>NC_057812.1:263560700-263928425 GCF_018294505.1 Triticum aestivum | reverse complement strand
TAAAATTAGGATAGGTTATATCAAGAACAATTCAAACTTATGATTGGAAGTCACCTTGGAATGTCTCTCTTCGAGAAGATCAGGATGGATATGAAGATGGTCGAAAATGGAGCTCAGACTCAAAAGTTATGACAAGTTCAGAGATGCTCATGTTGACACCAGACTAAAGAAAGACATTAAACACAATCAAGATGGCCTCTGATGGAAACTGTTTCAACATGAAAGTTGTGCGTCTCGTCGAAACAATTGATTTTGATATAAAAATCGTCTTAATACGAGTTCAGAGGCAACCTATGGAGGCAAAAGAAGGTCAGAAATAGAAGCTGCAGAGTCATTTCGGACCGACCGAGTTGGTTTGATCGGTGAAACCGAGTTGGTCCGGAAAATTACCAGAGAGTTGGCAATGTTAACTTGGTGGGACCGAAGCAAACCAATCGGTGAGACCGAGTTGATCCAAAAAATTACAGAAAGTTACAGAGAGTTGGCCACGTTCACTCGGTGGGACCGAAGCAAACCAATCGGTGAGACCGAGTTGATCCGGAAAATTGCCAAAGATTCCTATCTGAGTTAGGTTAGGGTTTTTGATGTTTTAAACAGAATTTTTAGTCTTTTTCTTGTACGGGAAGTCCAGGCGCCTCATAAATAGATGGGAGGTGACGGCCGATTGAACAAAACACAATCGAACATATCAATCTATCATCTTTTACCTTTACCTTTATCTCCCTCCCTTGTTCTTCTTCTTCCTCGTTCTTTGTTCTTTCTTCTTGTTGTAGGGCGACGAACCTCGAGGCCCTAGGGGCGGTCAGGTCGACCTAGGGCAGCCCATAGCCGCCGCGCGCCCTGACGGGTCCCTCTCGGGCGCGTGGGGTTTCGGGTCCTCAAAAGCACCCGCCGGATTGCTTGCGTACTGCGCTTCTGGCTGGGTCTCCTTCGACGTGAGCTGTGGTGCATCACCCTCGGCGTTGGAGGTACACGGTGACGTGTTCGTGTGCGAACACACTTTTTGGCGACTCCGCTGGGGACGAAGCTTTGAATGGTCTCGGGTCCATTCTTGCCACGAAGAGATCGTCATCTAGGGTTTGCAATCTACAAAGGTAATATGAGTACGCAATTCACTTATGTAGATGCAAATAATGCATATGTTGTTGCTAGATCGTCTAATGAGCATAATGTATCGGCTAGCCCTTAGTTTATCAATCATGTATCTAATTATGTGCATAGGCCGATTCAAAATAATTTACATGCTTCAACTTCTTATGATACTAGTAACATGTACCATATGTATTCCAACTCTCATGCATTGGCAACCCCACAAATCGTTATGCCGATGAACGACATGGTGAGTTTGGTCAATCAAGTTGAAACACCTCGTGTAGGAACTTCCAATAGCATGCAACAAAGTGTTTCACCTTTTTGTTCATCGGCAACTAATTTGCAATATGTGAATCCAACCATGCCGATGGATGGGAGAATTGGCCATGCTACTACTAGCTATTCGGCTAGTTACTCTCAACCGTCATATGCTACACCTCATGCCAATAGTTTTTCAGCACCATACACAACTGTAGATGTTCATAATTCGGCTTCACACCTTCCTGGTCATAGCCGAATAAATGTAAATTTTACAGGAGCGGTTGTGTCCAGTATTGTAGAAGATGAGGTAGTGGTGGCTGCATTGAAGAGTTTAGCGCAAAATAAGAGGATTAGTGCTCTTTGCCTTGAACAACATGAAAAGGGACTATTTCCTGATTATGCGGCAATAAAAGCTAGAGTTTTGCAAGAAGATCAATCCTTGCCAATTGATAAAATTGGCAAACAATTGCTAATTGATAAAATTGGCGAGCAGAAATATGCTTCTACAACAATGCATATGCCTTCACCTAGTACAACATCATATTGTACACCCCCTACACAATTGCAAAGTTTCGGCAACACCTGTGTGTCATTGCCGAAAGAATCTAAAAGCATTGGGGGGCAATCATATCCAGAGTGGGCTGAAATTGAGAAAAAGCTTAAAGCCAATTTTGCATCTCACCGCCAGAAACAAACTGAAAAATAATTGGCTCAAATAAAAGAAGCATTGCCAATTGGTAGAATCAATGAAAAGAAGGATGATTTGGAACATGAAAATGCTTCGGTTGAAAAAGCCGAATCAAGCAGTATATATTCCGAGTCCATCAAATCCAAAGAGACAAGCATTATTGAGAAAGGGCATGGCAAGCATAGCAAAACGACCATGCTTGATTTTTCTAAAGTTAATGGAACCTACTTCCTGCCCTATGAGTTATGTGCCACAGAAATTGACAAGCCTCAAGGACAAGAACAAGTAGCCGAACAAAGTTCGGTTGCCAAGGATCTTCAGAGTAACGATGCACGAAATCAAGAAAAAGGTGATGAAAAGGCGTTGGGTGAGAAATCCAAAGACGGAGCAAGATATTGTTCAAGTCATGTCACCATCATGCTCTCCCAACATATTTGAAGAGGTGTGTCTAGCAAGTAATTTACCTGTTTTCAGATTTGGTCACAACTTTATTATTGATGCATCTATTAGAAAAATTCTCATAAGTAATTTTGAAAGACCAATGAAGAAGGGTAATTTACTTGTTATCAAGAAAATTGTGATAAAGCATATCAGTCAACCCATTGTGCCATTTATAAAGACCGATAATGACTTATTGTCGCAGTCAAAGCTTTCCCCATTGCTTTATTTAAAGTTTATATCTAATTGGGTAGCTTTGCTTATTTCTTACTTGGCTTACACTTGGTCTCAATTGAGACATGTGTGTTCTAACTATTTTCGTTTCAGAAATTTAAAGCCAAGGTTAAATTCTTTTAAGAAAACCGATGCTAGTATAATATCTTATCCAAATACATCGGAGATAGAGTACAAAACACAACTCATAGCTGAATGGGGAGATTCCAAATATGAACCATTCATTTGCTTACTTCCTAAGATATTCTCACAGAAAGATAGGCTAGAAGATAAAAGGTATACCTTCACTTCAAACATGTGTGATCAAATCTTTGATTTGTTGTTGAGAAATAATTATATTAGAATTCTTGATCGCAATGTCGAGCCATCTATCCATGGACGAATGTATTGTAAGTTGCATGATTCGTTCAAGCATAATTTTGAGGATTGCAACATGCTTTGTCAAATAGTTAAATCGGCCAATGAAAAAGGATGATTGAAATTTGTTGAAACACTAAGAGATGAACAGTCTATTCCAATTGGTCCTGATGGCAAAAAGTTTATGCATCGGCTCCTTCAAGCCGATCCATTTAAAGAGAAGGGAAAAATTGTAGGTAATGGGATCAACCTTTCAAGTAAAGAAGTTGTTGAAGAGCACAATGAACATGAACTTGAGGGTGAGAATTCCATCGAAGCTACAATGAAGATGCTAAGGACTGGGGGGCAACAAGGAAATCCAATGATAGATGAAAGCAAACCAAAAGAAAACAAAGGCCGGAAATAAGCGCGAGTGTAAGCGATCAAAAATCACCTTCGCTGAACTATTGGGTAAATATCAAAAGAAGAGTGAAGATAAAAGTGCTTACCAGTCAAGTAATTCAAAAGCATCAAGATCACCCCCTAGGCGCAAATCCAAGGATCGGTATTGGAAAAGTGAGAATCTCAATGCAGCATATTCATATCCTTACTTTGGGCCGCCGATGCCAATGTCGTGGATACCTCCCTATGCTCATGTAAATCCATATCCATCATGGGACAAGTATGATACAAGGGCACATAATCCATCTTATTTAGACCGTCTCACCAACATTATGCAGCTCCAAGAAGATCAACATTTGATGAACAATCACATGTCAAAGACCGTTTCAATCATAAGGAATCGGTCCGGAGCTCAAGGAACAAGAAAGAGGTGGTCAAGCAAGTTTATCGTGTTAAAAAAGATGGTCGTAAGAGTGCTACTTCAGATTTGATCCCAAATGAAAAAGAGCCAATTAAAGTGTTGACATTGGCTACTAAAGGCGATGAGGCAAGTCAATCAGGTGCCAAATCTGAAGAGAAGAAGTTGAGAGTGCACAAGGTAAAACAAGAGTTGCCATTTCTTCAAACAAAATCACAGCCGGGGTGCCCACTCGGCCTACCATATTGGCAAAAGAAGAAAATGCAAAAACTTAGTGCACAAGAACTTGAGGAAAGGAATACGGCATGGGTTCCGAAAGGAAGTACCCAAAATAAGAATTATGTGCAAGCTTCCATTACAAGAAGTACAATAAAAGTGAAGAGAGAGAGGTATGGAAGCAACAAACAATTAAGCCGAAGGAGTGCATTACAACATCAAAATCTCCGGTTAGCACATCATCCATTTTCTTCAACCATGCCATTGATGCCTTTGCCATGGAACTCATCCCTAGATATGATCAATTACCCTCCATGGATTTATTTTCATCCATGGATGCAACATAATCTTCTATATCATGAGAGGGTATTACCAAATCACTATACATTTGATTAGCTACAAGTTTGTTGCTGATCCATAGAGCCGAAATACTTGATTTGTCATTTCATTTGTTTATTTCGGCTATACATGCTTTGGTGGATGAATTCTACATGAACCTTATGGAGGTGGCCGATATTTATTTATCACCCTAAGAATATAACAAAGCATGGCCGGTGTACCATTATAACATCGTCCTTAGTTTGATTGGAGAGAAAGACAAGGTACATGTTCATGGAAATCTATACATATACTTATATTATGCTTGCATGGAGATGAAACATTACGACCGATGCCATTCAGAATATGTTGCATAGACCGATTCATAGAAATTGAGTGGGTTTATGCTTTGATTTAATATATATGATTTGGCCTACGAATATGAGAGCCAAATCATTGTTGTTTTATTATCGACCATCAGATTTGTGACATGCATAATATTGATATTAGCCTTGTCTTTCTAGTACTATGAAGATTATGTTTTGACAGTTGAATTCATAACAATGGCCAATGTGTTGGTATTGTGTATATATCTCCTTATGGTGCTATTTTGTGAAGCCTCATGCCACTTAAAATATTTTTTGCACAATAATCAAAGCCTAATATGCAATGTTATTCGGTATGGATCTTTTGGGTGCCATAGGTGCTACGCACATTGAGGATTTGGGTGTTTGTTATGAGTAGTGCAACAAATATCCAAGGGTCATCAATGTTTTGACGAATCACTTATAGTTTACCTTGAGGTATCTCTAGATATAAAATTTACTTTGGGTTGCTTTAATATTTCTCGTATATCTAGACATGAAAACTGAAGAGCAAATGAGTTGGCGCAACAAGCATTCGACTACCATGTTGATCATGGTGTATTGCAATCTATCAATAGTCGATGCTTGATCTCACCAACATAGGTAAGGCCGAAACAAAGCCCATTGCTTCGGCCACTAATGAAATTTGTATGCAGGTGAAAGAAAGGATTAGAGGGAATTCATTCTTGATTGTTTGCAAAATCCCAGCGAAAGGGTGAACACTATGGTTTGGAGGATGACTTTGAAATACATATCTATGGAAATTTATCACCAGATTGTTAATGAAATTGAGAAGGTTTCACCCAAGTTTAAATCAAGGATTCAAAAAAGTAATGGCCGATATATACTTATCGTCCTAAGAAGATGCAGAATGGCCAATGGAGTGTTGACATCATCCTTAGAACCAACATGGTACAAGTTATTTTTCGGCATGCTAGCTATGCGGGAAAACATGGGGGCATGTGTTGACGCTCAAAATTGGCACAGTCATAAAATTAGCATAGGGTATATCAAGAACAATTCAAACTTATGATTGGAAATCACCTTGGAATGTCTCTCTTCGAGAAGATCAAGATGGATATGAAGATGGTCTAAAACGGAGCTCGGACTCAAAAGTTATGACAAGTTCAGAGATGCTCATGTTGACACCAGAGTAAAGAAAGACATGAAACTCAATCAAGATGGCCTCGGATGGAAATTGTTTCAACATGAAAGTCGTGCGTCTCGTCTAAATGATTGATTTTCATATAAAAATCGTCTTAATCCGAGTTCAGATGCAACTTGTGGAGGCAAAAGAAGGTCAGAAATAGAAGTTGCAGAGTCATTTCGGACCGACCGGGTTGGTTTGATCGGTGAGACCGAGTTGGTCCAAAAAAATACCAGAGAGTTGGCAACGTTAACTCGATGGGACCGAAGCAAACCAGTCAGTGAGACCGAGTTGATACAAAAAATTACAGTAAGTTATAGAGAGTTGGCCACGTTCACTCGGTGGGACCAAACCAAACCAATCGGTGAGACCGAGTTGATCCAGAAATTTTCCAAAGATTCCTGTCCGAGTTAGGTTAGGGTTTTTTATTTTTTAAACGGATTTTTTAGTCTTTTTCTTCTACGGGAAATCCAGACGCCTCATAAATAGATGGGAGGCGACGGCCGATTGAACAACACACAATCGAACATATCAATCTATCATCTTTTACCTTTACCTTTATCTCCCTCCCTTGTTCTTCTTCTTCCTTGTTCTTCGTTCGTTCTTCTTGTTGCAGGGCGATGAACCTCGAGGCCCTAGGGGCGATCGGCTCGGCCTAGGGTAGCCCATAGCCGCCACGCGCCCTGACGGGGTTCCTCCCGGGCGCGTGGGGTTTCGGGTCCTCAAAAGCACCCGCCGGATTGCTTTCGTACCGCGCTTCCGGCCGGGTCTCCTTCGACGTGAGCTGCGGTGCATCACCCTCGGCGTTGGACATACACGGTGACATGTTCGTGTGTGAACAGTTGGCAAGCATCATGTGATGGGAAAAGATCTAAGCATATATAGCCATTCAAATATTTTTTATCATGAATTATTATTGTTGACAATTATCTATATGATAAGTAAGTTGGGAGGCGAAACATTAAGCCCCTATCATTCTCTGTGTTCGATGGATGCTATTTGTTCTAAAAATATGCTTTGAGTGGTAGCAATCATGGAAGACAATATGATAGTTGAGTATATGGGATTTGCTAAATCGAAGCTCTTACATAGACCCTTCCTGAAAATAAGATGAATTGATGACTGAGAACATAGTTTGTTAGTTTTCAAGAAAGTTTATGGTCTATGCTTTAACATGTGAATAACTTGTTACTTGATCATGAGAAGCTTTATGATATGATCTACTATTATGATATATTAATGATGCTAGAAAAAGAGATTGAAATTATCATTGATCAAACTTGTGCACTTGCTAGCATTGACACTTGTAAGTGAATCTAGTGCCACCCCTAGTTGGTTTTGGAGTATTGACGACAAACGTGGTTGAGGGACTAATGTGTTTGTGAGAATTGCAGGATAACACAGGTAGTAGTCCCTCATTGATTCAGTTTACCTATCAGAGATGACCCCTAAAAATGTATGAAGACATTGAAGACAGTGGTGGTTCGTGAAGACATTCACGTTGAAGATTATGAGGTGTGAAGACATTCAGTTGAAGACAATGGAGTGCGAAGAAGTAGTTTCTTTCGTAGTTTCTTTTCTTCTTTCTTGAGTCATAGGAACCACCGTACTGTTAAGTGGGGTCCAAGTGAACAAAGTTAGATGACTGAAGTGATGCTTAACCTAAACCCTATGTCTTCGAGCGAAGACAATGAGAGTAAATCTTATCCAGAGTTGGATGAGTCAGCTTTGCTTGTAGCCCAAGCCAAGCTGCCGCGTGTGTTTGAAATCCGACCATTGGACATGTGTTGGTTCCTGAGTGACCTAGGGTCATTTCGGACATATCATGTCGGGTTGCCTCCTGGCTATAAATAGCCCACCCCTACACCATAAATTGGTGCCTGCTCAGAGTTAGTGCACGACTTTTGTCGTTTGAGAGCAACACCTCCGAAGCCTTTGAGAGAAAGACCCTTGAGAGGACAAAGCCCAAAATACCCAGATCCAAAGAGTGTTAGGCATCACTGAAGTATTTCTATCTGCGTGACCTGAAGACTTGTTACACTTGAGGATTGTGAATCCTCCAGCCGGTTTGGCATCGCGTTCTGAGCATCCAAAAGTCATTGTGGATCACCGATGAACGAAGTCTATGAAGGTTTGGAAGTCTACCTTGAAGACTTACTAGAGCGATTGGGCGAGGACTGGGTTTCTTTAGCTCAAGGGGAATAAGGTGAAGACGCAGTCTTCTGAGTTCAATCTCAGCCTCCCTAACTAGACATATAGTTGTCACAGCAACTGGAACTGGTCTACCAAATCCTTATCTTCCCCAAGCTACTGGTTCTATCCCCTACTTCCTTTACATTTCAGTTTGTCTTCGTGAAGTCATTGCTTGCATGTATGACCTGTTTGACTTCACTGTGTGAAGACTATTACCTGTTTGACTTCATACTGTCTTCCATTCTGATCCATACTACCTAGCTATTGCTACTTCGTACTTTCACTATACTGTTTACTTGACTATGGCTTGTCTAGTGTAGCTCATCTTCCGCTGCATATCATATAGGCTCATTCCAACAGTTTGTCTTCAAAGACCTCGTGTCTTGAAGACTTTCATAAAAAATGCCTATTCACCCCCCTCTAGTCGATAACTAGCACTTTCACTTGGTATCAGAGAGGGGTGCTCCCTTGTTCTGTGTGATTCGGTTTAACCACCTGGAGTTTTAGCTATGTCGACTGCAGGGATAAGAAAGGTCTCCGCTGCGTGCCTAGTCTTTGATGGCAATGATTACCCCTACTGGAAGAATAAGATGCGCATGCATCTTGAAGCCATTGATATTGACCTCTGGCATGTCGTCAAGACAGGAGTTCCCAAGGTCGGTGAAGGTGTCACGGCTACTGATGTTAAGAGGTTCGCACAACTAGACTCAACTACCAAGAACATCATCTGTGGTCATCTAAGCAAAGGACAGTGTGGTCGTGTGAGTGCACTGGAAACTGTGAAGCTAGTCTGGGACTTGCTGTCCAAGGTCAACGAAGGTGTCTCAACTCAGAGAGACTCAAGGATTGATGTTCTTCGCAATATCTTCAACCGCTTCAATAGGAATGACAATGAAAATGTCTAGCTCACGTTAGATCGCCTCACTGATATCACCAATGAGCTGCGCGCTCTTGGCGCCACTCAGATCACCAAGCATGGAATCATGAAGAAGCTTTTGAGATCACTTGACAACTCATTTGACACCTTCGCCCTGATGATACAAGAATGTCCTGAGTTTAGAGATCTCGATCCATCTGACATACTTGAGAGGCTCAACACACATGAGTTCTAGATATCTGAGAAGAGAGTCATCTATGGCCCCAACTATGGCCTAACTCATGCTTTGAAGGCAAACATCGTTTCCTCTTCTGAAGAAGAATCTGACTGCAGTTCCGAGGATCCTGAAGACATTGGAAGAGAGCTAGCAATGCTCATGAAAAATTTCTAGAAGTTCTCCAAAAAGAATCGCTTCGGAAAGTCTTCAAGATCTAGCTCAAGAAATGATGAAGCTTCCTATTGTGACCACAAGAAGACAACATGCCACAAATGCAAGACGCCGGGCCACTACATATCTGAGTGTCCTCAATGGGACAAGGAATCTAAGAAGAAGAAGAAGAGCAAGGAATATGATTCGAATGACAAGAAGAAGAAGTCCTCAAAGTCGTCTTCAAAGTCTTCATCTAACAAGAAGAGCTCATCTGGCAAGGCTCGTGCGTTCGTTGGCAAGAAGATGGATTCAGAGGAGGAGTCTGATTCAGGCGTGGCAAGCCTAGCTCTAGCCTCGGCATTCGTCGCCAAGTCCATCTTAAACACTGAAGAGAATGACCACGTCGCCGACGCTCAAGCCGATGATGAGGATGACTCCGCTCCGACAAACTGCTTCATGGCACGATGTGCTAAGGTAAACTCACGCGATGCTTACTTCCAAACCTCCAAAGAAGATGACTTTGAGTGTGAATCCAAACCCATCTATAAGACTCTTGCTAAAGTTGCAACTCAATAACAAACTGCTATGGAACATATTCAAAATTTGCTAGAAAAAGCGATGACCTGTTAGACACGGAAATTAATCGAACTCGGTCCTTAATCGAAGACATTAAAAATCTCCGTGTTAAGTACAAGGAACTTGAAACTCATCATGAAACACTCTCAGCTACTCATGAGAAGCTTTCATATGATTATCTTCAAAGGAAGCAAGATCTACAGAAACTAAGAGCGTCTCATGAAGATCTTCAAAAAGAGAACAATTCACTACTCGCCAAACAGATCAGTTCCGCTCAGGAATATTTTGTGCCCCCATGTTTAAAATGTCTTGAGTGTGATAATGTTGTCACTGTTGTTGAATGTTCTACTGCCTCTGATGTTGCAGTATCTTCAACTACTGATGTGGAAACTAACCCCTCTTCTGAGGATACCACTACTATTGCTGATGAGAATGCCAGGTTGAAGACATTGCTTGAAACAGGCATGCACAAAAGCCTCAAAGGGCATCAGACATTGTGTGATGTCCTCAAGAAACAGATTCTGAACCGAAACCCTAGGAAAGAGGGTGTTGGATTCGGGAGGAAAATGAATCTTGATGGTTCTTACTGGAAGCCTGAGCAGTACCCCAAAACCTCATGGGTTGCTGCGAAGGGCCCTTCAGTGGACCCATCCACCTTATCTGGCTTCACTTGTGCTAATCCCATTATCATTGATGAATTCTTTGATGCTAATTATAAGTTGTTTAAGAATCAGAATGGCGAAGTATTCCCAGGTTTATTGGTATTAACTGTAGGAACGGGCCACCTCTGAAGAAGATCTGGGTGCCCAAAAGTTGTCTTGAGAAGCTTCCCGTGAATGTCATCATGACACCACCTGGGAAGAAGACAAACCCTAAACCAAAGGCTTCATATGGCCCGAAGGTTTCATATAGATAGAGGACCTCACAAGGTCACCCTATCACGAATGTTTTGTAGGGAATCCATACTCAGACTTATGAATATGAGCGTGTTTCTTCAAACCACTATGTTCATAAAACAAATAACTTTTCTGCTTATTATTATGAGTATTGATACCTCCTGCAAGGCTATTTGCTAGCGCTCCAAAGCCAAAGTTCTCAGATACTACACTTAGACTCATTACTTCTAAGCCACCCCTGAAGATGTGGGTGGTTAAGAAGAATTAACTTTCTCTTGCAGGGAAAGATCTCCAGCCGAAAATCAAAGTCTTCTAACTCCAATGCCGGGGACCTAAAACATCTTGTGGGACGCAAGATAAAATGCCAGAATGGTCTTACCATATATTTCGTCCCAGGCTTTCTTGACAAGCATCCTATCTTTCCTAACAAGAATCTCAACCTTGATAATATGCTTGTTCTTTACATGTTTGTGCTTCACAATACTCTTTGTCGTGGAATTGTCACGGCAGATGTCCTTAGTGTGAGGACTTAGCCGCGAGGCCAATGCATCTATGTGGTAGCTTGAGAGGGGTTGAGCATCTCTCGTCCCGCTCAACCCCTCTCAAGCTACCACATAGATGCGTTGGCCTCGCGACTAAGTCCTGACACTCACGACATCTGCCGTGACAATTCCACAACAGTTAGCACCCACCGTGGGGCCTGCGCACGGTGATGTTGAGCTCTTGGAGGGATCTTTCCTAGGGATCAAGGAGCTTGCACTTTTCCGAAGGAAGAAGAACCGGTGTGGAAGGATTTATATCAGTTTTGAGCTCATCGGTCCAGATTTATAGTCTGAGATTTAAAATTCAAGAAGAGTAAGGCTGCGACATATTCATTTCCGTAAGTCGCCGAGATCGACAAGAGCGTTTCTGCAGTCATTGGTGAATTTTGCTACGGATTCAATAGCTGGGTCCGATTACCTTTAAACAGTTGCCACAAAAATCAGTCTGGCCGAGTCATCATGGTAGAGGTCAACTTGATGTCCTATGCAATCAATCCGCCGAAAATTACCAGCGCGTCTACATCAGGGGATCAAATCGTGGTTATTTTTTGTCTGATCCGCCGAGTTCCACAAGTTGCTGCTGCTGGGTCGCCGGTTTAAGCCCCGAGGAAATCAGGCACTGCTACTCGCTAAAAGTACTAGAGTACTAGTCATGGACACTATTTTTTCTACTCTACGTGAGATTTATTCAAGACCGAGCAGAATACTAGTACATGCATGATTACAGAGATTTGATGGATAGATCGATTGTGATGCCGCGAGCTACTACCGAGTCGTCCTGATTGAAAAAAAAGGGGGAGGAAGGCCACGACTCGGAGGAGGAAACAGAGGTGGGTCAACAAACCGGATTCCTCCACGATCCGCTCCTGTGCCGAGTCACCGCTGCACTCCGTCGCCACCGCGAACCGCTACTTCTGTTGTTGCACCCCGTCAGTCCGCCTAGCTGCGGCCGCTGCACAAAGCCGACCGGCCTCCGCGCCAGGCCACCTCGGCCTCAGTCCGGCCTGGTCTCCGCTGGTTTACTCTGCCTCACCTACAAGTTGCCGCTCCCGCCGTCGGGGCCGATTCAATCATCGACAGCCATCGGGTCTCCTCGCCTCTGCTGCAAGTCGCCGCGGCCGCCTGTCGTCATGCTCCACTGCCTGCCGTCACGCTGCCGAACCGCCGCGGCCACGGGTCAACCCAGTTCCGCCGTAGTTGTGACCCGCTTCACTCTACCTTAAGCCGTTTTTGAGTCGGCGGCTTGCCCGGTGGTCATGCTCGAGTCGCTACTCCCCTGCTGTGGCTGACACTATTGCTACTCTTCCGCTGGTATCCCTGGCCTTGTTCGCCATGCTAAACCGCCATTGCGCTTTCCCAAATCGCCGCTGCCCAACTTCACTACCGTACCGAGTCAACACAATGACCTCGCCTTTGAGCCGCCCTTACCTTTGCCTCTGAGCGTCGCCAAATCACCAAGCTCTGCTGAGGCTCGCTGGTCTCTAAACCACCGCCGCCCTACATCCGAGTCGCCTTGCGTCTGGCCTGCTGCATCATGTTAATCCCTTGTGTCGTGCTTGAACCGCCGCGCTTAAACCCGCCGCATTGAGGATAGGCCCATCTCGCGCTGCCGCTCTCAAGCCGGCCCCGGTTTCAACCACCGCTGCCTGGACCTGCCTCTGCTGCTTTGAGCCACCTTGCCGGTTCGACGCCTCTGCCACTGCCTCTCTCCGAGCCGCCGCCATGGGCCGCGGCACTCACAGATTTGCTAAACCACTTTGCCGGCTTGATGCCTTGGCTACAACCGTCTGATTCTGGTTCATTCTCGCCCGGCCTCTGCTCGGGCCTCACACCCGCGGGCCTCCGGTTCGAGTCACCGCCTGTTCTGGCTTGTCCCCGAGCCTTTGCGCTAAATCACCATCGCCGAATCGCCTACCATTTTCCGAATCAGTGCTCGAGCACTGCCTTAGCCAAGACTTCATTAAACTGCTGCTGGATGCCAAACCATCTTCGCCTGAATCATGGCCGGGCCGTTGCATCGTTCCTGCCATCATGGTCTCCATTACTTTCAACCATAGTCATGGCCGGCCGTCTCTACGACCTTAGCTCCGCGAGCCGCCCTTAAAGCGGTGTTTCCACGTTGAGCTATCATAGCCTCCATTGCTGCAAGCCCGATCAGTTCAAACCGCCGTTGGGTCTTGCCTGTTTGAACCGGCCCGCAGTCCATCCGCCTCTGCACGCCGCTGAGAGCCGCGACCCGCCCGACACCGTTCACCGCCGCCACCGCATTGAGCCGCCGATCCTAGTCACCATCGTGAGCCGCCATGAGCCGCCCCTGTGAGTACATCCGATCGTCCCGGATGGCAGGTGCACGATTGGATTGATGTATTAGTGCTTCTACAAGGCGAAGGGCCTTTTCATTGATACTAGGAAAAGTCAAACTTTGGAGAAGGACAAGGAGCTCCATCAGAAATTGCCAATGCTACATTAGCATGTTCTAAAACAAAATACAATGGTTTAGCCTCTGGTGCTGAAGATTGGGAGAAAAGGTGTCAGATCGGTTCAGCTCCTAAAACGCTGTCAGTTATCAAGGTTATGTCTGCACCTAGTGTGATCTATCCTTGCAAGAGACACAATTGGCCATAAGCAAGACTTGCACGGGTTCAGGTTGTACGATCATCAGCCATAGGTGGGTCAGTTTTCAAGGCAGGACCCATGCACTTGTTGAAGGATTCAACCTGAGTGGATAGCAACGTCACGTGGACCGAGTACTAAATCAAGTTTGGAAGATCACGTGATCAAGTGTTAGAATTTAAAGGATAGCACAGACTTCAACATCTGATATTTCAGTCTGTATACTCAGACATATACGAGGCAATGCTACATTAGATCACAAGATACATTGCATTGGACTATGTCCAAAATGTTATTAAGTATCCGTATCCGATAAAAAAATCAGGTGCTATCCCTCTAATATATTTTATCAGTACATTTTAATCCCTCTGAGCACCATTACACTGCCCTATTGATGTTTTTATATACAGGAAAAAATATTGTTATACTGCGGGTATAAAGAACGCACTGGCAACGTTCTACAATGGCGTTTTCCTCTGTGTCACATTACCTTATGAACGGACGGCCGGGTCATGCATCCGCACCGGTTTACAATGAGGAGGACAACTAGCCCGTCCGCACCGGCCTATAATATCGCGGTTGACTCATCTGTCTGCTCCTACGGCGGATTCACCCATGATTGATTTCCGTTTCACCATGGTGATCATCAACTCCGCAGTGGATAATTACTGGCCTAGCGTATCAGGTGAAATCCATCCAGTATATTTTTATATTATATATTGCTTTCTTTAAAAGAGCAATTACTCCGGCTTGCAAAGTTATCTAATGCAGGACCCTAAATCGCCATATTGGTGAAAATTTAAAGGCCGTCAGAAAATTTCCGGCTTAAGAAGAAGGATTCCGGTTTAAAAATCCGGATCAAGGGAAAGTTGTCTCCCACAGAGCTTTGAAGCTCTCCATATCCGGTTTAAAGAATTTCTGGTTCAAAAAGAATAATCCCTCGCAAATTCGAGTTCCCAGGAAAAATTAAAGGGACCAAAGAGGGTCTGTTGCAAGAGCACAGCTCAAACATAGGTTCCCATTGAGCATAACTCACAATATCATTTGGGGGCTTCTTGTTCAAACATAGGTGTATTCACCAAAGAGAACATAGCATTACTACCCTCTTGATCCGGCTATCAAGCCAATATTATCATAAGAGTACAGCTCTGGTTATTTCGGTAATCCGGCTATCAAGCCAATATTATCATAAGGGGACAAAAAGAGTCTGCTGCACAACACAGCTCAAACATGGGTATCCCGTGAGCACAGCTCACAATATCACTTGGGGGCTATGTTCGAACCATAGTCACACCTCTTGATAGGCTTAAAGCCACCAGGGAAATCACTTGGGGGCTCTGGTCGTATCCGAACCACAGCTTATACCCTCTTGATCAGCATAAGGGCATCAGGGAAATCACATGGGGGCTTGGTCGTATCCGAACCATAGCTACACCTCTTGATAGGCATAAGGCCACCAGGAAAATCACTTGGGGGCTATGGGTTCGAACCATAGTTACACCTCTTGATAGGCATAAGGGCACTAGGGAAATCACTTGGGGGCTTGGTCGTATTCGAACCATAGCTACACCTCTTGATCGGCGCAATGCCATAATTATGACTACATGGGGGCTCTGGTCGTATCCGAACCATAGCTTAAACCCTCTTGATCATACATATACATCATCATATATTGCATCATACATCATCATTACATCATCATAGCATGTATCATATGTGAATGGATATACCGGCTTATATGGCAGGAATCGGTTTTCAAACCAGGTTATACTTATTCAAATCTTTAATAGCCAACACAGCTTGATTTTAATTATGGTTATCAATAACCAGTATTATGATTAAGGTTTTCGAAGTCGCTTTAGCGCAATGGCTATCATATTATCAATGGATATGATTTATTCTACAATGGAAGGAATAGTCCCGAGTCGCTGCAGGCTTACGACCCGGCACTTGGGGGCTACATTATTCAAGTTGAGATTACATCAAATACACAAGTCTCATGTCGCTGCAAGCATGCACCATGATACTTGGGGGCTAATGCAAAGTCATTATTTGCTCACCTTATTCAAGACCCGACTCATCACATCGTAATTAGCCGGCCTTTGGGGGCTACCAATTGATCCTATCAACAATTCAAGGTACAAAGCTTTTGATCCATTATATTGAAGGGTCCACTGCTCAGTTGGTAAAGCACAAGGCTCTTAACCTTGTGGACGTGGATTCAAGCCCATGATGGGGGTTACATCATATGATGTTATTTTCATTGAAGAATATATTAAGTCCCAGCTCAATATTATCTTATTGAGCCGGCCCTTGGGGGCTACACATTGCTGCTCAAGTTTACATGATTATAAAGTCCCTACTCATTATTGCATAATAACCCGACCCTTGGGGGCTACACTGGTTGAAGTTTTTATGAGCATAAGGCAATTTCAAGTCCCAGGTTGCTGCAAGCATGACAACCCGACCCTTGGGGGCTACATATGTGGAATACTCTATTCTGACTGGTGATTGAGATGAACAACCTGGATTTCTTCAAACTTGTGATATTCATATTGAAGCAAGTCTTAAGCTGTTGCTATGCTACCTTCTTAAAACTTGGGGGCTACAAGTGATAGGCATATAAGAGGTATATTTTCAAGCTTGATGTTAACTACAATTATGACCCAGTGCTATCAATATTTGTAAACCGACAATGTTAAACTAGCAAGTTTAAGTCTTAAACTGGCAAAGTTCTACATTCTTAAACCGGCAAAGTTCTACATTCTTTAATCGGCAAGTTCTACACCGGATGAAGATCAGATGAGTATTTCAAAGACCAATATTTTTTAAGCATTGGGAGCTGAGTCAAAGGAGTTATACTTCACAATATTTATCCGTGACAAGACAATGTCAGCAAATTAATTGTGAAGCTGGCCTATTGACCCGGATCTTTTAGAAGAAAGAAGTGACAAGGACTTAAGGATGACCAGGATTAGTTTAACATGGATAAATCCAAATTAAACTAGGGGCTAATGTCGGGGATATACCCCGTGGTATGATCCGGCCGAAGTTATAACCCGACTGGGACTTAGTAAGCCGACAGGTGTTAAAGCAGGTGGTAAACCGGCAGGTGTTAAGACAGGTGGTAAACCGGTTGGTGTTAAGTCATACAGTAAACCGGCTGACAGTTAAGACAGACAGGTAAAACAGGTAGTTAACCCAGATGGTAGACCGGCCGGTTGTTAAACCGACTGACAGTTAAGACAGGGGTTAAGTCAGATGATAACTCAACACATATTCTTAAATCGGCAGACCATCTTAAACCGGCAGAAGTTAACTCCCGGCAGACAATCTTAAACCGGCACCAGTTAACTCCCGGCAGGCAGTGGTAACTGGGTTGCTAGGAGTTATGAAGCCCGAGATGTTATGAAGCCCAAGATGTTAAGAAGCCCATGAAGAGAAGTCATAATAGTTAAGTCTTAAGTCCGAGTTGGACTCTACATGTAACCCGCCCCTTCAACATATATAAGGAGGGGCAGGGCTCCCCAAAGGGGGACAAGTAAGACGAAACAATCTTAAAGGGTTAGGGTTAACTGGGAGAGCCGATTTACGGCGACTCCCTCATGATCATAATGAGACCTAGCCACAAACAACATGTAGGGTTATTACCGGATGATGTTTCCCGGGGCCCGAAGCTGTCTAAACCCTTGTCTTAACTGTCAGCCGGTTTAACAATCGGCCGGTTTACTGTCTGGGTTAACCGCCTGTTTTACCTGTCTGTCTTAACTGTCAGCCGGTTTAACAACCTGCCGGTTTACCGTATGACTTAACACCAACCGGTTTACCACCTGTCTTAACACCTGCCGGTTTACCACCTGCTTTAACACCTGCCGGCTTACTAAGTCCCAGCCAGGTTATAACTCCGGCCAGATCATACCGCGGGGTATATCCCCGACACTCTTGGTGAAGTCTATCCCGCTAACTGCACTTTAGGGTATGACTTTGAAAGCTACTGAGTGGATTATGGACAGTGGATGCACTAACCACATGACTGGTGATCAAAGTCTTCTCATGGATTCATCCCTACGTCCATCTACTAAAAGCCACATCACATTCACTGACACTTGTAAAAGCAAGGTATTGGGCCTAGGTGGAGTTGCAATCTCAAAGGATCAACACATGGATAAAGTGATGCTTGTTGAATCCCTTGGATTCAACTTAATGTCTATATCAATGCTTTGTGATCTGAACATGACTGTGATATTTGGAAAATATTGTTGCCTTGTGCTTATGGAATCTGACAAATCTCTAGTCTTTGAAGGGTATCCAAGAGACGATCTGTATATGGTACATTTCTTTGCAGGACCACAGCTTGTCGTATATCTTCTAGAAAAAGCTTCAAAGTGTTGGCTCTAGCATCGGAGTCTAGGACATGCCACTACTGCAGGATGCTGCTAACGCGACACTACGATCAGAGACCCTTCGACGAAACTATGTGTGATGCAATAATCGCAAACAGTGGTGTAAAAAACCCTAAAAAAGGTGCAAAACATTTGTGATGACGAATGCATCAAACACGATTCAGGTTTTGGTTGCGTGTGCAATGCAGGGCATATGGTTCAGTTCAATGAACTGTTTGCAGTGAGGAAGAAGAACGGAAACAGGCAGCCAGATGAAGGCGTGTGTGATATAAGACATACAGTTCACTCGGATTAACTGTTTGTGATGTGGCGGAACAACAGAAACAGACAACTACATAAAGGTGTGTTCGATTGAGGGCATACGCTTCAGAAGGATTAACTATTTGCGATTAGGCAACATAACAAAAATGGTTAGCCAGATCAAAGTGTCTGCGATTAATCGCATACACTTCACACGGATGAACTATTTGTGATTAGCCACAACAAATAGAAACAGTTAGATAGATCAACGTGTGTGCGCTAGATGGCACTCATTCTATGCACGATGGTAATAACAAGCGTGCACTGTTCTTGGAACAGGACGTGTTGCTGACATTGCCTATTGCGGCGCACCTTATGGTGCTAACGCCACATACGCGGCCGAGAAAGCGTGCCCATGTTACGCCGTCTGGGAATAGTGCTGCACTTAGAAATTATAGAACCGTCAATAAATTTTGAGCATGCGTCCCATCACATTCCAAATTGCAAACCTATTCACACCGATCAAAACCTAAACGGTTTCCCACTTAGGAGCGTATTAGTACTCGGTTATAAATACTACTACTCCAAGATGACTACACATTCCTCCTCAACTCCTCATCCACAAAAACAAACAAGTCATTCGTCATCGTTCCCTTGCGTCTGCCATGCCCAGCGTGAGTTCTAGGTCGAGAGATTTCCACTAGGGAGAGGCGAGCATGGAAGCGGAAGCATAAGAGATATCCCGCCTCACCGCGAAAGCAGACGACATGTCCCGCCGCACGGCCATAGCAGAATAGAGGTCCCACCATGCCGCCGAAGCAGCATAGAGGTATCGCCGCCCTGTCGATGCAGCTGACTGGTGCGGCCGAGCCGCAGAAGCAGCAGAGATATCCTCCCGTGCCGCGGTGTCCTGGGAAAATGTCTCGTAGGTAGGTGAGGACTCTTACAGGCGCATGCATGTGATCGTCCATAGCCAGATAGATCAGATCTCCAGCTGGGCGAGGTTGTAGGACGACATGAAAGCCTCGTTTGAATAGGATATCACCGTCATCCAACAACTAAGGGAGAGCAATGTGAAGCTCCAGGCCGAGCGCGACCTGCTGAGGCGAAGACCGTCAGAAGTGCAGAGTAGCAGGAGGAGACCACTGCCTTGTTGAAGAGGACCAGCGTCATCGTCGAGAAACTTATGGACGAGAATACCATTCTGCGCATGAAGCGCAAAAGGCTGGTCGAGGAATTCGTGGATACTCTCAAGCAGCATATTGATGACAAGAAAGAGATCATCGCCGCTGGCCGCGGAGACTAGTTCCCGCGGCCTGCAGCAACGCGTCTGGAAAGTAGTGATCAGCGAGCCAGATCGTTGTCTTCCTTCTTCTTTTGCCTTTGTGTATTTTGGGCGTTGCCGCATGTGGCTTTTTAATTATGTTACTAAATATGTAAGACAATTATTATCCACTGTCATCGTCCTTATATTCATCATGCTTGCTATAAGTCATAGTCGATGCTATATAGGTCAGTCGGATCTTACATCAAGATCCGTGCGAAACTTTCTTTTCAGATTTTCATTTCTCTCTCTTAAACCTCAGTCTAGTGAGACATAGCCATGCCGTGAAATAGGGGCTCGGGCGCCATTAATGGAGACGTTGGGAGGGAGGTGCACGTCGGATAGAGGTCAAAGGTCTCTCCTCCCAATGAGCATGCCCAGGGGTCTGATCGCACGCCTCCCTTACTCAAATAGCTACCCCCACAACACCTCCTAGCCAATAAAAAAAGCTACACGTGGCGGCACGTAATTGGTAAGTAGAACGCCCACGGTTTCAATAATAGTTGCGTTTCCGATTTGTAACATGACAACACTTGTTCCAAAATGATTTTGTTGATTGTTAATGTGTGCGCCTTTGCAAATTGGATAGAAAAATTACCACAACATGTTGGTGCCATGTCATGACACCATGCCAAGTTTCATGATTTCCAGGCGTGATTTGCATTTACAGGAATTAAAAAACCAAGTTTCTCAATCTTTCCGGTCGAGCCACGACGCCTAGATGTTTGAATTTCATTCCCATTTCTTTCATGGGACATAGAAATTCACCCAAGGACACACATGTGATTTTTCAACCAACTTTGGTGCACTGGAGCATGTGCTTGTAGTTCAAATTTGAATTATGCATTAAATGCCCAGAAATTCAATTAATGTATAAAAAGGCCAAACGAACCCAGAATAATTCCAAAATTTAGCACAATACTTCTATTTGGTCTAATCTGCCTGTGTAAAAAAATTAAGGCAGGAGAAGGCAGTGTACGTATGTCGTTTTGCACACAGAGGTGACACGTTCCCTCTCGGAACCACGAGCCTTCTTGAGAGAAGCTCCGGTTTGCAAGAAGCTTATACCAAAGTTTGTCTGAATTCGGCCCAAAAAATTACCGAAGCATGTTGGTGCCATGTCATGACACCATGCCAAGTTTCATGATTTTCAGGAGTGTTTTGGATTTACATGAATTAAAAAACCAAGTTTCTCAATCTTTCTGACCGAGCCACGATGCCCAGATGTTTGGATTTCATTCCCATTTCTTGCATGGGACCTACAAATTCACCCAAGGACACACATGTTATTTTTCAACCAACTTTGGTGCACTGGAGCATGTGCTTGTAGTTCAAATTTGAATTATGCACATTAAATGCCCAGAAATTCAATCAATGTATAAAAAAGGCCAAACAAACCCAGAATAATTCCAAAATTTAGCATAATATTTCTATTTGGTCTAATGTGCCTATGCCAAAAAATTTACCATGACATGTTGATGCCGCTCCATGATAGCATGCCAAGTTTCATGAATTTCAAACGTGTTTTGGATCTACTAGAATTTCAAAACAAGGTATCTCAACGTTTTGCTGGCAATCAACAATGCCCTAGTGTTTGAAATTCATTCCCACTTCTTGCATGGGACCTAAGCATGCACCCTAGGACACATATTTTATTTTTCAACCAATTTATATGCATTAGAGCATGTGCATGTATTTCAAATTTGAATTATGCACATAAAATGCCTAGAAAACCCAGTTACTGTATAAAAATGTCCAAACGAACCCCGAAAAATTCCAAAACTTAACACAACACTCATGTTGTTCTATGTTGACACTAGAAATTTTTCGAAAGCAATAAGAGGCAACATATATTGTTTCGTCCCCAAAGTTGGCACGTTCCCTACCGAAACCATTGGGTTTGTGATGAGAAGCTCTGGTTTGTGAGAAGTTTATGCACAAACCTGGCCCCAACTAAGACAAAAAAATTACCACGGCATGTTGATGTCGCTCCATGATACCATGCCAAGTTTCATGAATTTCAGACGAGTTTTGGATTTACTAGAATTTAAAAACCAGGTATCTCAACATTTTGCCGGCAATCAACAGTGCCCTGGTGTTTGAAATTCATTCTCATTTCTTGCATGGGACCTAAGCATGCACCCAAGGACATAGATTTATTTTTTCAACAAATTTATATGCACCGGAGCATGTGCATGTATTTCAAATTTGAATTATGCACATAAAATGCCTAGAAAACCCAGTTAATGTGTAAAAATGTCCAAGCGAACCCCGAAAAATTCCAAAACTTCACACAACACTCCTGTTGTTTTATGTGGACACTAGAAATTTTTTGAAAGCAATAATAGGCAACAAATATCGGTTCGTCCCCAAAGGTAGCACGTTCCCTACCAAAACCATCACGCTTGTTGTGAGAAGCTCTGGTTTGTGAGAAGCTTATACCCAAACCTGCCCCAAATGGGTCAAAAATTTTACCACCACATGTTGATTCCGCTCCATGATACCATGCCAAGTTTCATGAATTTTAGACGAGTTTTGGATTTACTAGAATTTAAAAACTAGGTATCTCAACATTTGCGGCTGAGTGACGGTGGCCTGGTGTTTGACATTCATTCCGATTTCTTGCATGGGACTTAAGCATGCAACCAAGGACACAGATTTGAATTTTCAACCAATTTATATGCATTAGAGCATGTGCATGTAGTTCAAATTTGAATTATGCACATAAATGCATTGAAAACTCAATTAATGTATGAAAATGTCCAAAAGAACCCCAAAAAATTCCAAAAATTGACACTAGGAAAGTAATTGAAATCAAGAAGGGGCAACGAATATCGTTTCGTCCAGAAAGGTGAAACGTTCCCTACCGAAACCATCACACTTGTTGTGAGAAGCTCTGGTTTGTGAGAAGCTTATACCCAAACCTGCCCCAAATGGGACAAAAAAATTACCACGACATGTTGATGTCGCGCCATGATACCATGCCAAGTTTCATGAGTTTTGGACGACTTTTGGATTTACTAGAATGATAAAAGCAAGTACGTCGATGTTTGCCGGAGAGCCGCGGTGCCGTGGTGTTCGAAATTCATCCCCACTTCTTGCATGGGACATAAGCATAAACCCATGGACACATATATGATTTTACAACCCATGTTGGTGCACCAGAGCATGTGCATGTAGTTTAATTTTGAATTATGCACTTGAAATGGCTAGAAAACCAATTTAATGTATAAAATGTCCAAACAAACCCTGAACAATTCCAATTCTTTTACGACACACATATAGTTGCATGTTCACTGCAGATAAAAGCTCTAGCAATTCAAACACCGTCAATTGCCGTTGTGACCCCATTATGTAATTCAAATCAAGATGAAAAATCAAGTAGATTCCACATAGTTTATTATCACCAACCGTGTGAGATGCAGTACAAAATATCATGGAGCACCGTTGGTGTATAGTACGCCTATGGCTTACACGAGAAGGTGCGTCGGCTACAGTCCACAGCCGGCATGTTAAGCACACTAGCTCGCTCCCCAAATACTCCCGCCTCTGCATCCCTCGCAATCTCGAAAATATTACTGCCTCATAATCTCAAAAATATCTACCGCCTGGAAGGTTTTAATGTTTGATAGCACATGATTATTATGTGCGGACCGTGTGCGATGTCTGTTACTCCCGCTCTGCTTCAGTCCCTTGATTCAAATTTTCAGTAGCCCCGGAATTTTACTCCCGCCTCTGCATCCCTTGCAATCTCAAAAATATTTGCTCGCCCTTGATCCAAATTTTTAGTAGCCCCGCCTTGTTACTCCCGCCTAGTAAAATTTTCACTTACCGCAGTATTTCCTCAAACACCACCTTGCCCCACTCCATACACACCACACACTCCCCAAAACCTCCGCTCACACAGACACACACCACCCCCGAAATCATTGGTAGGTCGCCGCCATCACTGCTGCCTCCCTCCTCAACCCCTGTCTGTGTGTCGGGGAGCTCAAGGAGCCAATGGCCAAAAGGGGTTTATCGTGGCCTTTTCGCCCGACGCCGGCGAGGTGGCGGCCGAGATGTCCCCGTCGTCCTTCGCGGGCTCGATCCGCCATCGCCGGTCCCCCGATTCGCCATTGCCGGTCCCCCGATCCGCCCACCGCCGTGCCTCTACGCCGGTTCGAGGACTTCCCCATCCTCCCTCGGACCCGGCAGCCGACGAGGTCCTACCTCAGGGTCCATTAGTGGTGGTAGGGGACGTGGGTCACCGAGATTACAGATCGGGAGAACCACACCCGCCAGTGGCTCGGTAGCTTCCACACAACCGAGCTTGCGGGAATTGAGTGCGACCGCTGGCAGGTCCGCTACCACGGCACGACGGCTAGGGTCAATTTCCCCTTCAGCACATGTCCGGTCGACCTCGTTCGACCGGAGCCAGGGGTGATGAGCTTGGCTATGTCACGGGAGGACCGTGAGGCGTGGGAGCACCTCGAGGCCGAGGCCGCGACGAGGCCTACATGCAAGAGCCCTGCCGGCAGCACCCGGAGCTCGTGGAGGCAGAGCGGGCGATCTTTGCTGGCGCAAAGGGCGGCGAGTTTATCACACTCTCCTCCGATGAAGAGGTCAAAGGCGGCAAGGACAGCGGCGCGGAGGGCGGTGAGGTTATCACGCTCTCCTCCGATGACGAGGTCGAAGGCGGCGAGGACTATGTAGCGACCTGACCCGAATGGACCGAAGTCTCTGTGCTTAAGTGTCATCCCTGGATCGGTATGCTGACACACATAGTACTCGAGGATTTATAACAGAGGTAAATCACATGTATAGAGTAACGTAAATACTATTACCTCAATCTATATAGCCGAAGTAACAACGAAGCTGTGGAGTCCCAACAACACCAACACCAATGAAGTTGAGTGTAGACATCGTAACCCTAACGTATCACTTACTCGTCATAAGAATCCTGCAACATGAGACGTTGCCGCCATGTAGGTAAGTACATTGAATGTACTGGCAAATTCACTCCATAGAATAATGATGGATAATAACTATCTCTATATGCATATTTGGCTGGTGGAAGCTCTAAGTTTAACATTTGCATAAAGCTAGTTTTTTCCTACAATAAGAGGAATAGATTTTATTCAACTACCAAGTTTCTACCATTATTGAGAAGGTTCCCCAACTCAATCCTGAATTACCATGTCATAAAATTTATAACCAACAAATTCATTAATTAAAGTGATGAGATCAATCAATAATTCAAATACCAGATACTCAAGATGTCCATAACCGGGGACACGACTAATCATGATTAGTTTGTACACTTTGCAGAGGTTTGCGCACTTTTCCCCACAAGACTCGACCACATCCATGATCGAAAGATCGAGACATGGTCTTTCTGAAGCATTAACTGTTTACTTTGGGTAGACAGTACCACCTACTTTCCCCTACATCTGCTAGCCTACCACTGAAAGAGGTCACACAACTTACTCAACTATGCCAGTGCCCATAATGGCTTGTGGCTACACACGGAAGTTTCTAGCGTGAATAATCTATGATCCCTTTGAGCCTGGGTGGCATTCCATACGGTGATCACACAGGTACTCCGGGATCCCCTTGGGCAAGCACTGGGTTCTCCAGGTGCCCGGGCAAACCACTGGGTGCTCCAGGGTGCCCCAACCATTCCACCCAGATGTGTGTTAATGTTGCCACCTTAAAGTTACCCTTAATTATTATAACTCTCGCAACTTTCATGAATCTCACATACCAATCCACGTCTACGAGCATGGCTAAGCAATATATGACACAACAAATATTCCCGGGGTGTTTGAAGGATCATAGGTTCCTACCTCATGAACTACATAGCAATGCCCCAATTCCCAATCCTACTCATGCAATCTTTGAGGATGTATCTAATGCAAATAAAACTAGGTATAGGAAGAGTATGATCAAAGTGTGAACTTGCCTTGTACTGTTGATGAAGATTCCTCGCACTCATAATTCCTGATAGTTCTACTCGTCACACTCCATTCAATCTATCGTAAGCAAGCAATTATACCACACATAAGCAATCACTCAAAGAACCAAAAGAATGAGAAAACACTTTGGAAAACTTCAAAAACCATCAAATAAAGCTTATGGACAGAAACATATTCTTAACAATTGCAAAATTGTGTGATTTTGATCCTAACAGAAAGTAAATGTCAAAAGCTACAATTTGCAAAAAGAATCAATTAAATCGGAGTTATAAAACTCAAGTTATAGCCAAAACAAGTTTGAATTCAAATCTGATTGAATTCAATTTTTAAAATTTCAAAAAGTTGATTTCATAATTTCTCTGGATAGATGAGATCATGATGAAGAATTTGGCATTGGTTTCATTGAATTTGGAACAACGAGTAAAAAGTTGTGCTTGTTTGAAAAACAGGGGCTAATCTGTAAAATAAAACTAGTGAATAGGTCTAGGGCGGAAATTAAAAAGAAAAAAAAATTCTACCGAACGAAAGTTCGCTACAGACACCTAAATGATGAAAGTGTTCGCTCCAGAGGCTTAACTAGCAAATGTTTGCTAATTAAAGAAACCGATTTAAAATAATAATAAAACAAAACCGATCTAATCATGACCGTAGAAGGGAGATCGGACGGTCGAGGTGGATCTGGTGGCGATCCGCGGTGGTGGGGGTCGCCGGCGACGAAGAAGACTATGGTGGCGGATTCGGCTTTGAACGGGGTGATGGCTCCAGGCGTTGTCGGCGACGACGGAGTAGCTGGGGAGGGGCGGCGTGGAGTGGTGGGTGCGGTGGTGGTGTCGGCGACGGTCGACAGCGACGAGGGCGGTGGTTGCGGCTTCCGGTAGCGGCGGCGGCGAGATGCGGCGATGGCGGCACGATGCGAGGAGGAAAAGAGGGGGTTCGGGGTAGCTGCTTTATAGGAGGGGAGGGGCTGCGCGAGGCTTGGAGCAGGGGCAACGAAGAGGCGGCGGGGAAGAGTCTCGGTCGGGGACGACGTGACGACGACGGCATGCAGCGGCCGGTCTCCTGCTCGGGGAGGGAGACGGCGCGCTGAGCTGGGCCGACCCAGTTCGGCGGAAGAAGAAGTTTTTAAAAAAAAATACAGGCACAATAAAATAAAATAAAATATAACATAGGCATATAATATATCAAAAAAATTCAGAAAAAGATTTTCTACAGCATGAACCTTTTTCTAGCGTCAAATCAAATCCAAAAAATTAAATAAAGCAAAGAGCGCTACTGTAGGGAATCATTTTACCCCATTTCAAACTCAAATACCAAATAAAAACCAAATAAAAATATTTTAAAAATACCAAAATAATTTCAAGCTCATTTTTCTCCAATTTTCTACTGCAGGGAATCATTTTACCCCATTTTCCATATATTTTATTTTTGGAGAAAAATAATTTGAATAGAACCAAGTAACTCCAAATTGAAAATGATTTTCAAAGGGACTTTAAATTTGATTCTTTTAAACTTCCAACTCATATTTCATATGATTTGAAGAAGTCATTTTATCTTCTCTCATGAAAATCATTGAGTTGCATAAAGTTTCTGAATTTGAAATAATTGTAAATGGAGTTCAAATCTTTTCAAAACCCTTTTAATTTATTTAAATGGAAGAAGTCATATCATCTTCACTCTAGGGTTTTGCGATGAAATAAATTTTAATTCATGGAGATCATAAATGCAAGGTGAAAGTTTTTGGGAAAGTCATTTTATTCCCTCTCATTCAACTTTCAAAAAGTTTCAAATTTCACTCAATTTCACACAAGCAACCACCCACAATCAAACAATCAATCAAAACTATTTTTTTAATATAACATCCCAAAATTTAGAATTTTGGGATGTTACAGACTGCGGCGTAGAGGGCATCAAGGTGGGCCTCGAGGACGAGGAGATCGACATCGACAAGTGGAGGAGTGCCTTCCCCAATGAGCCCGATGACGGCACCGGCCCGGGCCTAGCTTGCGGCACACCGTACATGACAAAGAAGGATTGGTTCGACCTCTACTTTGACCGAAAGTAGTTTAGCTTAGTTTAAATTTGTGTTTTATGTTCGGTTATGCAAAACTATATATGTTTATGTTTGAATGCATCCTACTTTCGGTTGAACCTGCATTAAACTTGATCAAATTGAAGTTTACAACGTTAAGTTTAGGGGATCGACTAGAAAAGTCCAAAAACTGCTGGAGTATATATATATATATATATATATATATATATATCCACTAAGGGTTTTAGTCCTTTAACTTTTAAAGGATCAGCTACAGATGGCCTGATGACTTGTTTATTTTAGTTCTTCACAATGTGATGCTCTATATGTGCAACTATTTGCATGCAGTTCAATTTCATGAATAACAGTTTCAACAATACCACTATGAATTACGATATTTGGTTGTTGTTAAGTATATTCCAGTTAACATGCCTTTTCTGTTTTAACAATAACTAGTGTACTTTAGACCTGCACAATACCAGTTTGAATGACTATTTGCTTGTTTTAAATGTTATGCCTGATGCAATTAACACGCCTTTCCACTTCTTGTTTTGCTTAACTAGCGTGCTTAAGCCTGCACACTGAAGCTACATAGCAACATGCATTGTACTGAATGGCTAAATATGCAATCCCAGGCTACATAGCAACAAGGAAGAGTGTTACCTTAATGTTCTGATGATGTCTAGATATACATGTTATAAATTCTTATATAATGGGGTGGAGGGAGTGTTGTACTACATCATTTTGCAATTGTTGTTTAGCTTCTAATATTAACTTGGTGCTTTTAGGTACATATGTCTTTGCCAAAGATCCACACTTTGACCCTTTCTGCGTACGGGGCAGTGAGATATTGATGAACCAGCATCAAGTGAGGAAACTTATAAAGATTGTTATTAAAACTAGGTAATTTCCCTGCGAGTTGCTACGGGAATATAAAGATTAATTATAGATGGCTTATATATGAAGTAAAATATCTAAATCAAAAGCTACTAATTTTAACATATAAATATTCCGTACTTGCATTCTGTGTAAATGCATTCACAATCTTTAGGAAGTAAATAAATTAAATAATTATCTATTCTACTACATATGTCCAATGACAAAAATAAACATATTGGTATTGTTTGCATGGGCTAAAAAAATTTATAGTGTATTGTGAAGTGGGATGTTTGCATGTTGAGAGAATTAGTGATAATGGAATAAGGTTTGCATGGGCTGAAAAATATTGTTAGTGAATGCTGACGTGGCACACCTAGTGAGGTGGATGGCTTGCATGGTGAGAGAATTAGAAGTAGTGGGGATCAACTATTTAAGTAATATATATGGGTCAAAAGATGTCAATCGAACTATTTGTTTACACTTTATGCAAGACAACAGTGAACTGTAGGATGGTAAGTAAGAACCTTGTAGCCTTCTTTTTACTGCCCATAATGAGTTGTGTTAGATGACAATGTCTGAATCTTTTTTCATTTGTGGTGGATCCTGAAGCAGTTTACTCAAGATTACCTCTCAAACTACATGATTGGCGGCTGGCCATCACAAGGGGTTGGACTAGAGTCATGCGTGCATTCTGCATCTAGGAGAGCATAATAGGGCCATTCCACTTCACCTTGTTCAGCAACCAGAATGTATGTCGCCTCTTTCTTTTCCATCTGTATTAGTAAAAGTATAGAACCCTGGTTCATCATTCTTTATTTGGTGCTTATGTAATTCTTAAACAAATGTACCTATGAATCGAATAATGCATTGCTTGTTTCAACCTGATGGATATGAATAAAGCTATAGCCTACTTTCAAGTTTAAATTAGGTACAATTTTAAATAGCAGCAATTAAATTAGGGCGAAATTAAAGTGTGCAGGTCATTACAGCGCACACGGTTAATAAAGCACAGCATGTGCGATATACATCATAATCCGACACGGTTCATGGAGAGGAAACGTGTCTAAGAATGCACACAGTTGCCATTTGCAAAGCGTGTGTGATGTCAGACACTATCACATACAGTGCGGGAAAACTAAATGTGTGTGATTGTCTACCTATCGTACACGGTTTATAATCATGAACTGTTTGTGATGCGCTAGGCATCGTAAATGTAGAGCCAGTTTACTCCCGTGCCTGGAATCTGCCTGGTTTTAGGTAAAACTACAAAACTCCGACTATGATGCCAATGCGAGCACAAACGAATAGCAAGGATGAAGCGTTTGGGATATTCGAGATATCGGAAATGGTTATTGATACGTCCATTTTGCATCATGCTCTTATATTGATATTTACTGCATTATGGGTTGTTATTACACATTATATCACAATACTTATGCCTATTCTCTCTTGTTTTACAAGGTTTACATGAAGAGGGAGAATGCTGACAGCTGGAATTCTGGATTAGAGAAGGAGCAAATATTAAAGACCTATTCTGCACAACTCCAAAAGTCCTGAAACTTCACGGAGATTATTTTTGGAATATATAAAAAATATTGGGCGAAGAAAGAACCATAGGGGGGCCACCAGCCAGCCACAAGGGTGGAGGGCGCGCCCCCCGACCTTGTGGGCCCCCTGGCAGGCCTCCAATGCCCATCTTCTACTATATGGTGTCTTTTACCCTAGAAAAAACGGGAGAGAAGCTTTCGGTATGAAGCGCTGCCGTCTCGAGGCGGAACTTGGGAAGAACCAATCTAGGGCTCCGGCGGTGCTGTTGTGCCGGGGAAACATCCCTCAGGGAGGGGGAAATCGTCGCCATCGTCATCGCCATCGATCCTCTCATCACCAGCACCATCTCCTCTCAAACCCTAGTTCATCTCTTGTATTCGATCTTGGTCCCAAAACCTCATATTGGTACCTGTGGGTTGTTAGTAGTGTCGATTACTCCTTGTAGTAGATGCTAGTTGGTTTATTCGGTGGAAGACCATATGTTTAGATCCTTAATGATAATTAATAATCCTTTGATTATGATTATGAATATGCTTTGTGAGTAGTTATGTTTGTTTCTGTGGACATGGGAGAAGTCTTGTTATAAGTAATCATGTGAATTTGGTATTCGTTTGATATTTTGATGAGATGTATGTTGTGTCTCCTCTAGAGGTGTTATGTGAACATCGACTACATGACACTTCACCATTATTTGGGCCTAGGGGAAGGCATTGCTAAGTAATAAGTAGATGATGGGTTGCTAGAGCGACAGAAGCTTAAACCCTAGTTTATGCGTTGCTTCGTAAGGGGCTGATTTGGACCCACATGTTTCATGCTATGGTTAGGTTTACCTTAATACTTATATCATAGTTGAGGATGCTTCCGAGAGGGGTTAATCATAAGTGGGAGGCTTGTCCAAGGAAGGGCAGCACCCAAGCACCGGTCCACCCACATATCAAATTATCAAAGTAACGAACGCGAATCATATGAGCATGATGAAAACTAACTTGACAATAATTCCCATGTGTCCCCGGGAGCGCTTTGCTTTATATAAGAGTTTGTCCAGGCTTGTCCTTTGCTACCAAAAGGATTGGGCCACCTTGCTGCACCTTGTTTACTTTTTTTACTTGTTACCCGTTACAATTTATCCTATCACAAAACTATCTGCTACCGATAACTTCAGTGCTTGCAGAGAATACCTTGCTAAAAACTGCTTGTCATTTCCTTCTGCTCCTCATTGGGTCCAACACTCTTACTTATTGAAAGGACTACAATAGATCCCCTATACTTGTGGGTCATCAAGACTCTTCTCTGGCACCGTTGCCGGGGAGTGAAGCGCCTTTGGTAAGGAAACATTTATATAGTGTGCTGAAATTTACTGTCACTTGTTACTATGGAAAATAATCCTTTGTGGGATTTGTTTGAGGTATCTTGACCTTGAGATGAACCACAATTAGTTACTCATCAACCTACTTCACCTACTGAAAATATTTATTATGAAATTCCTTCGGGTATGATAGAGAAACTGGTAGCTAATCCTTATGCAGGAGATGGAACGTTACATCCTAATATACATCTAATCTATGTGGATGAAGTTTGTGGATTATTTAAGCTTGCAGGTATTCCTGAGGAAGTTGTCAAGAAGAAGATCTTCCCTTTATCTTTGAAGGGAAATGCATTGACATGGTATAGGCTATTGGATGATATTGGATCATGGAACTACGACTGATTGAAATTGGAATTTCATCAGAAGTTTTATCATATGCATCTGGTTCATCGTGATCGGAATTATATATGTAATTTTTGTCCTCGTGAAGGAGAAAGTATCTCTCAAGCTTGGGGGAGGCTTAAGTCAATGTTGTATTCATGCCCCAATCATGAGCTCTCAAGAGAAATTATTATTCAAATTTTTTATGCTCGGCTTTCTCATAATGATCGATCCATGCTTGGTACTTCTTGTTCTGGTTCCTATATGAAAAAGTATATTGGATTCAAATAGGATTTATTGGAAAGAATTAAGCGCAACTCTGAAGATTGGGATCTGAATGAAGGTAAGGAGTCAGGTATAAACCTTAAGTTTGACTGTGTTAAATCTTTTATGGATACCGATGCTTTTCGTGATTTTAGCACTAAATATGGACTTGACTCTTAGATAGTAGTTTCTTTCTGTGAATCTTTTGCTACTCATGTTGATCTCCCTAAGGAGAAGTAGTTTAAATATCACCCTCCCATTGAAGTTAAAGTAGTCGAACCTATTAAAGTTGAAGAAGAAACTTTTACTTATAACGTTGATCCTATTGTTCCTATTGCTTATATTGAGAAACCAACATTCCCTGTTAGAATAAAGAATCATGCTAAAGCTTCAACTATGGTTCTTAAGAGTTATACTAAAACACCTACACCCTCTGAGAAAATTAAAGTTGAACCTAGTAATGCTATGGTTAAAGATCTCTTGGTTGATAATATGGATGGGCTTGTTATTTATTTCTGTGATGAAGCTGCTAGAATTGCTAAGCCCGATATGAAAGATAAACATAGACCTGTTGTTGGCATGCCTGTTGTTTCTGTTAAAATAGGAGATCATTGTTATCATGGTTTATGTCATGTGGGTGCTAGTGTGAGTGCAATTCCTTATACCTTATATGAAGAAATTATGAATGATATTGCACCTGCTGAGATAGAAGATATTGATGTTACTATTAAGCTTGCTAATAGAGATACTATATCACCGATTGGTGTTGTTAGAGATGTTGAAGTCTTGTGTGGGAAAATTAAATATCCTACTAATTTTCTTGTGCTTGGATCCCCACAAGTTAATTTTTGTCCAATTATATTTGGTAGACATTTCTTGAATAGTGTTAATACTAAGATAGACTACGAGAAAGATATTGTTACTGTTGGTTTAGGGGATATGTTTCATGATTTTAGTTTCTCTAAATTTCATAAATAACCCCATCATGAATAATTGCCTACTAAGGATGAAATTATTGGTCTTTCTTTTATTTCCTTGCCTCCTAATGATCCTTTAGAACAATATTTGCTAGACCATGAAAATGATATGTTTATGAATGAAAGAAGAGAAATAGATGAAGTATTCTTTAAACAAGGACCTATTTTGAAACATAATTTGCCTGTTGAAATCCTTGGGGATCCTCCTCCACCTAAGGGTAATCCCGTATTTGAGCTTAAACAATTACCTGATACTCTGAAATATTCTTATCTAGATGAAAAGAAGATATATCCTGTTATTATTAGTGCTAACCTTTCAGGGCATGAAGAAAAGAAATTGTTGAAAACTCTGAAGAAGCACCGTGCCACTATTGGATATACTCTTGATGATCTTAAGGGCATTAGTCCCACTCTATGTCAGCACAAAATTAAATTGGAGAAAGATGCTAAACCGGTTGTTGATCATCAACGACGGTTAAATCCTAACATGAAAGAAGTGGTAAGAAATGAAATACTAAACCTTCTGGAGGCAGGTATAATTTATCCTATTGCTGATAGTCAATGGATAAGCCCTATTCATTGTGTACCTAAGAAGGGAGGTGTTATTGTTGTTCCTAATGATAAGAATGAATTGATTCCTCAAAGAATTGTTACAGGTTATAGAATTGTAATTGATTTCCGCAAATTAAAAAAAGCTACTAGAAAAGATCATTACCCTCTACCTTTTATTGATCAAATGCTAGAAAGATTATCCAAACACACACATTTTTGCTTTCTAGATGGTTATTCTGGTTTCTCTCAAATATCTGTGTCAAAACAGGATCAAGAGAAAACCACTTTTACTTGCCCTTTCGGTACCTTTGCTTATAGACATATGCCTTTTGGTTTATGCAATGCACCTGCTACCTTTCAAAGATGTATGACTGCTATATTCTCTTATTTTTGTGAAAATATTGTTGAGGTTTTCATGGATGATTTCTCCGTTTACAGAACTTCTTTTGATGATTGCTTAAGCAACCTTGACCGAGTTTTGCAGAGATGTGAAAAAACTAATCTTGTCTTGAATTGGGAGAAGTGCCACTTTATGGTTAATGAAGGTATTTTTTTGGGGCATAATGTTTCTGAAAGAGGTATTGAAGTTGATAAAGCTAAAGTAGATGCTATTGAAAAGATGTCGTGTCCTAAAGATATCAAAGGTATAAGAAGTTTCCTTGGTCATGCTGGTTTCTATAGGAGGTTTATTAAAGACTTCTCTAAAATTTCAAGGCCTCTCACTAATCTCTTGAAAAAAGATGTTCCTTTTGTTTTTGATGATGATTGTGTAGAAGCATTTTAAATACTTAAGAAAGCCTTGATATCTGGACCTATTGTTCAACCACCTGATTGGAACTCACCCTTTGAAATTATGTGTGATGCTAGTGATTATGATGTTGGTGCCGTTCTAGGACAAAGAGTTGATAAGAAATTAAATGTTATTCAGTATGCTAGTAAAACTCTAGACAGTGCCCAGAGAAATTATGCTACCACTGAAAAAGAATTTTTAGCAGTTGTATTTGCATGTGATAAGTTTAGACCTTATATTGTTGATTCTAAAGTAACTGTTCACACTGATCATGCTGCTATTAAATATCTTATGGAAAAGAAAGATGCTAAACCTAGACTTATTAGATGGGTTTTCTTGCTACAAGAATTTGATTTTCATATTATTGATAGAAAGGGAGCTGAGAACCCCGTTGCGGACAACTTGTCCAGGATAGAGAATGTTCTGATTATGCTAATTATATTGTTGCTAAATTTATACCACCTAGTTTCACATACCAGCAAAAGAAAAAGTTTTTCTATGATTTAAGACATTACTTTTGGGATGATCCACACCTTTATAAAGAAGGAGTAGATGGTGTTATTAGACGTTGTGTACATGAGCATGAACAGGAACAGATCCTACGCAAGTGCCACTTCGAGTCTTACGGAGGACACCACGCTGGAGATAGAACTGCACATAAGGTATTGCAATCCGGTTTTTGTTGGCCCACTCTGTTTAAGGATGCTCGTAAGTTTGTCTTGTCTTGTGATCAATGTCAAAGAATTGGTAATACTAGTAGACATCAGGAAATGCCTATGAATTATTCACTTGTTATTGAACCATTTGATGTTTGGGGCTTCGATTATATGGGACTTTTCCTTACTCTAATGGGTATACACATATTTTAGTTGCTGTTGATTACGTTACTAAGCGGGTAGAAGCTATTCCAACTAGTAGTGATGATCATAACACTTCTATTAAGATGCTTAAATAAGTTATTTTTTCGAGGTTTGGAGTCCCTAGATATTTAATGACTGATGGTGGTTCACATTTTATTCATGGTGCTTTTCGTAAAATGCTTGCTAAATATGATGTTAACCATAGAATTGCATCTCCTTATCATCCTCAGTCTAGTGGTCAAGTAGACTTGAGCAATAGAGATATTAAATTAATTTTTCAAAAGACTGTTAATAGATGTAGAAAGAATTTGTCGATGAAACTTGATGATGCTTTGTGGGCTTATAGAACTGCTTATAAGAATCCTATGGGTATGTCTCCAGATAAAATGGTTTATGGAAAATCATGTCACTTACCTCTTGAACTAAAACATAAGGCATATTGGGCTATTAAAGAGCTCAACTATGATTTTCAACTTGCTGGTGAGAAGAGGTTATTTGACATTAGCTCACTTGATGAATGGAGAACCCAAGCCTATGAGAATGCCAAGTTGTTTAAAGAAAAAGTTAAAAGATGGCATGACAAAAGGATACAAAAGCGTGAGTTTAATGTAGGTGATCATGTTTTGCTATACAACTCCCCTCTGAAGAAGGACAAAGTTGCTCTGAACGAGAAGATTGAAGGCATTTCTCGTAAGAGAAATGACCTAGAGGCATATCTGGGGGCACTCGCCAAAAAGTTGTTCCTTATGCTTGAAGGTATTTCCCTTTGTTCGACAATTTAACTCTCATCGATTCGTCAGACATTCGTCGACTCATTATTTCTTTGGGTTTGTAGAATTCTGTCAAAACTTTGAAGAAGAGACTGGGCGGGTCGAGACGGGTCTGGACCCTGTCCTTTCTCCCGTCGGTGATGATGCTGCTATGAACATGCTTCGACTGGAATCCCGTGTTGCCAGTGTTATGAGCTACTTGCTCGCCTGAAGGTGGCTGTGTCGCGCATCGATACAGCACTCTGGCCAAGGGCGACGCTTCAAAATGATCTCGAGTCTCTGATGACTCGACTCAATGAGGTCCCTGGCCGAGTGCAAGAATGGAAGAAGTCTTCTGCTCGATATGGTGCTGACGTGGCTCTGTCACTGGTTCGTGTCCACTGCAAGGAAGCCCGAGAAGAGAAGCTGCAGCGATCAAAGTTGCCAATACCAAGAGGCATGACTTCCGATCATTCATGGAAACCTTCATTGCTGCTGCCACTCGGATTACTGACGGGATTGAACTTGACGAGTTCGTCGAGCCTGCAAGCCCTCCTCCCGCGGAGTGAACAAACTTTATGCCTTGCCTTAAAGTTGCCTCGGAATGCCGAGTGATTTTGTATCCGTTAAACTCCTTCGGGCCTGATGTCCGAGTACTTTAATCCGTGCTCTGGAACCTTAGGATTTTATCTAAACTTGGTTTATCTCTGCGTATGCTTGTATTTGCCTTTGAGTGGAACTTGTTCTTCACTCGGAATAGTCTTTGTACTTGTGATGCAGCTCTGAGGAAGAGGTCCCAGTCGACCTGCACCTCGTCGTCCTTGCAGATCAGAATGGAGCGCACGCTATACTTGTGGCGCAGCTCCGACGAAAAGGTCGCAGTCGACATGTACCTCGTCATCCTTTCAGATGAGGATGGAGCGCACGTTGTATTTGTGGCGCAGCTCCGAAGAGAAGGTTGCAGTCGACCTGCACCTCGTCGTCCTTGCGAATAGGGATGTGTTTCAAACTTAGGCGAGTGCTGGACTGTAACTAAGCCCCCGAGTGAGAGGATTGCTCACCACTCGGTAGGATTTTCGAACTTAGGCGAGTACTGGACTGCAGCTAAGCCTCCGAGTGGGAGGGTTGCTCACCACTCGGTAGGATTTTTCAAACTTAGGCGAGTACTGGACTACAGCTAAGCCTTCGAGTGTGAGGGTCGCTCACCACTCAGTAGGATTTTTCAAACTTAGGCGAGTACTGGACTGCAACTAAGCCTCCGAGTGGGAGGGTTGCTCACCACTCGGTAGGAGTTTTCAAACTTAAGTGAGTACTGGACTGCACCTAAGCCCCTGAGTGAGAGGCTTGCTCACCACTCGGTAGGATTTTTCAAACTTAGGCGAATGCTGGACTGCAACTAAGCCCCCGAGTGGGAGGCTTGCTCACCACTCAGTAGGATTTTTTAAACTTAGGCGAGTACTGGACTGCATCTAAGCCCCCGAGTGAGAGGCTTGCTCACCACTCGGTAGGATTTTTCAAACTTAGGCGAAACGGATTCATAGCTAAGCCTCCGAGTGAGAGGCCTGCTCACCACTCGGTAGGATTTTTCGAACTTTGGCGAAACGGATTCGCAGCTAAGCCTCCGAGTGGGAGCGTTGCTCACCACTCGGTAGCATTTTTCGAACTTAGGTGAAACGGGTTCGCAGCTAAGACACCCACTGGGGGATTTAGAGAATAAAAGGAACAACAATCATTTATGAGACTGTAAAAACTGTGTCTTTGATAATTAAACTAGAAGGTATTTCTTATTACATCTCAATAGTCTGAATGCTTAAGTGTAAAAGTGGCGGAGCAGCTCCGCATTCCAAGCACATGGCTCGTCTTTCTTGTGCTCGACATTGTATAAGTGGTATGCTCCATTGTGGAGCACTCTGGTGACAATGAAGGGGCCTTTCCAAGCAGGAGTGAGCTTGTGTGGTTTCTGTTGATCCACTCGAAGAACCAAATCTCCCTCTTGAAATGCTCGACCCCTCACGTTTCTGGCGTGGAATCGACGCATGTCTTACTGGTAAATGGTCGACCGGATCAGGGCCATCTCTCTTTCCTCTTCTAGAAGATCAACCGCGTCTTGCCGAGCTTGTTCTGCTTCATCTTCTGAGAAAAGCTCGACTCGGGGTGCATTATGAAGCAAATCACTCGGAAGTACGACCTCAGCCCCATAGACCAAGAAGAATGGAGTTCGACCAGTCGAGCGATTAGGAGTTGTCCTCAATCCCCAAAGTACTGAAGGAAGTTCACTGACCCAGGCGCCTGCTGCATGCTTGAGATCACGCATCAATCGGGGTTTCAGTTCTTTGAGAATCAATCCGTTTGCTCTTTCAGCTTGTCCATTCGACTTGGGATGGGCGACTGAAGCATAGTTGACTCGAGTGCCTTGGGAAGCACAGAAAGCTCGGAACTCATCAGAATCGAAGTTAGATCCATTGTCGGTGACGATGTTGTGCGGAACACCATATCTGAATGTTAATTCTCTGATGAAGCTGACAGCAGTACTGGCTTCAAGATTTTTGATAGGCTTGGCTTCAATCCATTTGGTGAACTTGTCGACTTCCATGAGCACATGAGTGAAGCCGCTCCTGCCAGTCCTCAGTGGTCCGACCATGTCCAATCCCCAAGCAGCAAAGGGCCAGACGAGTGGAATGGTCTTCAGGGCTGATGCAGGTTTGTGGGACATGTTCGAGTAAAACTGGCAACCTTCACATTTGTCGACTATTTCTTTCGCCATCTCATTTGCTCGCTGCCAATAAAACCCCGCTCAGTATGCTTTGGCCACAATGGTCCGAGAGGACGCATGGTGACCACAGGTCCCCGAGTGGATGTCGTTGAGGATCACTCGACCTTCTTCTAGTGTTATGCATTTTTGGCTGACTCCAGTTACACTTTCTCTGAACAGCTGTCCTCTTATCTCCGTAAAGGCTTTGGATCGACGAATGTCAGTGTCAAAACCGGCGGATCTCGGGTAGGGGGCCCCGAACTGTGCGTCTAAGGCGGATGGTAACATGAGGCTGGGGACACGATGTTTACCCAGGTTTGGGCCCTCTTGATGGAGGTAATACCCTACGTCCTGCTTGATTGTTCTTGATGATATGAGTATTACAAGAGTTGATCTACCACGAGATCAAAGAGGCTAAACCCTAGAAGCTAGCCTATGGTATGATTGTGTGTTGTCCTACGGACTAAACCCTCCAGTTTATATAGACACCGGAGGGGGATAGGGTTACACAAGGTCGGTTACAAGGGAGGAGATCTACATATCCGTATTGCCTAGCTTGCCTTCCACGCCAAGGAGAGTCCCATCCGGACACGGGACGAAGTCTTCAATCTTGTATCTTCATAGTCCAACAGTCCAGCAAAAGGATATAGTCCGGCTGTCCGGAGACCCCCTAATCCAGGACTCCCTCAGTAGCCCCTGAACCAGGCTTCAATGACGATGAGTCTGGAGCACAGTATTGTCTTCGGCATTGCAAGACGGGTTCTTCTCCAAATCTTGAATATCTGTTAAGTAGTGTCCGTCTCCCATAAATGTTGGACTTCTTGGCTTTTGTGCCAAATAAGGGCCATCTTCCACGCGTCGAGCGAATGCGAGGAGCCAGGGTGTTTTTACATTCACCCCCTAGCCAGGTAAATAAATTGTCTATTAATGGGATGGGGATTCTTAGATCCAATCCACACCATCCTCCCATGGCGAGAATCCATCGGGGCGCGCTCGGAAAAAATCCATTCCAACATGGCCGACCACCGCAGCTCCTCCTCCCGCCCCCGTAGCCCTAAGCCCGGTGATTGGGAGAGGTGTTCCATCCCGCACAGTCGATTAGTAGAGCTGCAGACTCAAGGATTTCTCCCTCCAGCGTATATGGTCCCCGTCCGAGCCGGTCTCGCCACTTATAATGGCGGGGAGCAAGCGGAGAGCTTCCCCAGCCCCTCTAAGGGGGAGCGGGTATGCCACGTCCCTTACTTACTAAGGGGACTCAGATTTCCAATTCATCCATTCCTCCGCGGGCTCCTGGAGTTCTACGGCCTCCAACTGCATAATTTCACCCCTGCTTCCATACTACATATCACTGGTTATGTTGCCCTTTGTGAGCTATTTCTGGGCTGCGAGGCTCATTTCGAGCTATGGAAGAGGTTATTTTGCCTTGTACCCCGCACATAGAAGGGGTCACTTTATCAGGTGGGCGGAACCGAAATATGGCACATCGCCGAGACCGGATACCTATCTGGCACTCCGAAGAAGACTTCCGAAGACTGGCCTTCGGAGTGGTTTTATATGGAGGACGTGCCCCTTCCAGACCCTATTCGGCGGGGTCTTCCCGAGTTCAACAATGCTCCTCTGAAGAAATGCCGAAGCTGGCGCCCACGGAGCCCCCAGGAGGAAGACAACGGAGAAGTCCTTTACCTGATGAACCGGATTAAAGCACTGGCTCAATCAGGTTTGACAATAATCAAGGTTACGTCAATATGCATAATGCGGGTAGTGCAGCCACTTGAATATCGAGGGCACCCACTGTGGTGTTTTAACGGGGAAGATGATGCCACCCGTTGCGGGCGTAAGGGACCGGACTCCGCTGCTGCTTTGGCAAAAATTCTGTCCGAGTTGTTCAAGGGACAGGAAGAGGAGTTCATCCGTATCAAGCCACGGGATGGATTCTCCATGTACAACCCTCCAAGATGGGTGAGTTATACCTCTTTACTCCCATTCTTCCCGCATTCTTCATCGTAGGTACTCACCTTGCCATTTTACGGCAGGAACTGCGAAAAGATGTAAGGGAGGTCAACAGCCCATCCCCACAACCAGAGGACCCTGGCCGGGCCCTTGGTCCCGGACTCGAAGAGGATCCGGACATATTCATGGAGCTGATAGACAGGCAATTCTATCAATTGAGCTGCGATGACGCCATGGTGGCCATAATGGCCGACTATCCCGGACTGCTCCTGCGTCGCACGTAAGAAAAACCAAAATCCCAACTCCAAAAATAGGATCCCCTTTTAGACACTTCACCTACCATACACATATGGTGTTTTACAGGGAAGGCATTTGGGACGCCGTGCCGAACCCGCAGCAACTCGCCAACAAGAGGCACCGAAGCCAGGTAGGCCAAAAAGGAAGGCGGTCAGGACGGAGACGCCGACGTAGAGGTATGACACAAAACCTCGCTCCATGGTTGTCATCTTTCTCAAAATGTAATGACGTCCATGTTTCTTTAATAGAAAAAATGCTCGCCGGACTATATCCGAAGAGGCTGCCGATCACGCCTCCACCAATCGGGCTACAGGGTCGGACATAGAGGCGTAAGCCAACATGGGGCGGACACCGGATGCTCCTCATACAGAGGATGCGGATGGACTATTCGCTACAAATTCAGAAGTGGAGAGCGCCATGAATCATAGGCGTCGCCGGGCCGTACTCCATGATGCTTGTTTCTCGCCAGAGGCATTCGATGCCTTCAATTCCGGAGACGTGTACATCTATGCTGCTCAAAATGGTCTAGCTAGAGCCACGGACCAGTATGTAAGGGATATACGGGTAAGCAAATATGACGATTAAATGTATCAGTAGCCCCTGAGACTTGAAACAGTTGACGCAACTGATTTAAGGATCATTATTTGTGCAGGTTCTTACGGAGAAGAATTCCGAATTGTCTCAAGAGCTGGACGAGTTCAAGGCCCAGCTGGAAGCCGCTGTTGCCACATTGAAGGAGTCCAAAAAGGGTCCCCCTGGTAACACTTTTGTCTATTGCAAAGAATATGGGTACGAGGTAGTATGCAGCATGTATGAACACCTAACAATAGATGTTGCAGGTGGCCTTGGAGTGAATCCGGAGGCCGTGGAGGTGGATACGGCACGTGATGATCGACAATGAAATGCTGGCGAGCGCGTGCTGATGCGAGTCAGGCAGGAGAAAAATGATCTCCAAGATGCCAATATCCGGCTGGGCGTGGAACTGGAGGATGTCCGAGCCCAGCTTGCGGACTCCGTGAAGGAAAATAAACGGCTTCGGCGCGGCATTTTTAGTAAGTGCTTGAACGAACTTTTTAAAGGAGTTCGGCGAAGAAGCCTGCTAACAGCGTTATGTCTGCAGATATGCTGACGGGTCGTCCCGCGGAGGAGATGCCCGGGTCTTCAGGTGATCTTCTACCAGAGCTCTCACAACTGCACGAACAAGTTCGGCAGGTGATGCAGGGTATTGCCCAAGCCTTGTGGCCATCCGCATCCCCGCTAGGAGGCATGGGGGAACTTGTAGAGAAGCTCAAGGGAGCACGGCGGCGCTTCCGATTATGGAAGATATCAACTTGCTGACAAGGTGCAAGGGATGCCTGGGCTATGGTGACGACACGATATACCAAGGCTGATCCAAACCACATGGCCGAGGTCAGACCTGTGGGGCCCGATGGGAAAGAGATCCCCGTCAGTTTAGTGTATGATCAAGTAGAATTAGCCTCAAAGTATTCCCAATAGGATTGTATGCTAGACAGCCTGTTGGATGGTATAGAGGAAGAATTTGATCAGTCTTAGTGACTATGTACTTCAAGGGACATATGTAATGTCCCTAGCCGGATTGTAAATCATTTGTCATGGCGGACCTTTTCGCTTCGACCTCTGGACCCGATGGTCCGGAGTGTATCCGAATACCCACTCGGTTATATAAAAATCGAGGTATGCATGGAAACCAGGCGTAGGGGTCATAAGTGCTTGAACAGACAAGTACCCAACTAGCTATGTTATATTACATGGATAGTAAGAAACATCTTCCAGGGAGAATAGTTCCGTTAAGGGTTCCTTTCCCTGGGTATGCATGCCCTAATGTGCATGTCCGAACTGCGAAACGCATGCTAAAAACATCTGGGGGTGTGTAGTAAATTAAATGGAAGTCGTCTTTTATTCACCGATCGAATATTCCCTTAAGAACGCTAGCTTTCGGCTTCACCCAGTCTGAGGTACATGTCCGGCTGACCCGGCAGTAACAATCGCAGAGGTGCTCCCCTTATGCCCTAGCCGAATTAACGGGAACATAGGGCATAAATATAAGAGCTAGGCAACCCAGCTTGGCCAAAACTTAAGTCATATCGATGCATATAGTGGCGGAGAAAAGGTACATGCGGAAGATAATTAGATTTTAAAACTTATGCCCTAGCGGAAGAATAACACATGTGCGGGGCATAAAGCCCGGAAAGATAATTAGATTAAGCTTCTGTATAAGAAGCCCCCAGGTATATTGAGCACGGTTAGTGCGTCAAGATTGTGTAACCAAGACACAAGTTTAGCCCTTTAGGGCCTTGAAGAGAAAAAAGAGAAAGAAAGAGAGAAAAATCAGATGTGCAAAAAATTGATGGAGGTAAGGAGACAAACATAGAGTCCGGCGCTAGGCATAGAATCTTCGGAGTCTGGCTGCGTTCCATGGGTTTGGCTCGAGTCGGTTATCCGATGCATCCCGCAGACGGTACGCTCCGCCGGTCAGAACCTGGTCGATAATGAAGGGACCTTCTCATTTGGGCTTGAGCTTGTTCTTTTTCTTCTCCAGCAGGTGTAGAACCAGTTCGCCAACATTATAGGTTTTGGCCCGCACTTCTCTGCTTTGATACCTTCGAGCCTATTGCTGATAGAATGCGGAACGGGCTTTTGCCACATCGCGCTCCTCCTCCAGGGCATCCAAACTGTCCTGCCGATCGAGCTCGGCCTCTCTTTCTTCGTACATGCGCACTCGAGGTGAGTCATGAATTATGTCGCAATGCAGCACCGCCTCAGCGCCGTACAACATAAAAACGGCGTGTATCCGGTAGTGCGATTCGGCGTGGTCCGTAGCTCCCATAGTATGGAGTCGAGCTCCTCTACCCAATGAGTGTCTGATTCCTTTAAGGACCGCACTAATCTGGGTTTAATGCCGCTCATGATAAGACCATTCGCTCGTTCGACTTGACCGTTAGTTTGCGGATGATAGACAGAAGCATAATCAAGCTTGATGCCCATGTTGCTACACCAAAATTTAACCTCGTCGGCTGTAAAGTTCGTGCCGTTGTCAGTGATGATGCTGTGGGGGACGCCATAATGATGTACAACCCCAGATATGAAGTCTATCACCGGTCCGGATTCAGCCGTTTTGACAGGTTTGGCTTCTATCCATTTGGTGAATGTATCCACCATGACCAGTAAGTATTTTTTTCTTATGGGTTCCCCCTTTGAGGGGTCCGACCATATCAAGCCCCTAGACCGCAAAGGGCCAAGTAATGGGGATTGTTTGGAGGGCGGTAGGTGGCATGTGGCTTTGGTTTGCAAAAAGCTGGCAACCGACACAATGTTGTACCAGATGTTGTGCATCTGCCCGGGCCGTCGGCCAATAAAAACCTATACGGAAGGCCTTGCTTACAAGGGCCCGGGCTGCGGCCTGGTGGCCGCCGAGTCCGGCATGGATTTTTGCCAAAAGCTGCCGCCCTTCCTCTTCGGAGATGCACCTTTGAAGGACTCCAGTTGCGCTTTTCTTATAAAGCTCTCCCTCGTCGACCTTGTAGGCTTTAGATCGTCGCACTATGCAACGTGCCTCATTTTGGTCCTCGGGTAGTTCCTGTCTAGTTAGGTAGGCCAGGAATGGTTCTGTCCACGGGGCGATGACGGCCATTATGACGTGGGCTGAAGGTGTTATTTCGGTGGCAGAGCCTTCGATTGTGTCAGAGTGTTCGGTATCTGGGGTTGTGGCCGGGTCCGGACTATTTTTGCCGGTGTCCCCTTCCCATACCACGGATGGTTTAAACAGTCTTTCCAGGAAGATGTTTGGTGGGATAGGGTCGCGTTTAGCACCAATACGGGCGAGGATGTCCACCGCCTGGTTGTTTTCCCGAGCCACATGGTGGAATTCAAGCCCCTTGAACCGAGCTGACATTTTGAGGACGGCGTTGCGATATGCCGCCATTTTAGGATCCTTGGCATCGAAGTCTCCATCTATTTGGGATATTGCAAGGTTCGAGTCCCCACACACCTCTAGGCGTTGGTTGCCCATGGAGACTGCCATCCGGAGACCGTGTAATAGGGCCTCGTATTCGGCTGCGTTATTGGAGTTTGTGTACAGTATTTGGAGTATGTATTGCACTGTATCTCCGGTGGGGGACGTCAGGACGACGCCAGCCCCCAGACCAACGAGCATTTTAGAGCTGTCGAAGTGCATGATCCAATTGAAGTATGCGCCGTACTCTTTAGGGAGTTCGGCTTCCGTCCATTCGGCAACGAAATCAGCCAATACTTGCGACTTAATGGCTTGTCGTGGTTTGTATGTTATGTCGAACGGGAGGAGCTCGATGGCCCATTTGGCAATCCGGCCCGTGGCTTCGCGGTTGTTTATTATGTCATTGAGTGGTACTTCGGAGGCCACCATGATTGAACACTCTTGAAAGTAGTGTCGTAATTTCCAGGATGCCATGAATACCGCGTATGCTATCTTTTGATAATGTGGGTACAGTGATTTGCATGGAGTGAGGACGGTGGGTACATAATATACCGGCTTTTGAAGTGGGAATTTATGCCCGCCCATCTCTCGTTCGACGATGAGCACTGCGCTTACAACTTGATGAGTTGCCTCTATATATAATAACATTGGTTCGCCAACAATTGGCGCGGCCAAGATTGGGTTGGCGGCCAGGATGGCTTTTATTTCTTCCTGTCCGGCTATGGATGCGTCCGTCCACTCGAAGTGTTCGGTGCGCCGAAGAAGGCGATAAAGGGGAAGTGCCTTTTCTCCTAATCGGGAGATAAAGCAGCTTAAAGCCGCCACACATCCAGTTAATTTCTGGATTTGCTTGAGGTCAGTTGGGATAGCCAACTGCGAAAGAGCTCGGATTTTAGCCGGATTTGCTTCAATTCCTCTATGGAGACGATGAAGCCCAGGAGCTTTCCGGCGGGAACGCCAAAAACGCATTTTTACGGATTGAGTTTAATGTCGTATGTTCGGAGATTGGTGAACGTGAGCCTCAAGTCGTCTATTAAGGAGTCGATGTGTCTGGTTTTAATGACCACATCATCTACATATGCCTCCATAGTCTTACTGATCTGCTTTTCCAGACATGTCTGGATCATGCGCTGATATGTTGCACCGGCATTTTTGAGCCCGAAGGGCATTGTGTTAAAACAGAAGGGGTCGTATGGTGTGATAAATGCCGTTGCGGCTTGATCAGACTCCGCCATCTTAATCTGGTGGTAACCGGAGTATGCGTCAAGGAAGCACAATGATTCGTGTCTCGCGGTAGCGTCGATGATTTGATCGACGCGAGGGAATGGGAAGGGATCCTTTGGACAAGCCTTATTAAGGTCTTCGAAGTCGACGCATAGGCGCCAGGATTTTTCCTTCTTTGGTACCATCACCAGGTTTACTAGCCAGTCCAATGTTTTATTTCTTTAATAAATCCGGCCTCCGGTAGCTTGGCTAGCTCCTCTCCCATGGCTTGCCGCTTAGGTTCAGAGAAACGCCGAAGAGTCTGCTTGACCGTCTTGAATCCTTTTAGAATATTAAGGCTATGCTCGGCCAATCTACGTGGGATTCCTGGCATGTCTGAAGGATGCCAGGCGAATATATCCCAATTCTCACGCAGAAACTCCTGTAGTGTGGCGTCTACAGCGGGGTTTAATTGTGCCCCGATGGATGCTATTTTTGTGGGGTCCGTTGGATGGACTTGGAATTTGACTATTTCGTCCACTGGTTTAAAGGAGGTGGACTTGGATCTTTTGTCTAGTATCATGTTGTCCTTGTCCACCGTGGAGCGCAGCGCGGTTAACTCCTCCGCCACAAGGGCTTCGGATAATGCCTCGAGGGCTAGTGCGGCTATTTTGTTTTTGGCGCGGAGTGCTATGTCCGGATCACTAACTAGAGTGATGATTCCATTGGGTCAGGGCATTTTGAGCTTCATGTACCCATAATGGGGTATGGCTTGAAAAATCGTGAATGCCTCCCGCCCTAGAAGGGTGTGGTATCCGCTACTGAACGGGGCCACATGGAATGTAATTTCTTCGGACCTGTAATTCTCCGGAGCGCCAAATACCACATCAAGTGTGATTTTCCCAGCGCAACGTGCCTCCCGACTAGGGATGATTCCTCGGAAGGTCGTACTGCTTTGCTCAATACGGTTGCTGTATATTTCCATTTTTGGAGAGTTTCCTCATAAATGAGGTTTAATCCGCTGCCGCCGTCCATGAGCACCTTAGTGAGACAAAAGTCGTCCACAATTGGACTGAGGACCAATGCGGCTGGTGTTCGGGCTGTTCGGAATTTAGGTTCGTCACTGGCATTGAAGGTGATAGCCGTGTCGCTCCATGGATTTATTGTTGCCACGTGGCAGACTTCGGCAAGGCTGCGGAGTGCTCGCTTACGCCTATTATTTGAGGCGAAGGTCTCAAAGACCGTTAATACTGTATTGTTATCCGTGGGAAGGTGCTCTGAGGTATTTTGGGTGAGGAGATCCTCACTGCTTTTGGCCACCTGCCGGAGTACCCAACATGCTCTAAGGCTATGTGTTGATATGGTATCCGATGTACTATGGATTTTGCAGGGCCCGTTAAGACATCCCTCCAATACGGTTCCACGTCCTGTAGTGGGCTTTTGCTTCTTTGTAATTGAGTCGGCCGACTTATGAGAGTGCACCCTTTTAGTCCGGACTGGGGGTTTTGTCAGAGTCGGATTATCCCAAAATTGCGTTTGGGTTTTCCAGGCACTTTCCATCGCATAGTATTTTCATACTATGGCCGCCAAGTCAGCGAAGTGTGTTATGTCACGACGACTTATGGCGTTGAGGACTCCCTTGTCCGTGCAATTGTTGCAAAAGAACAAAATTGCGTCTTCCTCGCGACAGTCCTTGACCTTGTTCATTACAAGGAGGAATCTGGCCCAATAGTGATGTACTGTCTCTTGGGGTGCTTGCCTAATGTGGGAAAGATCGTTTGTATCTGGGTGGGTGGGTGGATTTAAGTCCAGACCTTGACCCAATCTGTGATCTCGTGGTAGGGGAGTTTCCGATCTTGGAAGTTTGGGCTCCGGGATGTTGCCCTGTGGGTTCGGTACGCGGCCTGATTCTGGATTCAGGGTTAGGGCGGTGTCCTCCCGTGAGCGAGTATCCGGCTCGGGGAGCTCGGGAATCCGGACATAGTTCGTCCTCAGGATAGAGGGAGAATCGCCGCATTGCCCCTCCACCACCGCTATTTGATGGGTGACCGACGGAGAGTTAATCTCCCTTTGGTCGGGTTTAAGCCCGATCTGATCATAGTCCGTAGTGACTCCCAGAACGGCGATGCGATCCAAGAGCTCGTTCAAAGAGGAGATCTCCATTGGATCCATCTGCTCGGCGAATTTCGAGCCGATGTGGAGGCTATTTTTGATGACCCGAGAAGTCATCATCGGCGCCGCGGCTGAGCAGGCGGTCATGACGAAGCCGCCTAGTCGGAGATTTTGGCCTACAGCCAGGGCTCCCCTAGAGGTGATGTTGTCCTTGACAACGTGGCGAGCCATCCTCCTTATGATGACGACACAGTGGAACTCCCAATGAAAGCACCAATGTCGGTGTCAAAACCGGCAGATCTCGGGTAGGGAGTTGATGACCCACAAGTATATGGGATCTATCGTAGTCCTTTTGATAAGTAAGAGTGTCGAACCCAACGAGGAGCAGAAGGAAAAGATAAGCGGTTTTCAGAAAGGTATTCTCTACAAGTACTGAAATAAGTGGTAACAGATAGTTTTGTGATAAGATAGATTGTAACGAGCAACAAGTAACAAAAGTAAATAAAATGCAGCAAGGTGGCCCAATCCTTTTGTAGCAAAGGACAAGCCGGAACAAACACTTATAATAGTAAAAGCGCTCCCGAGGACACATGGGAATATCGTCAAGCTAGTTTTCATCACGTTCATATGATTCGCATTCGATACTTTGATAATTTGATATGTGGGTGGACCGGTCCTTGGGAGTTGTTCTTACTTGAACAAGCATTCCACTTATGATTAACCTCTATTGCAAGCATACGCAACTACGACAAAAGTATTAAGGTAAACCTAACTATAGCATGAAACATGTGGATCCAAATCAGCCCCTTACGAAGCAACGCATAAACTAGGGTTTAAGCTTCTGTCACTCTAGCAACCCATCATCTACTTATTACTTCCCAATGCCTTCCTCTAGGCCCAAATAATGGTGGTGTTATGTAGTCGACGTTCACATAACACCACTAGAGGCTAGACAACCATACATCTTATCAAAATGTCAAACGAATACCAAATTCACATGACTACTCATAGCAAGACTTCTCCCTTGTCCTCAGGAACAAACGTAATTACTCACAAAGCATATTCATGTTCATAATCAGAGGGGTAATAATATGCATATAGGATCTGAACATATGATTTTCCACCAAATAAACCAATTAGCATCAACTACAAGGAGTAATCAACACTACTAGCAACCTACTAGCACCAATCCCGGACTTTGAGACAAGAATTGGATACAAGAGATGAACTAGGGTTTGGAGATGAGATGGTGCTAGTGAAGATGTTGATGGAGATTGACCTCTCCCGATGAGAGGAGCATTGGTGATGACGATGGTGATGATTTGCCCCTCCCGGAGGGAAGTATCCCCGACAGAACAGCTCTGCCGGAGCTCTAGATTGGATCCGCCATGGTTCCGCTTCGTGGCGGCGGAGTCTCGTCCTGAAAAGTTCCTTCTTATTTTTTTCTCATCGAAAGACTTCATATAGGAGAAGATGGACGTCAGAGATCCACCAGGGGGCCCACGAGGTAGGGGGGCGCGCCCTAGGGGGGGAGCCCCCACCCTCGTGAGCAGGGTGTGGGCCCCCTGGCCTTCATCTTTGGCGAGGATTTTTCTTTATTTGTTTTAAGATGTTCCGTGGAGTTTCAAGACTTTTGGAGTTGCGCAGAATAGGTCCCTAATATTTGCTCCTTTTCCAGCCCAGAATTCCAGCTGCCGGCATTCTCCCTCCTTGTGTAAACCTTGTAAAATAAGAGAGAATAGCCATAAGTATTGTGACATAAAGTGGAATAACAGTCCATAATGTAATAAATATCGATATAAAAGCATGATGCAAAATGGACGTATCAACTCCCCCAAGCTTAGACCTCGCTTGTCCTCAAGCGAAAAGCCAATAACAATAAATATGTCCTCATGTTTAGAGGTAGAGGCGTCGATAAAAATAAAATACGGACATGAAGGCATCATGATTATTCTCATAGCAGCAACATATATAGCTTTTGTCATATGATTACTTATGTTCAAGTGATGATCTATTCACAATGCAAAAGTATACATCATAAACCTTATTGGGCTCCGACAAACTATAATCTCAGTCATTGAAGCAATTGCAATTTATCATAACATCGGAAAGAGTCTATGTCAGAGCTAAAAAGCAAGTCCACATACTCAACTATCATTTAGTCCCCCATAATTGCTAACACTCACGCAATACTTGTGGTTACGGAGTTTTAATCGGACACAGAGAAAGATAGGGGCTTATAGTTTTGCCCCACAACCTTTTACCTCAAGGGTAATGTCAACAATAATGCTTCATGCTCCCCTACATCCAATTATATATATATATATATATATATATATATATATATATATATATATATATCATGTTCTTTCCAACATGCTGAGATTGCCAAAGGATAAAATGAAAAAGAAAAGGTGAAGATCACCATGACTCTTGCATAAGGTAGAAGATAATAATAAACGATAGGCCCTTCGTAGAGGGAAGCAGAGGTTGCCATGCGCTTTTATGGTTGGATGCATAAAATCTCAATGCGAAAGAACGTCACTTTATATTGCCCCTTGTGATATGAACCTTTATTATGCAGTCCATCACTTTTATTACTTCCACATCACAAGATTGTATAAAGCTTATTTCTCCCACACCAATCAATCATACATATTTAGAGAAATTTTTATTGCTTTGCACCGATGACAACTTACTTGAAGGATCTTACTCAATCCATAGGTAGATATGGTGGACTCTCATGGCAAAACTGGTTTAAGGGTATTTGGAAGCACAAGTAGTATTTCTACTTGGTGATGAGAATTTGGCTAGCATGAGGGGGAAAGGAAAGATCAACAAGTTAGAGGATCCATGACAACATACTTTATCTCAGATATAAGAAAGACATAACTCATTACGCTGTCTTCCTTGTCCAATATCAACTCTTTAGCATGTCATATTTTAATGAGTGCTCCCAATCATAAAAGATGTCAATGATAATATATCTATATGTGAAAACCTCTCTTTCCTTATTACTTCCTATTAATTGCAACAATGATCAAAGCTATGTCTGCCAACTCCCAACAACTTTTAATCATCATACTCTTTCTATGTGAAGTCATTACTCTCAATAAGATCAATATGAACTTTTTGTTTCTTTTTATTCTTTTTCTCTTTTCTTTTATTCACCCAAGGTCATGGCAAAATAATCAAGCCCTTGACTCAACACTAATCTTTATTATATATAGCTCACGGACTCGATTACATAGAGAGATCATAAAGCAAAACTCAAAACTAGATCATGCCATAAACTTTATTCTACTAAATCAAGATACTACTAATAGGATCAAACTAAGAAAAACGGTAAAGATAGGAGTTGTGATTGTGATACGATACCGGGGCACCTCCCCCAAGCTTGGCAGTTGCCAAGGGGAGTGCCCATACCCATGTGATTATATCTCCTTGGTTGGTGAAGAAGGTGGAGGTGTTGTTGATGATGCGGGCTTGTCATCCATCTTCCAAGGCATAGGTTCACCATCATAGAAGGATGACCGAGTCTCCGGAATCCTCGAATCTTCAGCCAAACTCATTCTTTTGAATCTATATTCATACTCATAGTTTTGGTTTTGCAGGTCATAGATTTGGGCTTGGAGGTGCTCGATGTTCTCATATAGCTTGAAGATGGCCTCCTCGGTGTTCTTGGCATCCGGCTTGTAGTTGTTGGTGAACTCCGCGAGCATCGTGTGGCTAGCGTTGATTCCACGCTCCACCATCCCCTGGCACTTGAAAACTTGTTTCTCCATTGCTTCGGGCCTCGTCTCCACGCTTCCGGTTCCCTTTGGTCCCTCAACATCGCGGATGTGAAACAACCCATCACGCATCTAAATGGTTTGAGGCTGTCGCAGCACCTCCACGAGGTAAGGGTTGATGACCTTCTCGAAGAACTTGTCCTTGGAAGCACTTGGGGACGTCATGATAATCTAGATCTGTCAGAAAAACTTGGAACAAGAACAGAGGAGGTTTGCGTGATACGGGAGTCAAAACCTTCGGGAGGTTATATAATGAACTTTTACCGACCAAAATACGTAACATGCAAGAAAACGGAGTTCGGAAGGCACACGAGGTGCTCACGATGTAGGGGGCGCACCTAGGGGGTAGGGCGCGCCCACCACCCTCGTGGGGCCCTCGTGTCCTTCCCGGACTGCTACTTATTTTTCTATTTTTCTAAATATTCCAAAACAGAGAAATATTGCCTTAAAAATTGTTTTGGAGTTGGTTTACTTACCGTACCACATACCTATTCCTTTTCGGAGTCTCAAATGGTCTGGAAGGTGTCCCTTATGTATTCCTCCGGGGTTACAGTTTCAATAATATTGGTTTCAACATTTATGGGATTACCTGAGATATAATGTTTAATTCTTTGACCGTTTACCACCTTCGGATTTGTGCCCTTGAAGTTGTTGATTTTTATGGCACCAGAACAATAGACCTCTTCGATAACATAGGGTCCTTCCCATTTAGAGAGAAGTTTTCCTGCAAAAAATCTTAAACGAGAGTTGTATAGCAATACATAATCACTTACATTGAACTCACGCTTTTGTATCCTTTTGTCATGCCATCTTTTAACTTTTTCTTTAAACAACTTGGCATTCTCATAAGCTTATGTTCTCCATTCATCAAGTGAGCTAATATCAAATAATCTCTTCTCACCGGCAAGTTTAAAATCATAGTTAAGCTCTTTAATAGCCCAATATGCCTTATGTTCTAGTTCGAGAGGTAAGTGACATGCTTTTCCATAGACCATTTTATATGGAGACATACCCATAGGATTTTTGTATGCAGTTCTATAAGCCCATAATGCATCATCAAGTTTCTTGGACCAATTCTTTCTAGACCTATTAACAGTCTTTTGCAAAATTAATTTGAGCTCTCTATTGCTCAACTCTACTTAACCACTAGACTGTGGGTGATAAGGAGATGCAATTCTATGATTAACATCATACTTAGCAAGCATTTTACGGAAATCACCATGAATAAAGTGTGAACCACCATCAGTCATTAAATATCTAGGGACTCCAAACCTCGGGAAAATAACTTCTTTAAGCATTTTAATAGAAGTGTTATGATCAGCACTACTAGTTGGAATAGCTTCTACCCACTTAGTAACGTAATCAACAGCAACTAAATATGTGTGTATCCATTAGAGGCAGGAAAAGGTCCCATATAATCAAAGCCCCAAACATCAAACGGTTCAATAACAAGTGAATAATTCATAGGCATTTCTTGAAGTCTACTAATATTACCAATTCTTTGACATTCATCACAAGACAAGACAAACTTACGGGCATCCTTGAAGAGAGTAGGCCAATAAAAACCAGATTGCAATACCTTATGTGCAGTTCTATCTCCAGCGTGGTGTCCTCCATAAGCCTCGGAATGACACTTGCGTAGGATCTGTTCCTGTTCATGCTCAGGTACACAACGTCTAATAACACCATCTACTCCTTCTTTATAAAGATGTGGGTCATCCCAAAAGTAATGTCTTAAATCATAGAAAAACTTTTTCTTTTGCTGGTATGTGAAGCTAGGTGGTATAAACTTAGCAACAATATAATTAGCATAATCAGCATACCATGGAGTACTACGAGAAGTACTTATAACATTTAATTGTTCATCAGGAAAGCTATCATTAATAGGTAGTGGGTCATCAAGAATATTTTCTAACCTAGACAAGTTGTCTGCAACGGGGTTCTCAGCTCCCTTTCTATCAACAATATGCAAATCAAATTCTTGTAGCAAGAGAACCCATCTAATAAGTCTAGGTTTAGCATCTTTCTTTTCCATAAGGTATTTAATAGCAGCATGATCAGTTTGAATAGTTACTTTAGAATCAACAATATAAGATCTGAACTTATCACAAGCAAATACAACTGCTAAAAGCTCTTTTTCAGTAGTAGCATAATTTCTTTGAGCATTGTCTAGAGTCTTACTAGCATAATGAATAACATTTAATTTCTTATCAACTCTTTGCCCTAGAACAGCACCTACAACATAATCACTAGCATCACACATAATTTCAAAGGGTAAATTCCAATCAGGTGGCTGAACAATAGGTGCAGAGGCTAATGCTTTCTTAAGTATTTCAAATGCTTCTACACAATCATCATCAAAGACAAATGGTATATCTTTTTGCAATAAATTAGTCAGAGGCCGAGAAATTTTTGAGAAGTCCTTAATGAACCTCCTGTAAAATCCGGCGTGACCAAGGAAAATTATTATACCTCTGATGTCCTTGGGACATGGCATCTTTTCAATAGCATCAACCTTGGCTTTATCAACTTCAATACCTCTTTCAGAAACTTTGTGCCCCAAGACAATACCTTCATTAACCATAAAGTGGCACTTTTCCCAATTCAAGACAAGATTAGTTTCTTCACATCTCTGCAAAACTCGATCAAGATTGCTCAAGCAATCATCAAAAGAGGAACCATAGATGGAAAAGTCGTCCATGAAAACTTCACAAATCTTTTCACAAAAGTCAGAGAATATAGATATCATGCATCTTTGAAAGGTAGCAGGTGCATTACATAAACCAAAAGGCATACGTCTATAAGCAAAAGTACCAAAAGGGCATGTAAAAGTAGTCTTTGATTGATCTCTAGCCGACATAGGTATTTGAGAGAAACCAGAATAACCATCTAGAAAGCAATAGTGTGTATGTTTGCATAATCTTTCTAGCATTTGATCAATAAAAGGTAAGGGGTAATGATCTTTCTTAGTAGTTTTATTTAATTTCCGGAAATCAATTACCATCCTATAACCTGTGATAATTCTTTGTGGAATCAATTCATCTTTATCATTAGGAACAACAGTAATACCTCCCTTCTTAGGGACACAATGGACAGGACTTACGCACTCACTATCAGCAACATGATAGATTATACCTGCCTCCAGAAGCTTTAGTATTTCTTTTCTTACCACTTCTTTCATTTTAGGATTCAGACGTCGTTGAGGATCACGAACTGGTTTGGCATCTTCTTCCAAATTTATTTTGTGTTGACATAGAGTGGGACTAATGCCCTTAAGATCATCAAGAGTATATCCAATAGCAGCACGATGCTTCTTCAGAGTTTTCAATAATCTTTCTTCTTCATGCTCTGAAAGGTAAGCACTAATAATAACAGGATATATCTTCTTTTCATCAAGATAAGCATTTTTAAGATTATCAGGTAAAGGTTTAAGCTCAAACACGGGATCACCCTTGGGTGGAGGATGATCCCCTAAAATTTCAACAGGCAAATTATGTTGCAGAATAGGTTCCTGTTTAAAGAATACTTCATCTATTTCCCTTCTTTCATTCATGAACATATCATTTTCATGGTCTAGCAAATAGTGTTCTAAAGGATCACTAGGAGGTACGACAATAGAAGCAAGACCAATAATTTCATCCTTAGTAGATAATTCTTCCTCACGATGTTGTTTACTAAATTTAGAGAAATTAAACTCATGAACCATATCATCCAAGCCAATAGTAACAACATTCTTTGTGCAGTCTATGGTAGCATGACAGTATTTGAGAAGGGTCTACCAAATATAATAGGACAAAAACTATCTTGTGGGGAACGAAGAACAAGAAAATTAGCAGGATATTTAGTTTTCCCACACAAGACTTCAACATCTCTAACAATTCCAACTGGTGCAATAGTATCTCTATTAGCAAGTTTAATAGTAACATGAATATCTTCTAACTCAACAGGTGCAATTTCATGCATAATTTCTTTGTATAAGTCAATTGGTATTGTACTAGCACTAGCACCCATATCACATAAGCCATGATAACAATGATCTCCTATTTTAACAGAAATAACAGGCACGCCTACCACAGGTCTATGTTTATCTTTATCACAAGGCTTAGCAATTCTAGCAGTTTCACCTTTGAACTGAATAACATGCCCATCAATATTATCAGACAAGAGATCTTTAACAATAGCAATATTAGGTTCTACTTTAACTTGCTTAGGAGGTGTATAAGTTCTAATATTGCTTTTATGAACAACAGTTGAAGCTTTAGCATGATCCTTTATTCTAACAGGGAAAGGTGGTTTCTCAACATAAGAAGTAGGAACAATAGGATCATTATAAGTGACAGTCTTTTCTTCAACTTTAATAGGTGCAACTACTTTTACTTCTATGGGAGAATGGTATTTAAACCACTTCTCCTTAGGGAGATCAACATAGGTAGCAAAAGATTCACAGAAAGAAGCTACTATCTCAGACTCAAGTCCATATTTAGTGCTAAACTTACGGAAAATATCGGTGTCCATAAAAGATTTAACACAATCAAACTTAGGTGTCATACCTGACTCCTTACCTTCGTCGAGGTCCCAATCTTCAGAGTTGCATTTAATTCTATCCAATAAATTCCATCTGAATTCATTAGTCTTCATCATAAAAGAGCCAGCACAAGAAGTATCAAGGATGGTGCGATTGTTATCAGAAAGCCAAGCATGGAGATTTTGAATAATCATTTCTCTTGAGAGCTCATGATTGGGGCATGAATATAACATTGATTTAAGCCTCACCCAAGCTTGAGCGATGCTTTCTCCTTCGCGAGGCCAGAAATTATATATATAATTGCGATCACGATGAACAAGATGCATAGGGTAATACTTTTGATGAAATTCCAGCTTCAATCTTTTATAGTCCCATGATCTCATATCATCACATAGCCTATACCATATCAATGTGTCTCCCTTCAAAGATAAAGGGAAGACCTTCTTCTTAGCAACATCATCGGGTATACCTGCAAGCTTAAATAATCCACAAACTTCATCCACATATATTAAGTGCTCATCAGGATGCTTTGTTCCATCTCCTGTAAAAGGGTTAGCTAGCAGTTTTTCCATCATACCCGAAGGAAATTCAAAAGGAGTTTCATTTTCAATAGGTTCAGTAGGTTGAGGAGCAACTCTTTGCTCTACTAGACGGGGTGAAGATACCCCGAACAAGCCCCTCGGAGAATTACTTTCCATAGTAACAAGTGACAGTAAATTTCAGCACACTATATAAATTTTTCCTTACCAAATTCCACCTACCAAAGGCGCTACACTCCCCGGCAACGGCACCAGAAAAGAGTCTTGATGACCCACAAGTATAGGGGATCTATCGTAGTCCTTTCGCTAAGTAAGAGTGTCGAACCCAACGAGGAGCAGAAGGAAATGATAAGCGGTTTTCAGCAAGGTATTCTCTGCAAGTACTGAAATAAGTGGTAATAGATAGTTTTGTGATAAGATAGATTGTAACGAGCAACAAGTAACAAAAGTAAATAAAGTGCAGCCAGGTGGCCCAATCCTTTTGTAGCAAAGGACAAGCCAGAACAAACTCTTATAATAGGAAAAGCGCTCTCGAGGACACATGGGAATATCGTCAAGCTAGTTTTCATCACGTTCATATGATTCGTGTTTGATACTTTGATAATTTGATATGTGGGTGGACCGGTGCTTGGGTGATGTTCTTACTTGAACAAGCATTCCACTTATGATTAACCTCTATTGCAAGCATTCGCAACTACAACAAAAGTTTTAAGGTAAACCTAACCATAGCATGAAACATGTGGATCCAAATCAGCCCCTTATGAAGCAACGCATAAACTAGGGTTTAAGCTTTTGTCACTCTAGCAACCCATCATATACTTATTACTTCCCAATGCCTTCCTCTAGGCCCAAATAATGGTGAAGTGTTATGTAGTCGATGTTCACATAACACCACTAGAGGCTAGACAACATACATCTTATCAAAATATCAAACGAATACCAAATTCACATGACTACTCATAGCAAGACTTCTCCCTTGTCCCCAGGAACAAACGTAATTACTCACAAAGCATATTCATGTTCATAATCAGAGGGGTAATAATATGCATATAGGATCTGAATATATGATTTTCCACCAAATAAACCAATTAGCATCAACTACAAGGAGTAATCAACACTACTAGCAACCTACTAGCACTAATCCCGGACTTTGAGACAAGAATTGGATACAAGAGATGAACTAGGGTTTGGAGATGACATGGTGCTGGTGAAGATGTTGATGGAGATTGCCCTCTCCTGATGAGAGGAGCGTTGGTGATGACGATGGTGATGATTTCCCCCTCCCGGAGGGAAGTATCCCCGGCAGAACAGCTCTACCTGAGCTCTAGATTGGATCCGCCAAGGTTCCGCTTCGTGGCGGCGGAGTCTCGTCCCGAAAAGTTCCTTCTTATTTTTTTCTCATCGAAAGACTTCATATAGGAGAAGATGGACGTCGGAGAGCCACCAGGGGGCCCACGAGGTAGGGGGGCATGCCCTAGGGGGGCCCCACCCTCGTGAGCAGGGTGTGGGCCCCCTGGCCTTCATCTTTGGCGCGGATTTTTCTTTATTTGTTTTAAGATGTTCCGTGGAGTTTCAGGTCTTTTGGAGTTACGCATAATAGGTCTCTAATATTTGCTCCTTTTCCAGCCCAGAATTCCAGCTGCTGGCATTCTCCTTCCTTGTGTAAACCTTGTAAAATAAGAGAGAATAGCCATAAGTATTGTGACATAAAGTGGAATAACAGTCCATAATGTAATAAATATCAATATAAAAGCATGATGCAAAATGGACGTATCAGGGGTCCCGAATTGTGCGTCTAACGCGGATGGTAATAGGAGGCAGGGGACACGATGTTTACCCAGTTTCGGGCCCTCTTGATGGAGGTAATACCCTACGTTCTGCTTGATTGTTCTTGATGATATGAGTATTACAAGAGTTGATCTACCACGAGATCAAAGAGGCTAAACCCTAGAAGCTAGCCTATGGTATGATTGTGTGTTGTCCTACGGACTAAAACCCTCCGGTTTATATAGACACCGGAGTGGGCTAGGGTTACACAAGGTCGGTTACAAAGGAGGAGATATACATATCCGTATTGCCTAGCTTGCCTTCCACGCCAAGGAGAGTCCCATCCGGACACGAGACGAAGTCTTCAATCTTGTATCTTCATAGTCCAACAGTCCGGCCAAAGGATATAGTCCGGGTGTCCGAAGACCCCCTAATCCAGGACTCCCTCAACGGACGATCTGCCGAGCCTCTTCTTCATCTTCTGGGAGTTCCTTCCTAAGAATGTACGCAATGTACGACAGTGTCCAGTCGGGAGTGATGACCAAAATCTCCATGATCAAGTCGACCACAGCTGGGACTTCGACTTCAGTCGGATCAATGGCACTCTTTGGTTGCAGGGGCTCTGCAGTGAAAGGATCTTCCTGAACTGAAGGTGTATGAATATGTTCCAAAAACACATTGCTAGGAATGGCTTCCCTCTTGGAACCTATCTTTGCCAAATCATCAGCCGCTTGATTTTTAAGTCGGGGTATCTGATGGAGCTCTAAACCCTCGAACTTCTTCTCTAACTTTCTCACTGCATTACAATAGCCAGTCATAGTCGGGCTTCTGACATCCCACTCCTTCAATACTTGATTAACCACCAAATCTGAGTCGCCGTAGACCATGAGGCAATGGACACCGAGTGAAATAGCCATACGCAACCCGTACAAAAGTGCCTCATATTCAGCTTCGTTGTTGGAGGAATCCAAATGAATCTGGAGAACATAGCCGAGCTTGTCACCTTGGGGGGATACCAATACTACCCCAGCACCAGAACCATTCAACATCTTAGATCCATCAAAGAACATGGTCCAATGCTCCGATTAAATCTGAGTCGGCAGTTCCTGTTCGACCCACTCGGCGAGGAAATCTACTATTGCCTATGACTTGATAGCTTTCTTTGCCTCAAACTTGATATCCAAGGGAAGGAGTTCAATCGCCCACTTTGCCACTCGACCATTTGCATCTCTGTTGTTCAGAATTTCTGACAATGGTGCGTCGCTGACGACTGTAATGGAGTGATCAGAGAAATAGTGTGCAACCTTCTTTGTGGTCATGTAAATCCTGTAAACAAGCTTCTAATAATGTGGATATCTTTGCTTGGATGGAGTCAGAACTTCAGAAACATAGTATACTGGGCGCTGAACTTTATATGCTTTTCCTTCTTCTTCTCGCTCGACCGTGAGTACTGTACTGACAACTTGTCTAGTGGCTGCAATATGAAGCAATAAAGGCTCTTTGCTGAATGGGGCAGCGAGCACCGGCTGGGTGGAAAGCAGGGCTTTGAGTTCTGCAAACGCTGCATTAGCTTCAGGGTTCCACTCGAACTTGTCAGATTTCTTCATCAGTCGGTAAACTGGCAATGCCTTTTCACCGAGGCAAGAAATAAATCGACTCAAGGTGGCCAAACAACCAGTAAGCTTCTGGACATCATGCACACGCACAGGGCGCTTCATCCAGAGTATGGCAACAACTTCCTCTGGGCTCACGTCGATTCGTCATTCGGAAACGAGGAAGCCGAGTAACTTTCCGCCAGGAACTCCGAATGTGCACTTTGATGGATTAAGCTTGATATCATACCTTCTCAGGTTGGCAAAGGTTTTAGCAAGATCAGCCAGCAGGTCAGAACCTTTACGCGACTTGACCACAATGTCATCCATGTATGCTTCCACATTCCGACTGATTTGAGTGAGCGGACACTTCTGAATCATCTTCATGAATGTGGCTCCAGCGTTCTTGAGACCGAATGGCATGGTGACATAACAAAAACATCCGAATGTAGTGATGAAAGCTGTTTTTATCTCATCGGGTCCATACAGTCGGATCTGATGGTACCCGGAATAGGTGTCTAGAAAAGACAGACACTCACATCCCGCAGTCGAGTCGACGATCTGGTCGATGCGGGTGAGATGAAAAATGATCTTTTGGGCAAGCCCGATTGATATGCTTGAAGTCAATGCACATGCGAAGTGAGTCGTCCTTTGGGGACCATGACAACATTGGCGAGCCACTCGGAGTGGTAAATCTCTCGGATGAACTCAGCTGCTAGGAGCCGAGCCACCTCCTCACCAATTGCTTTTCTCTTCTGTACGGCAGACCTCGAAGATGTTCCTTGACTGGTTTTACTTTTTGGTCAACTCACAAACGATGCTCAGCCAGTCCCCTGGGTACACCCGGCATGTCAGAAGGTTTCCATGCAAAGATGTCCCAGTTCTCATGGAGGAACTGGATGAGCGCTTCTTCCTATTTGTTGTCGAGTGATGTTGAGATATGAGTAGGAGCAGCATTAAAATCGGTCGGGTGAATTTGAATCGGCTTGGTTTCATTGGACGACTGAAATGCAGAATCTGTGACAGGCTTCTTGGAGCGCAGCAAATCACCCGGATCTGCATTTTTCCGGTATCCTTGCATTTCGACTATTGCCATTTATGCAACGGTGATTTTTGAGCCCTTCTGGAAGCACTCTTCTGCCTTCTGCTGATTGCCAGTGATAGTGATCACTCCTTTGGGACCATGCATTTTCAATTTGAGATACACGTAACATGGTCGAGCAATGAAACGTGCATAGGCAGGCCTACCCAGAATAGCATGATAAGCGCTCTGGAAATCCACTACTTCAAATGTCAACTTTTCCTTGCGGTAATTCTTGGAATCACCGGAAACCACATCAAGGGCGATCTGGCCGAGTGATGCAGCCTTCTGGCCAGGTATAACGCCATGTAAACTCATATTGCTTTCACTAAGCTTGGACATCAGAATGCCCATTCCCTTCAAGGTTTCAGCATAAAGGATATTCAGGCCGCTACCACCATCTATTAGCACTTTGGTCAGTCGAGTGCCTTTAACAACTGGGTCGACCACCAACTCTTGCCTCCCAGGGGTGGCGATACGCACTGGGTGATCAGACTGGTCGAATGTGATTGGAGTCTGAGACCACTTCAAATAACTGGGTGTTGCCGGAGCAACCATGTTTACTTATCTCTTGATAACTTTCAGTCGACTCTTGCTCTCCACATCGGCAAAAATCATCAGTGGAATTGACGTTGGGAAAACCATCGTCATCTTCTTCCTTATCCTCATCATTGTCCAACTCCTTTTCCTTCTCATTGGGTTGCTTTTCTCGGAACTGCTAGATCAAAACTCGAAACTGTCGAGTGGTATGTTTAGGATAAGTCAGATTACCCTCTTCATCCTTCTTGATGTGAATGTGACATGGCAAATCCAACACATCATTTCCGTCTTGATCTTTCACTTTCTTGGGGGTCCAGGGCCCTTTGGGTTTCCCCTTGAACTTTCCTTGAGCCACGACTAAGGCTTCACCAAGAGCAGCTGGCTCGGCCTTGCACTTCTATTTTCGACTGGAATTCCCTCCTCCGGTTTCTTGGGCGACTGTTTTGTGCTTGCCACTCCAGAGTCGGTCTTCCTCTTTGCCGTTAGCGTATTTGGTGGCAATCTCCATCATCCGAGTCAGGGTCATATCCCCTGTCCGACCGAATTTCAGATTCAATTGTCGATACTTAATGCCTTCTTTGAAGGCATAAACTGCTTGGTGATCTGACACATTCTCCACTGTATGGTGTAACGGGGTCCATCTCTGGATATAATCTCTCAAGGTTTCATTCGGTTTTTGCATGCAGTGCTGCAATTCTGTTAACCATGCTGGCCGTTTGCAAGTACCTTCAAAAGTCTAACAAACAGTCGGGCAAGTTCTTCCCAACTGAATGTACTGCCGGGTGCTAACTGAGTCAACCAAGCTCTGGCCGAGCCTTCCAACATCAGAGGAAGGTGCTTCATGGCAACTTCATCATTGCCGCCACCAATTTGTACAGCCACTCGGTAGTCTTCAAGCCAAGTGTCAGGATTAGACTCACCAGTAAACTTGCTGACTCCAATCGCCAACCTAAAGTTGGGGGGAATCACTTGGGACCTGAAACGTGCACTCTGCTCCCAATCGGGTAATCTCTGCTGACCTTGAACGAGAATAGATCTCGCATCAAAGCCTGGGTCCCTTGGGTCAACTGGTACTCTTCGCCCGCCGCTATGGGGGCGTCTGTCATCATGCTGCCGAGGCACATACGACCCACTCCTCGGAGGGGGAGTGGGTACTCGACGACGGTCATCGTGGCCGAGTCGGTGATCATATTGCTTGTGGTTTCTGTACTGATCTTGCCTGTGCCCATGTCCTTCACTCCGCGGGGGCGATCTTGGGCTGTGAGCTGACTGAACCATATCTGCCATCACGGATCTGCTATGAATCCTATTCCGCGACTGAGATACTGCTGTGTTTTGCTCTCCGGCTGCCTGGAGCAAGGCCCGGATCTGCATCAAACCTCTGCCAACCTCCGACTGGGAAGGCTGAATTGACTCTGCTATGCGGGCCGTTGCCGTGAGATTTTGAATCGGAGTGCGATATACCTGAGGTTGAGGTGGGAAAAGCTGTCGTCGACTAGACTTAGGGATCCGCTGCCGAGCACGCTCGTTGAGTGCATGCTGCAGGTTCTCCTGTCGAGTGTGCTCAACCAAGTTGGCCAGGCGCTCTTCCTCCAAGTCCCGGGCCTCGGGGGTTTCCCCAACGATAGGAGTGTGAAGCGTATACATATTGCGGCAGCGAAGCTCTTCCCTCCACTGCGAAGAAAGGGGCTTGGGGCGGTACTCCTCGTGAACGCGCGACGGATCGCCGCCGCCATCACCACCGTCGTCGCAGGGGAAGCCAGGAGGACTGCATGGTCCGTTGACCATCAAGACTTCCGCTGCGGGATTGCCGCTGTCGCACTCAGATGCGATCTCGACGGAGCCAGTCGAACAGGTCGTAGAGAGTTTCGTTGGGCTCGATTGCCGTGACTTGTGGGGTGGTCGACTGACGGGCCACCGCATGTCTCACCCACCGTTGGAGCCGCGACCGACCGGAATGCTTGCGCCGGTGAACAGCATGGGAGCGAGGAAACCATAGGATCCGACCGATACTGGGTCGACGGCTGCCGGAGAAGGACGCCGCGGACACACGTGCGAAAGTGCGTCGCCTCGTGGACGGGGAGCGCCTCGACATTGAGTGGAGCTTCCTGAAGCCAAGCGGAGTCGTCGGCCATGAAAATGAGTGCGCCGAGACAGATCTCGCGGCCCTCAGCCAGTCCGCTGGGGAAACCATGATGCTGAGAATCGGAAAAAATCGCAACTCCACCAAAAAGTTGCTAAGACACCTGCCCCAAGGTGGGCGCCAACTGTTGTGGATCTAAGACTGACAGTAGAATGGTGGTAGGTATGAGGAGGCAAGATCCTAGCTATGGAAAAGTTGTACACACGAGTTTTACGAGTCCAGGCCCTTCGCGGAGGAAGTAATAGCCCTACGTCTCGGTGTCCGGAGGCGGTCAACTGGATTATGTGTGTGTGCGTTACAGGGGGTGCGAACCCTTGTGCCAGTGGAGGGGGTGGCTTATATAGAGTGCTCCCAGACCCCAGCCAGCCCATGTTACAAGGGGTTTAAGGTACATAAAGAGATGGCGTTACAGGTAACGTCAGTAATAAAATGGCATAAATGATTATTAAGTCTATGGAGTAAACGCCCGCCCGTTGCTGTGTAGAGTGACTTTAGATCTTCTATCTGTCGAGTGATAATTCTTGCGGTCGAGTGTCTTTGGGTCTTCCGAGTGGAATGCTTCTGGTCGTGTGGATGATGATATCTCTTGAATGCTTCTGGTTTTAGGGTGATGTCCTAAGGGAGGGTGTTTAGGTCAGGCCTATGACCCTACCCTAGGTACATAGCTACATCATCCACCGCCTCTTCGCCTTTCCCCCTCGATTTGGAACTGCTGTCGCATGCTCTTCCTCCCTCCATTTGCCTTCACCCTTCCTTCTGCCATTGTTCGATCATCTTCTACATGGAGGGAATAGGCCGGAAACAACCCCGTTATTCTTGCCCCGAACTGAAAGATGACATGGTGGAGGAACTCACTGATCAGCACTACAAAAAAAATACACTTCTGTGATGATACGTGCTTGTCACAGTAGGTCACGTTTTCTATCATGCATGTACATCCATGACAATTTTATGATAGAATCAAGATAGTCATACCTGCACTGTCGTAGAAGTGTTCCATGACATTACCTAAATTATCATCACGAAAGTGTCCACTTCCAAGACGATAAATCGCGCGTCACAGAAGTGCTTTCGTCAAGGGTGACCGACACGTGGCATCCACCGTAACGGAACACCGTTAAGCTATCGGGTCCGGTTTTGGATCCGATAACCCGTTAACAGCTCCGACCAATGGGGATTTTCCACGTGTAAAATCATCATTGGCTAGAGGGAACACGTGTCGGCTCGCCGTTGGGACAGATGTCATACACTCATTGGACCCAAAGCGCCTATGACACGTCGACACGTGGCACGGACCAACAGAGGCCCATTCCTGTGAAAAGGCTGGCCCGTTTGACTTGGTCAAAAGGTGGCAGGCCGGCCCACGGCAAGCCTGTTAACGGCATGTTCACATATAGCTCATTTACAGCCCGCTAACCCAAGGCCCGTTTACGGCCTATCCAAATTAGGCCTAGTAGCGTCATCTGGGCCGTCCAATATAATTCTAGCCTGTTTTAACTTCCGACCCATGTATGGACCATGACGTCTTTCGGCCCATATGAGGCCCTTAGTAACCCTCGGCCCATTAACGATCCGTGGTAAAACTAGCCTGTAATGAACAGTGTATCACTTTATACCCATTAACGAACCATTATTCCGTTGGGCCGTTTCCAGCCCATGTTATCTTTCGGCCTTCTCAGGGCCCATTTATTCTCGGGCTCATTTCCAGCATTCGTTTACTTTCGGCCCGTTACTATCATTTTTTGCTTGTGGGCCAAATTCAGCCCATGGTTACAGTCGGCCCGTTAATACGTTGGGCCGTTTTCATAGCGTCATCAAATACGGTCGATTAACGACGGCCCGTTATGGTCGGCCCATGAACGGACGATTTCAACTCTAGCCCATTTACGGCCATAATGTGGTCTGTTATTGGCCCATGTTTGGCCAACCGATCATACGGCCCGTAGAAGGCCCATTGATGATACGGCCCGTAGAAGGCCCATTGTGTCAATGACCCGTATAAGGCCCATGGTTTCTATGCCCCGTAGAAGACCCATTGTTTCTACGGCCTGATACGTCTCCGTCCTAGCTATAATTTTTGATTGTTCCATGCCAATATTATTCAACTTTCATATACTTTTTGGCAACTTTTTATATTATTTTTGGGACTAACATATTGATCCAATGCCCAGTGCCAGTTCCTGTCTGTTGCATGTTTTTGATTTCGCAGAATATCCATATCAAACGGAGTCCAAACGGGATAAAAACGGACGGAGCTTATTTTTGGAAAATATGGAAAATTCGGAAGGAAAATCAATGCGAACCAGTGCCCGAGGTGGTCACGAGGCAGGGGGGCGCCCCACCCTTAGGGCGCACCCCTACCCTCATGAGCCCACCGTAAGGAGGTTGACACTCTTCTTTTGCCGCAAGAAAGCTAATATTCGGAAAAAAATCACGGTGAAGGTTTCAGGCCAATCGGAGTTACGGATCTCCATATATATACGAAACGGTGAAATAGAGCCAGAACAGAACGCAGAACCAGGGAGAAACAGAGAGATAGATCCAATCTCGGAGGGGCTCTCGCCCCTCCCATGCCATGGAGGCCAAGGACCAGAGGGGAAATCCTTCTCCCATCTAGGGAGGAGGTCAAGGAAGAAGAGGAAGAAGGGGGCCCCTCTCCCCCTCTCCTCCGGTGGCGCCGGAACGCCGCCGTGGCCATCATCATCATCACCGCAATCTTCACCAACACTTCCGCCATATTCACCAACATCTCCATCACCTTCCCCCCTCTATCTACAGCGGTCCACTCTCCCGCAACCCGCTGTACCCTCTACTTGAACATGGTGCTTTATGCTTCATATTATTATCCAATGATGTGTTGCCATCGTATGATGTCTGAGTAGATTTTCGTTGTCCTATCGGTGGTTGATGAATTTCTATGATTGATTTAATTTGCTTGTGGTTATGTTGCTATCGTTTGGTGCCCATCATATGAGCACGCGCGTGGATCACACCATAGGGTTAGTTGTATGTTGATAGGACTATGTATTGGAGGGCAAGAGTGACAGAAGCTTCAACCTAGCATAGAAATTGATGCATACGGGATTGAAGGGGGACCAATATATCTTAATGCTATGGTTGGGTTTTACCTTAATGAACATTAGTAGTTGCAGATGCTTGCTAATAGTTCCAATCGTAAGTGCATAGAATTCCATGTAAGGGATGACATGCTAGCAGTGGCCTCTCCCACATAATACTTGCTATCGGTCTAGTAAAGTTGTCAATTGCTTAGGGGCAATTTCGCAACTCCTACCACCACTTTTCCACACTCTCTATATTTACTTTATTGTTTCTTTATCAAAACAGCCCCTACTTTTTATTTACATACTCTTTATTATCTTGCAAACCTATCCAACAACACCTACAAAGTACTTCTAGTTTCATACTTGTTCTAGGTAAAGCGAACGTCAAGCGTGCGTAGAGTTGTATCGGTGGTCAATAGAACTTGAGGGAATATTTGTTCTACCTTTAGCTCCTCGTTGGGTTCGACACTCTTACTTATCGAAAACTGTTGCGATCCCCTATACTTGTGGGTTATCAAGACCTTTTTCTGGCGCCGTTGCTGGGGAGCAATAGCGTGGGGTGAATATTCTCGTGTGTGCTTGTTTGCTTTATCACTAAGTAATTTTTATTTGCTGTTCTTAGTTGTTCTTGATCTTTAGTTATGGATATGGAACACGAAATACCAAAAAAATTAGGTGTACTTTCTGCTCATGGAGATGGGGAACCTCCTAAAACCCTCGATGCTGGTTATGTGAAAGATATTATGTACTACTTTAATAATCCTGAGAAAACCCCATTTAATTATGTAATGGGAGTAACGTTGGATCAACGTGAATACTTTAGGGATTATCGATTGACACAAAAAGGGAAACTATTATGGGATCAAATTTATATATTGAAGTGGTATGCTAGACAACTATGCTCGGAATATGATTATACTTGTTGCTCTAGGATGAATTCTCCACACCTCCCCTTTTCATGAAAATTTAATGATAATGAAACCTTGGCTTCTTATGCTATAGGTATATATGATTACTATGATGTGGAACAAATAGAAGAATTTGTTGCTTTTATGGGTGCTTATGAAATTGAATCTATGTTTAAAGAGTTTGATGATATTGATGATGCTTGTTATAGATCTGAAAATTTAGCTATCCTTAAATATTGCTATGAGAATTATGAATACAATTATGAAACTAATTCACTTATTAAGAAAGTCTCCGCTTTCCAAGAAGAGACTAATATTTTGCAGGAATCTATGGAAGAAGAAGTTGATGACACTGTGAGCTCATTGGATGAAAAAGATGAGGAGGAGAGTGAAGAACAAAAGGAGGAAGAGCGGATTGATCACCCGTGCCCACCTTCTAATGAGAGTAACTCTTCAACTCATACATTGTTTAATTACCGAAGGATGATTGCTATGATGACTGTTATGATCCCTATGATTCTTTTGAAATATCCCTTTTTGATGATGCTTGCTATGCTTATGGCCAGGATGCCAATATGAATTATGCTTATGGAGATGAACTTGCTATAGTTTCTTATGTTAAACATGAAATTGTTGCTATTGCACTCACGCATGATAGTCCTATTATCTTTTTGAATTCTCCTGACTACACTATATCGGAGAAGTTTGCCCTTATTAAGGATTATATTGATGGGTTGCCTTTTACCGTTACACCTGATGATTTTGATAGATATAATATGCATGTGCTTGCTGCTCCTACTTGCAATTATTATGAGAGAGGAACTATATCTCCACCTCTCTATGCTTCCCACATGATAAAATTGCAAGAAACTGTTTATACTATGCATTGGCCTTTACTTTGTGTGCATGAATTGTTCTTTTATGACATGCCGATGCATAGGAAGAGAGTTAGACTTCGTCATTACATGATATATGTTGCTTTGTGCTCACTACTAAATTACAAATCATTGTTAATTAAAATTGGCTTTGATATACCTTGGGATCCGGGTGGATTCACTACTTGAGCACTATATGCCTAGCTTAATGGCTTTAAAGAAAGCGCTGCCAGGGAGACAACCCGGAAGTTTTAGAGAGTCATTTATTTCTGTTGAGTGCTTTCATATAGTTTAAAAACAACAAAAATAAAGGGGGAACCCAAAACTTTTCAAAAAGGAAAGTGAAAGTGAGAAAGACAAGCACTGTTGAAGTGGGAGAGCTCCTTGAACTTTGTTCATGCTCACGACAACTTTGTGAATCTTGATTACAGAAACTTTTCAACAAAAATAATTATCCCTTGTACAATTCCATTGTATTATAAAAATAATGTGCCAAGGTTTGCCTTTAGGATGTTTACGATGCTTGTTGGTTTGTGCGATGCAGGACAGAAACTTTGGCTGTAGTGCATGAATTTTAATTTTTTACTGGAACGTCAAATGGTTCTGATTCTTTTTGCACTGTCTTGCTGTACAATTTTTTTATTTTTCCTAATTTTTTCATAATTGTTCAATTATCAGAATTATGGTGAATTTTCATATTGCTACAGACTGTTCTGTTTTAGACAGATTCTGTTTTTGATGCATAGTTTGCTTGTTTTGATGAAACTATCGATTCATATCAGTGGATTAAGCCATGAAAAAGTTATACTACAGTAGACACAATGCAAAAACAAAATATTAATTGGTTTTCAACAGTACTTATAATGGTGATTTGCTTTATTATACTAACGGATCTTACCAAGTTTTCTGTTGAAGTTTTGTGTGGATGAAGTGTTCGATGATCGAGAAGGTCTCGATGTGAGAAGAAGGAAGAGAGGCAAGAGCTCAAGCTTGGGGATGCCCGAGGCACCCCAAGTAAATATTCAAGGAGTCTCAAGCGTCTAAGCTTGGGGGTGATGGGGAGGTATCCCCTCTTTCTTCAACAAGTATCGGTATGTTTTCGGATTTGTTTCGTTCATGCGATATGTGCAATCTTGGAGTGTCTTTTGCATTTAGTTTTCATTTTTCTTTTATGAACCATGCTGGTATGAGATAGTCCTTGGTTGATTTATAGAATTCTCTTTGCACTTCAATTATGTTCTTTGAGTATGGCTTTATAGAATGCTTCATGTGCTTCACTTATATCATTTGAAGTTTGGATTGCATGTTTCTCTTCACTTAGACAATCGCCATTTGTAGAATGCTCTTTTGCTTAACTTATATTTGTTAGAGCGTGGGCATATCTTTTGTAGAAAGAATTAAACTCTCTTGCTTCACTTATATCTATTTAGAGAGATGACAGGAACTGGTCATTCACATGGTTAGTCATAAAATCGTACATAAACCTGTAGATCGTTGAATATGATATGTTTGATTCCTTGCAATAGTTTTGCGATATAAAGGTGGTGATATTAGAGTCGTGCTAGTTGAGTAATTGTGAGATTGAGAAATACTTGTGTTGAGGTTTGTGATTCAAGTAGCATGCACGTATGGTGAACCATTATGTGATGAAGTCGGAGCATGAGGTATTTATTGATTGTCTTCCTTATGAGTGGCGGTCGGGGACGAGCGATGGTCTTTTCCTACCAATCTATCCCCCTAGGAGCATGCGCGTAGTACTTTGTTTCGATGACTAATAAACTTTTGCAATAAGTATGTGAGTTCTTTATGACTAATGTTGAGTCCATGGATTATACGCACTCTCACCCTTCCACCATTGCTAGCCTCTCTAGTACCATGCAACTTTCGCCGGTACCTTATACCCACCATATACCTTCATCAAAACAGCCACCATACCTACCTATCATTGCATTTCCATAGCCATTCCGAGATATATTGCCATGCAACTTCCATCATCATCATATTCATGACTTGAGCATTCATTATCATATTGCTTTGCATGATCGTAAGATAGCTATCATGATGTTTTCATGGCTTGTCCGTTTTTTGATGTCATTGCTACGCTAGATCATTGCACATCCCGGTACACCGCCGGAGGCATTCATATAGAGTCATATCTTTGTTCTAGATATCGAGTTGTAATATTGAGTTATAAGTAAATAAAAGTGTGATGATCATCATTATTAGAGCATTGCCCCAGTGAGGAAAGGATGATGGAGACTATGATTCCCCCATAGAGTTGGGATGAGACTCCGGACTTTACAAAAAAAATAAAAGAGGTCAAAGAAGCCCAAATAAAAAAAGAGGCCAAAGAAGCCCACCAAAAAAAAGAGAAAAAAATGAGAGAAAAAGAGAGAAGGGGCAATGTTACTATCCTTTTACCACACTTGTGCTTCAGAGTAGCACCATGTTCTTCATAGAGAGAGTATCCTATGCTTTCACTTTCATATACTAGTGGGAATTTTCATTATAGAACTTGGCTTGTATATTCCGATGATGGGCTTCCTCAAATGCCCGAGGTCTTCATGAGCAAGCAAGTTGGATGCACACCCACTTAGTTTCAGTTAGAGCTTTCATACACTTATAGCTCTAGTGCATCCGTTGCATGGCAATCCCTACTCACTCACATTGATATCTATTGATGGGCATCTCCATAGCCCGTTGATACGCCTAGTTGATGTGAGACTATATTCTCCTTTTTGTCTTCTCCACCATCATATTCTATTCCACCTATAGTGCTATGTCCATGGCTCACGCTCATGTATTGCGTGAAAGTTGAAAAGGTTTGAGAACGTCAAAAGTATGAAACAATTGCTTGGCTTGTCAACGGGGTTGTGCATGATGTGAATATTTTGTGTGGTAAAGATGGAGCATAGTCAGACAATATGATTTTGTAGGGATAACTTTCTTTGGCCATGTTATTTTGATAAGACATGATTGATTTATTAGTAGGCTTGAATTATTATTGTCTTTATGTCAAAAGATAGATTATTGCTTTGAATCACTCGTGTCTTAATATTCATGCCATTATTAGACATATGATCAAGATTATGCTAGGTAGCATTCCACATCAAAAAATATCTTTTTTATCATTTACCTAGTCGAGGACGAGCAGGAATTAAGCTTGGGGATGCTGATACGTCTCCATCGTATCTATAATTTTTGATTGTTCCATGCCAATATTATTCAACTTCCATATACTTTTTGGCAACTTTTTATATTATTTTTGGGACTAACATATTGATCCAGTGCCCAGTGCCAGTTCTTGTCTGTTGCATGTTTTTGGTTTCGCATAATATCCATATCAAACGGAGTCCAAACGGGATAAAAACAGACGGAGCTTATTTTTGGAAAATATGGAAAATTCGGAAGGAAAATCAACGCGAACCAGTGCCCGAGATGGTCACGAGGCAGGGGGGCGCGCCCCCTACCCTCGTGAGCCCACCTTAAGGCGTTTGACGCTTTTATTTTGCCGCAAGAAAGCTAATATTCGGAAAAAAAATCACAGCGAAGGTTTCAAGCCAATCGGAGTTACGGATCTCCATATATATATATATATATATATATATATATATATATATATATATATATATATATATATATATACGAAACAGCCAAACAGAGCCAGAACAGAACGCAGAACCAGAGAGAAACAAAGAGATAGATCCAATCTCGGAGGGGCTCTCGCCCCACCCATGCCATGGAAGCCAAGGACCAGAGGGGAAACCCTTCTCCCATCTAGGGAGGAGGTCAACTAAGAAGAGGAAGAAGGGGGCCCCTCTCCCCCTCTCCTCCGGTGGCGCCGGAACGCCGCCATGGCCATCATCATCATCACCGCGATATTCACCAACACCTCTGCCATCTTCACCAACATCTCCATCACCTTCCCCCCTCTATCTAAAACGGTCCACTCTCCGTCAACCCACTGTACCCTCTACTTGAACATGGTGCTTTATGCTTCATATTATTATCCAATGATGTGTTGCCATCCTATGATGTCTGAGTAGATTTTCGTTGTCCTATCAGTGGTTGATGAATTGCTATGATTGATTTAATTTGCTTGTGGTTATGTTGCTGTCCTTTGGTGCCGATCATATGAGCGCGCGCGTGGATCACACCATAGGGTTAGTTGTATGTTTATAGGACTATGTATTGGAGGGCAAGAGTGACAGAAGCTTCAACCTAGCATAGAAATTGATGCATACGGGATTGAAGGGGGACCAATATATCTTAATGCTATGGTTGGGTTTTACCTTAATGAACATTAGTAGTTGCGGATGCTTGCTAATAGTTCCAATCATAAGTGCATATAATTCCAAGTAATGGATGACATGCTAGCAGTGGCCTCTCCCACATAATACATGCTATCGGTCTAGTAAAGTAGTCAATTGCTTAGGGGCAATTTCACAACTCCTACCACCACTTTTCCACACTCGCTATATTTACTTTATTGTTTCTTTATCTAAACAGCCCCTACTTTTTATTTACGTACTCTTTATTATCTTGCAAACCTATCCCACAACACCTACAAAGTACTTCTAGTTTCATACTTGTTCTAGGTAAAGCGAACGTCAAGCGTGCGTAGAGTTGTATCGGTGGTCGATAGAACTTGAGGGAATATTTGTTCTACCTTTAGCTCCTCGTTGGGTTCGACACTCTTACTTATCGAAAACTGTTGCGATCCCCTATACTTGTGGGTTATCACGGCCCTTAGAAGGTCCATTGTTTCTATGGCCCGTACGAGGCCCATGTTAACTATAGTAAATATGTAGCCCATGGTTAATGTGGCCTAGTTTTAAAAATAGGTTATTGCGGCCACTAGCAAACTACGGAAAAAGAACTGCACTGATTACAAGAAAACAAATAAACAAGACAATAAGGAAATAAACAGGCAAGCAACTTACGCTAGCCCACGGCTATTACACATGTTACATCCACTGGGCATCAAAGTTCGCCACCAGTGCAAATATAGGGAACAAAGCTGCATATAAACGCTGCAGCAAAACTAGTCCAAAACTGAAACCACTTCAGAAGAGCTCAAGAAACAATATCCTGGGTACCCATAATGCTGGCAAGATGCTTAGCAAGCTTATTAAGTTTCTCTTGTTTGGCGCTTAAATCCTCCAGCACTTGTTGTTGCACCAGAAAGTATGCATCTGAATTCTGCAGGGACTTCCTCAGTCCTTCGGCTTCCTGTCGCATAACATCTGGTCGATGTCTTTCAACTTGAAGTTGAGACTCAAGAAGCCGAACTGATTCAGGCAGCAAGTTCGAAGAGCTGGTGCCAGCAGTAGTAGCCAGTAACTCGAACACTACATCAAGACAGGACTTTGGGGTTGTCTCAGTGTCTTCAATATAGTTTTTATCAGCGTTCTTGGAGACCAACAGGGATGTCTCACTATCTTGAACCTTATCTGCATTACTTCCTGTACCATTGCATAATGGGGTACTCTTCTCCAATATTTTATCTGCATTCTAAAAGAGAAACAAACAAACACATCACAGGTTTACAATGTAGTATATGAAACTCATTTTGGTAAACCAGTTCAGTAGTAAGGTGGACAGGATAACAGCATGAAACAAACATATATCTATGTAGTATGGTCACTGTATGGTCTATATCATTCTAGTTTATGTTGCCAAATCAAGATATATACCGTTCGAATCATATCTATTTAAGACAAAGCAGCTTAGACAGAATATAAGTGTGGGAAACTACACAACAATAACAACACTTGTTAGGTGCATGGCATGAGAATGTAACTGTTTATTCAATTGAAACTGAAATCAACATAGAGCAAGTTACAACAGCAAACAAGTTTAAAACATACCTATTGCGCCATTGGAGTTTCAATTGCATCCTTAAAATTTGAAATTAGTTGGTATGAGTAAATACAGTGATGCAAGAGAAAAGTAGTATGAACCATAGCTACGGAACCTAACCTGAGAACAATTCTTCTTCTGCTTTAAGCATTGACTTGGTGTTCGGAGTGGTGGTCCTCGTGCTTTGGGCACTGCAGTTGCCTTACTAACTGCTCGTGTTTGGGTGCTCTGTGGTGGGGACGGTGCTGTGTCAACGAGAACTGGGTTACTATCTGCTGGGGTTGGGGTTAGAAGGGGTGTAGCTGGTTCTCTGTCCAACTGGATAGGGGTACAATCTGCGTGAGTCTAGGTTATGTGTGGTGGGGCTGGTTCTTGGGAAAGTACAACCGTGGTTCTATCTCCATCGACAGGTAGCACGATCTTTTCTGAAGACCGTGTTTTTACTCCCACAGATACTGCCATCACCCCCTCCAATTGAAATGACTGATAAACAAGAAAAGTAATCGAATGCACAAACATTGTAAGATAGACAGCTGCAATGGATAGTAGGGAAGAAAACAGGGCATGAAATAATTCACATTTATGTTGTCTAACCAAATAGAACAACAGGACATACATATATGATGGCTAATTAAACAGGATAGCATGACACAATTTCACATGTATGATGGCTAACTAAACAGGATAGAATGACATACTTCAAAATATGCTGACTATGAAACAGGATGACATGATATAACTATACGATGTGTCTATTAAAGTGGTTGGCATGCCATAAATCACAAACATGCCATCGATGGAAACATGATGGCATGATATAATTCACGGATAGAATGACATAATTCAAAATATGATGACTATGTGAAGTGTGAACAGGATGTGATTATATAACTATATTATGTGTTTAGAAAATGGGTTGGCATGCCATAATTTAGATACATGATGTCTATGTAAACATCATGGCATGATATAATTCAAATATATGATTTATATACTAAGGAAGTGAGCAGAGGGCAATCGCATATATGATGTGTTAACTAAGGAGATGGCATTCAATATCGTGTATATGATGTAAAAACTAAGCATTGCAATACAACATATGCATGATATGAGTAATATAAGCCTGCCAAGTTTGAGCATACACCTCAGGGGGATAATAGGACTGATCATCTTCCTCTGAATCCTCCTCTGAAGAGCTATCTATAACCATCAAGATATCAGCTTCACCAGGTAGCATTGTCTACTCTAAAAACCTTGGTTTCACTCCAGATTTCTCCATCACCAATTCAAATGCTTGATGCACAGGAAGAGTAGTTGAATATACAAACATTGTCGACAAAAGCAATGAGAAATACAAAAAAGGAGGACATGATATAATTCACATATATGACGCTTGGCTAAACAACATGGCATTGCATAATTCACATATATAATGCCTTGCAACAAGATAGCATTGCATAATTCACATATATAATGTCTTGCAACAAGATGGCATTGCATAATTCACATATATGGTAATTAGACACTAAACAGATGGCATTCACACAAAGCATGTCTAAACTAAGCAAATGACATAGCAATGCAAGATACCATACGCACGATATGAGCAACATAACCCTACCAAGTTAGAGCATGTACCTCGGGGGGGGGGAATAGGACTGGTCATCTGTCTCTGAATCCTCCTCTGAGGAGCTATATGTAACCAGCAAGACATGCGCTTCGTCAGATAGCATTGTCTGCTCTGAAGACCTTGTTTCCACTCCAGATTTTTTCATGACCGTGCCGAATGGCTGATGCATAGGAAGAGTAATTGAATGTACTAAAATTGTTGACAAATTTAACATGTAATAAAAAATGATGTCATGATATAATTCACATATAAGATGACTGGCTAACCAGGGTGGCATTGCAAAATTCACATATATGATGCCTGGCTAAACAAGATGGCATTGCATCATTCACATATACGATAAAGAAACTAAACAGATGGTATTGACACAAAGCATGTCTAAACTAAGCATATGACATCTTTGATGTATACAGTAAGCAATGCAAGGCATGATAAGACACAAGTATAGGGGATCGCAACAGTTTTAGAGAGTAGAGTATTCAACCCAAATTTATTGATTCGACACAAGGGGAGCTGAGGGAGTCCTGGATTAGGGGGTCTCCGGACAGCCGGACTATATCCTTTGGCCAGACTGTTGGACTATGAAGATACAAGATTGAAGACTTCATCTCGTGTCCGGATGGGACTCTACTTGGCGTGGAAGGCAAGCTAGGCAATAGGGATATGTATATCTCCTCCTTTGTAACCGATCTTGTGTAACCCTAACCCTCTCTGGTGTCTATATAAACCGGAGGGTTTTAGTCCGTAGGACACAGCAATAACATACAATCATACCATAGGCTAGCTTCTAAGATTTAGCCTCTCTGATCTCGTGGTAGATCTACTCTTGTACTACCCATGTCATCAATATTAATCAAGCAGGACGTAGGGTTTTACCTCCATCAAGAGGGCCCGAACCTGGGTAAAACATCGTGTCCCCTGCCTCCTGTTACCATCTGCCTTAGACGCACAGTTCGGGACCCCCTACCCGAGATCCGTTGGTTTTGACACCGGCATTGGTGTTTTCATTGAGAGTTCCTCTGTGTCGTCGCCGTTAGGCTTGATGGCTCCTTCTACCATCGATAGTGATGCAGTCCAGGGTGAGAATTTATCCCCGGATAGATCTTTGTGTTCGGCGGCTTCGCACTGCGGGCCAACTCGCTTGGCCATCTGGAGCAGATCGAAAGCTACGCCCCTGGCCATCAGGTCAGATTTGGAAACTTAAATTACATGGCCGATATCCGCGGAGACTCGATCTTTGACGGATTCGAGCCCCTGCCTTGTGCGCCACGCGATCACGATGAGTATGATTTAGCTCTACCTTCGGACCGAATTCAGGAGATCGCACCGGCAGCCGCTCCGAGCCTCAATTCGGAGCCAGTTGCGCCATCCATAGACGAGTGGATAGACCCCGTCAAGGAGGTCGTATCCTCAGCGGCGATCGAGCCGGATATCGACCTTACCCTTCATGAGAGCCGTGTTGTCAAACTGCCGGATCCTTCTCCGGCCATGGACTCCAAACCGCCTGCGCCCATTCCTAGCGAATCCGATTGGACGCCGATCATGGAGTTCACCTCCGCAGATATTTTTCAGCACTCGCCCTTTGCGACATACTGAACTCATTAAGGTCTCTCTCCTTGTCAGGAGGATCCTGGCCGAACTATGTCCGGCAGGATTAGGATGCGGATGACGAAGAAATTCGCTGCCCACCCTCCGCTCACTTAGTAGCCACTATCGACGACTTAACCGACATGCTCGACTTTGACTCCGAAGACATTGACGGTATGGACGACGATGCGGGGGACGAAGAGGAACCACTGCCCACAGGGCACTGGACAACCACCTCATCATACGATATATACATGGTGGACACACCCAAAGAAGGCAATGGCGACGAGACAGCGGAGGATGACCCCTCCAAGAAGCAACCCAAGCGCCGACATCAGCGGCGCCGCTATAAGTCCCGCCAAAGCAAAAGTGGTGATACCGGCACAGGAGATAATAACACTCTGGATAGTGCCAAAGATGGCAATAATCCCCTCCAGCATGATCTAGGACAGGAGGGTGGAGAGGCCAGCCCTCCAGAGAGAGCGGCAAATGGAGAGGCGGAGGATGATAATTACATGCCTCCTCCGAAGACGAGGCAAGCCTCAATGATGATGAATTTATTGTGCTAGAGGATCCCGTCGAACAAGAGCGCTTCAAGCGCCGGCTTATAGCCACAGAAAATAGCCTTAAGAAAAAGCAGCAGCAGCTTCAAGCTGATCAAGATCTGCTAGCTGACAGATGGACTGAAGTCCTGGCGGCCGAGGAATATAAACTCGAACGCCCCTCCAAGAGTTACCCAAAATGCAGGCTGTTACCCTGACTAGAGGAAGAAGCGTATGATGCGGCTGATCGGCCACCCCGTGGCCGCGACAGAGAGGCATTCCAGCCAAAATCTCAGCCTACACCCCGACGCCATTCAAATAAAAAGGCATGGGGAAATACGCCAGACCTACGAGACATATTGGAGGACAAAGCAAAGCATGCAAGATCAATCTACGAATCACGAGGACGCGCCACTATGCGAGACAATAAACGTCACACCGGATACAATAAAAGTAAACCCGGCTAGGCCACACACAGTGGGCAGACTCATTAGAGCTGCGTCGCGATATAGCCCAGTATAGAGGCGCCGCACACCCCTTATGCTTCACAGACGAAGTAATGGATCATCAAATCCCAGAGGGTTTCAAACCCGTAAATATAGAATCATACGACGGCACAACAGATCCTGTGGTATGGATCGAGGATTTCCTCCTGCATATCCACATGGCACGCGGTGATGATCTACACGCCATTAAATACCTCCCACTGAAACTTAAAGGACCAGCTCGGCATTGGCTCAACAGCTTGCCAGCAGAGTCCATTGGCTATTGGGAAGATCTGGAAGCCGCATTCCTGCCAACTTTCAGGGCACTTATGTGCGACCACCAGATGCCGATGACTTGAGCCACATAATTCAGCAGCCAGAGGAATCGGCCAGTCAATTCGGGACACAGTTCCTAACAAAGAAAAATCAAATCGTTGACTGTCCGGATGCAGAGGCTCTAGCAGCTTTCAAGCACAACATCCGCGACGAGTGGCTAGCCAGGCACCTTGGTCAGGAAAAGCCGAAATCTATGGCAGCCCTCACGACACTCATGACCCGCTTTTGTGCGGGAGAAGATAGCTGGCTGGCTTGCAGTAACAACATATCAAAGAAGCATGGTACTTTGAATACCAAGGATGGAAGTAGCAGGTCACGTCGCAACAAACATAAGCGTCGCATTAACAGCAACAATACCGAGGACACGACAGTTAATGCCGGATTCAAAGGCTCTAAACCCGGTCAGTGGAAAAAGCCATTCAAAAGAAGCACTCCGGGCCCGTCCAGTTTGGACCATATACTCGATCGCTCGTGTCAAATACACGGCACCCCCGACAAGCCAGCCAACCACACCAATAGGGATTGTTGGGTGTTCAAGCAGGCCGGCAAGCTAATTGCCAAAAACAAATATAAGGGGCCACATAGCGATGACGAGGAGGAGCCCCGGCAGCCGAATACCGGAGGATAGAAGAGGTTCCCCCCACAAGTGCGGATGGTGAACATGATATACGCAACCCACATCCCCAAGAGGGAGCGGAAGCGTGCGCTCAGGGACGTATATGCGTTGGAGCCAGTCGCCCCAAAGTTCAACCCATGGTCCTCCTGTCCGATCACCTTCGATCGAAGGGACCACCCACTAGTATCCGTCATGGCGGATTCGCCGCACTGGTCTTAGACCCAATTATTGACGGATTTCACCTCACTCGAGTCCTTATGGATGGTGGCGGCAGCCTGAACCTGCTTTACCAGGACACGGTGCACAAAATGGGTATAGACCCCTCAAGGATGAAACCCACAAAAACGACCTTTAAAGGTGTCATACCAGGTGTTGAGGCCCATTGCACAGGCTCAATCACACTGGAAGTGGTCTTCAGATCCCCGGATAACTTCTGAAGCGAAGAGTTAATCTTTGATATAGTCCCGTTCCGCAGTGGTTATCATGCACTACTCGGGCGAACCACATTTGCGAGATTCAATGCGGTACCGCATTATGCATACCTCAAGCTCGAGATGCCAGGACCTCAGGGGGTCATTACAGTTAATGGAAACACAGAGCGCTCTCTCCGAACGGAGGAGCACACTGTGGCCCTCGCAGCGGAAGTGCAAAGCAGCCTCTTAAGGCAAGCCACTAGTTCGGCGTTTAAGGACCCGAACACCTTCAAGCGCGCCCGGAGTAATCGGCAACAGGACCGCCTGGCACGTTCCGAGCTTGCATAGCAATGCGGCCCCCACCCCGGCCCAAGCCAAGCGGCGAAACTCATGCCACACGTACATAATTACGCATTAAAAATACCATGGGGATAGGTAGGGGAGGGGGCACGACCACGGCACGCCCCAAGATGTGGCTTAAACCACACTAGGGGCTTCCCGCTTTGATATTTTTCTCTCTTTCACGACATTAATCTCTAGAAACCCTGTCCGGCAGCATGATTGCCGAACACATGATGCAGCAACCAAGGAGGCAGAAAGCTACATCACACCACGGATCTCCCAGGTGGATTACAATAAGGAGTGAAATACTTGCTTTAATATTATTCCTCAGCTTGCCCTTGGAGGGGACATAGTCCTACTTTTTGCTTATCGCACTACCTGTATCATTCTGCTCTAACACACGTTTTTAATAAACAATGCATAACATTAAGACTATTATTGCATTCTTCTTTTATATATATATGTTCATTAATGACACCTTGCAACCGTACACTTTGGTACGGCCAATACACCAGGGGCTTAAGTACCCCACAATATGGTGTGAGAAGTCCGAACACTTTCACAAGTGCGGCACCTCGAACTTATAACATTATATGCATCAGCTCTGAATCATGTCTTGGGTCAATAGTTAGGTTTGCTCGGCTCCCATGTTTTGGTACCTTACGTTCCGCTATATCGGCTAAGGTAGCACTGGGAGAACTACTATGATTGTGCCCTGGTTCTGCCGGGCTAAGCACCTCAGTAGAGAAAGCTAAAACTGACTATCATGATAAGGCGACAGACTTGTCGTTGTTCGAGAGGTTTTCGAGTCCTTAAAGACTTACGCCACTTAGAAAGAGGAGTCGGCTCTGTCCGGCTTAAGGCGTGTATCGCGCCCCTGATTCGGCCTTCCAGATACCAGGGACTTCGCCGAAATTTAAAATTATAGAATTCTATGGCTAAGTGAGAGTGATAAAGCATTATTAGTCCGATTGCCTTGTTCGTCGTGCTGAGCGCCTCCCTCGAAGGACCCAAAAATGGGAACAAGAGTGCTCAGGTTTATCCCGAACACTCCAGCACTCGTGGCATCGGGGCAGAAGCCGACGACTAGCCATCTCTCAGATTTGATAAACAGCCGAACAGAAGGTAATATTTCAAATTCAAACAAGCATTGCATAGCGCATATGAACAAGTTTTCATAATACAGGATTACACGAGCAAGTTCATTCAAATATTACATCTTTTGCACACTCATCCACTATGAGACGGGCACCCTTCAGGACACCCTCATAGTACATCTCAGTGTGGCGATGCTCCTTGCCCTGCGACGGCCCTTCCTTGATCAGCTTCACGGCGTCTAGCTTGGCCCATTGCACCTTCACACGGGCGAAAACCCGGCGTGCACCTTCGATGCAGACGGACCGCTTGACGACTTCCAGCCGTGGGCAGGCATCCACAAACCGCCTCACTAGGCCGAAGTAGCTGTTCGGAAGGGCGTCGCCAGGCCACAGCCGGATTATAAAGCCCTTCATGGCCTGTTCGGCCGCCTTGTGCAGCTCGACCAGTTACTTCAGCTGGTCACTCAGAGGCATCAGGTGTTCAGTCCCAGTATACTGAGACCAGAACAGCTTATCCGTTGAGCTTCCCTCCTCGGCCTGGTAAAATTGTGCGGCATCCGACACACTACGTGGAAAATCTGCGAATGCTCCTGGAGAGCTCCGGATTCGGGTAAGTAACAGGTAATTTACTTTCACATGCTTGCTTTGCATATAGAATGCCTTACCTGCTGCTATCTTCTTCATCGCATCAATCTCCTGGAGGGCCTTTTGGGCTTCGTCCTTGGCACTCTTTGCGCTTTCGAGGGTTGCGGCAAGCTCGGACTCTCACGTCTTCGAGTCACGCTCCAATGCCTCATGCTTCGACACGAGAGCTTGGAGCTCTTGTTGCACCTCGCCCACCCGTGCCTCCCGCCTTTCCCGCTTGGTGCGCTCCTTGGCCGCTCTGTCTTCGGCCTCGGATAGCACTTGCTTCAGGGTCACCACCTCGGTCGTGGCCCCTGGCAAATTTACGATGATCCCGTCATTTTGCAATTGCATCTTCTTTTATATATACATATCTATAGACAGGGTATTACTTACCCTTGTTCTCCTCGAGCTGCCTCTTGGCAAGGCCGAGCACTTTCTTGGACCCCTCGAGGTCCTGCTTCAATGCGGCAACCTCCGCAGTCTGTGCGGCAGTGGCCAGCAGCGAAGCTTGCATGCGCATATCGACATACTTATATTAGACTCCTGCGATATTGTTTGATCCTCTGTTCGGCTCTTCTTTGTGAACACCGAACAGAGCATCAGGGGCTACTATCTATGCGGTAATATTTTTCCCCATATTTCAAACAATTACCTCAAAGCCTGTTAGAAGGCTGGCACAGGCTTCAGTCAGTCCGCTCTTGGCGGACTGAACCTTCTGGACCACCGCACTCATAATAGTGCGGTGCTCTTCGTTGATGGAAGCGCTACGAAGCGTTCCCAGCAGATTGTCCGGTGCCTCTAGTTGGACAGAGGTCACCAGCACAGGCGTCTTGCCCCTTTTGGAAGGAGGCCGCCTGCCTGAATCCAGAACCATTGGAGGTTCCGGCACGGTGTTCGGCTGATGGCCGAACTCAGAGCCCTCGGGAGCCTTGCTCCCTCTGCTCCCAGGGTCCAGAAGGTCGCCTTGAGGCGCCTCCGGGACTGTCTCCCCTCGAACCGGTGCCTCTTGAGACAATACCTCGGTGTTGTCCATAGGGCAAGGGGAGGTGGCGGTCGGAAGTGGATCGCTATCCATATCCGATGAGCCCAGGGAGCCACCCGACGATACGTCGATACAGGCTCGTGGCGGTCTGCATAATCATAATTCGGTGTTAGGAGAAACAATGCGACAAAGTAATGCTATGAGTTACTCTGGTATCCGAATACTTACGACTTCACCAGGGGATTGGCCCTGAGTAGCCACTCGTCTTCGCCTTCGGCGGCGGTGGTGGAGTAATCCGGAAGGAGAGTCCTTCCCTTCCTGGACCCTTCGCCCCCCAGTAGGGGCGGCCTTCCTTTTCTTGTCTCCCCCGACTGGAGGGGGAGCATATTCATCTTCCTCCTCGTCTTCGAGGGAGGAGTGCGTCGCGGAGTTATCGGACGATAAGTACGATGACGCCTGGTGTCGGTGTCAAAACCGGCGGATCTCGGGTAGGGAGTCCCAAACTGTGCGTCTAGGCCGGATGGTAACAGGAGGCAAGGGACATGAAGTTTTACCCAGGTTCGGGTCCTCTCGATGGAGGTAAAAGCCTATGTCCTGCTTGATTAATATTGATGATATGGGTAGTACAAGAGGCTAAACCCTAGAAGCTAGCCTATGGTATGATTGTTGATGTGTATGTTGTCCTACGGACTAAAACCCTCCGGTTTATATAGACACCGGAGAGGGTTAGGGTTACATAGAGTCGGTTACAATGGTAGGAGATCTGAACATCCGTATCGCCAAGCTTGCCTTCCACGCCAAGGAAAGTCCCTTCCGGACATGGGACAGAGTCTTCAATCTTGAATCTTCATAATCTAGGAGTCCTACTTGAAGGTATAGTTCGGCTATCCAAACACCCCCTAATCCAGGACTCCCTTAGTAGCCCCCGAACCAGGCTTCAACAACGATAAGTCCGGCGCGCAGATTGTCTTCGGCATTGCAAGGCGGGTTCTCCTCCAAATTCTGTGTACCTGTTTGAATAAAGTCCAGTTTCTTGTAGATGTTGCGCTCCTTAGCTTCTACGCCCAATAATGGCCATTTCCCACGTGTCAAACGAATATGAAAAGTCTGAGTGTTTTTTCGTTCACACCCCTAGCCGCAAAAATGAGCTGCCCTATTTAAGGGGACGAGGATTTAGATCCAATACACACCTTCTCCCCTCCACAAGTGTTCATCAGAGCGCATCCGACAAAGGTCCATTCCACCATGGCCAGCCACCGCAACTCCTCCACTCGCCCTTCCAGCCCTAAGCCTGGATATTGGGAGAGATGTTCCACTCCGCATAGCGAGCTAGTGACGCTCCAGACCAAGGGATTTCTCCCCCCGGCCTATATGGTCCCGGTTCGAGCCGGTCTTGCTGTCTACAACGGTGGAGAGCAAGCAAAGAATGCCCCTAATCCATCCAAAGGAGAGTGGGTGTGCCTTGTCCCTTACTTAATAAGGGGGCTTGGATTTCCCATCCACCCATTTCTCCGGGGGCTGCTGGAGTTCTACGGCCTCCAGCTACATCATCTCACGCCTGCCTCAGTATTGCATATCACGGGCTTTGTAGCCCTTTGCAAGCTGTTCTTGGGTATTGAAGCTCATTTCGGACTGTGGAAGGAGCTGTTTTGCTCGTGCCCCATTCCAAGAAAGGGTCAATATATTAAGTGGGCGGAGCGGAAGTATGGCGCATCGCTGGGATCGGATATCTGTCCGAAACTCCAAAGAAGGCGTCCGAAGATTGGCCCTCGGAATGGTTCTATATAGAAGACGTCCTGCTGCCGGATCCTGTCTGGATCGGCCTCCCAGAATTTGATAGTGCTCCCTTAAAGAAGCGCCTAAGCTGGCGTCCACGGAGCCCTCAAAGGGAAAGTGACAAGAACATCATTTACCTCATGGGCCAAATAAGATTGTTGGCCCATTCCGGACTAACCATGATCGGAGTTATGGCCGAATGCATCATGCGGGGGGTGCAGCCGCTTCAGTATAGAAGCCACCCCATGTGGGATTTCAACGGGGAGGACGACGCCACCCTCTACGGCCGTAATGGGCCAGATTCAGCTGCCGTTCTATTAAAGATCTTGTACACTTTGTACAAGGGAGAAGAGGAGGAATTTCTCCGCGTCAACCCATAGGGTGGATTATCTATGCACAATCCCCCAAGCTGGGTAAGTGGTCGCATCTACTTGCTCATCCGTTTAGTGTTCCCATTGTTAAATACTTAGTCTAATGACCTCAACACAGGAACTGCGCCGAGCTATTAAGGAAATAAGCAGCCCGCCTCCACAACCTGAGGACCCAGGACTGTCTCTCGACCCGGCCTCTCAAGAGGATCCATACATATTTGTGGAGCTGATTGATGGAGTGTTCCATCAATTGAGCGAGGACAACACCTTGGTGGCCATTACAGCCGATTACCCAGGGCTAATCCCGATGCCCCAGGTACCTAAGATCGAAGTCCCAGTACCCCGGATAGGTGTCTGTCCATGCATGTTCAATTTCCTGATTGCAACCGAACTTTGCAGGGGAGGTTGTTGAGGCGGAAGGCCGAACCCGCGGCGACGAGCCAACGAGGGGCCGCAGGGCCCCGTGGGCAGAAAAGAGGTGCAGTCCGGACCGAGGCATGAGCGCAAAGGTATGGCGCGCCCCTCTATCCCAGTTGTTATACCTTCGAGGCACATTTGTCACTCGCGCCCTCTTCAGGACAAAGAGACCTCGCCGGACTATATCCGGAGAGGCTGCCAATCGCGCCTCCACCAGCCAGGCTCCAAAGCCTGGTCCGGGGGTGAAGGAGAATGTACGGCGCGTGCCGGGCGTTCCTCCGATGGAGGATGCGGACGGGTTGTCTGCCACCAACTCTGAGGTGGAAAGTGCCATGAACCACAGGCGTCGCTGGACAATTCTTCGCGACGCTTGCTTCTCTCAAGAGGCATTAGATGCCTTCAATTCGGGAGATGCGCACCTCCGTGCCGCTCAAAATGGTCTAGCCAGAGCCACGGAGCAATATGTAAAAGACATACGGGTAAGAAAATTTTGGTAAATATCTATGTAGCAGTAGCCCCCGAGACTTGAAACAGTTAGAATAACTGGTTTAAGGATCATTTGATATGCAGGGTCTTACAGAAAAGAATTCCCTACTGTCCCAGGAGCTGGAAGAGTGCAAAGCCCAACTGGAGGCCGCACTAGCCACGACAGGGGAGCCTAAGGAGGCCCCCACTGGTAATATACATTTCGATAGATAAGTATTTCGTGAAGCACGGCTTTGGTGCGAATCTGACAAATAAAATTGCAGATGGCGCCGGATTGAATCCGGACAAGCAACATCTCCGACGCCAGCTAAAGGCTGGTGAGAGGGTGCTATTAAAGGTGATGGGGGAGAAGAACGTTCTCCAAGATGCCAACACCCGGCTGGGCGTCGAGCTGAAAGATGTTCGTACCCAGCTATCAGACTCCGTGAAGGAGAATCAGCGGCTTCGGCGCGGCATATTTAGTAAGTGCTTGAACGAACCATTTGAAAGAAAGTTCGGCGGGGAAGTCGACTGACAGAGCAATGTCTGTAGGTGTGTTAACAGGTCGTCCGGTGGAGGAGATGCCCGGTTCTACGGGTGACCTTCTTCCCAAGCTCTCGCAACTGCTCAATCGAGTTCGGCAGGCGATGCGAGGTGTCGCCCAGGCCCTGTGGCCATCCGTCTCCATGCCCGAAGGTATTGGAGAGCTTGCAAAGAAGCTAAAGGGAGCACGGCGGCGCTTCCAATTGTGGAAGATATCAGCCTGCCGTCAAGGCGCTAGGGAGGCCTGGGCCATGGTGAAGACGCGGTACTCAAAGGCTGACCCCAACCACATGGCCGAGGTCGGTCCTATAGGGCCCGATGGGAAGGAAATCCCTGTAAGCTTAGTGTACGACCAAGTAGAGTTGGCTGCAAAGTACTCCCAGCAGGACTGTAAATTAGACAGCCCGTTAGATGGTATTGAAGAGGAATACAATCAGTCAAAATGACTATGTAATCGAATTGATATTTATAATGCCTTCTAGCCGGATTGTAGATCATTTGTCATGGCCGACCTTTTCGCTTCAACCTCGGGGCCTGACGGTCCGGAGTGTGTCCGAATTCCCATGCGGTTATATAGGAACCGGGGAATGCGTGGAGACCAGGCGTAGGGGTCATTAGTGCGTGAACAGACAAGTGCCCAACTAGTTATGTTATATTACATGGTTAGTAAGAAACATCTTCCAGGGAGAATAGTTCTGTTAGGGGTTCCTTTCCCTGATGGGCATGCCCTAAAGTGCATGTCCATGCTGCGAAAAGAAACGCAGGAAAAACGCCTGGGGGCACATAGACAAAGAAAAAGATCATCTTTAGTTTCAACGACCGAATGTTCTCTTAAGAACGCTAGCTTTTGGCTTCACCCAGTCTGAGGTACACGTCCGGCTGATCCGGCAGTAGCAATCGCAGAGGTGCTCCCTTTACCACCTAGACGAATAATCGGGAACGTAGGGGTAAGCACAGGAGCCAGGCAACCCAGCTTGGCCAAAACTTAATTCATATCAATGCATATAATGGTGAATAAAAGGTACATGCGGAAGTTTGACACATGTGTTAGGCATGAAGCCCGTATAAATAAGCTTCTGTTTAAAGAAGCCCCCAGGTTTACTGAGTGCAGATAGTGCATCATTTTGTGAGCCTTTAAACGTTATAACAGAGAGAAAAAGGGAGAAGGAGAGAAATGTAAGACGGACAGTATATAAAAAATGGACAGAGTAAGGAGACGAACACAGGATCCTGCGCTAGGCATAGAATCTTTGGAGACGGGCTGCGTTCCATGGGTTTGGCTCGAGTCGGTTATCCGATGCACTTCGCAGGCGGTACCCTCCACCAGTCAGGACTTGGTCAATTATGAAGGGACCTTCCCACTTGGGCTTGAGTTTGTCCTTTTTCTTGTCCGGCAGGCGTAGAACTAATTCGCCAACGTTGTAATTTTTGGCCCGTACTTCTCTGCTTTGGTATCTTCGAGCTTGCTATTGATAGAATGCGGAACGGGCTTTCGCCAGGTCACGCTCCTCCTCTAATGCGTCCAAACTGTCCTGCCGATCGAGCTCGGCTTCTCTTTCCTCATACATGCGCACTCGAGGTGAGTCATGAATTATGTCGCAAGGCAGAACTGCCTCTGCGCCGTACACCATGAAGAATGGTGTGTATCCGGTGGTGCAATTCGGCATGGTCCGCAGCCCCCAGAGTACGGAGTCGAGCTCCTCTACCCAGTGCGTGTTGGATTCCTTTAGGGACCGCACTAGTCTGGGTTTGATGCCGCTCATGATAAGACCATTTGCACATTCGACCTGGCAGTTAGTTTGTGGGTGATAGACGGAAGCATAATCGATCTTTATGCCCATGTTTTTGCACCAGAGTTTTACCTCGTCGGCCATAAAGTTCGTGCCATTATCAGTGATGATGCTGTGGGGGACGTCGTAACGGTGCACAACCCCGGATATGAAGTCTATCACAGGTTCGTATTCGGCCGTCTTAACAGGCTTGGCTTCTATCCATTTGGTGAAGTTATCCACGATGACTAGTAGGTATTTGTGCTTGTGGGTTCCGCCTTTAAGGGGTCCAACCATATCAAGCCCCCAGACCACAAAGGGCCAAGTGATGGGGATAGTTTGGAGGGCGGTGGGTGGCATATGGCTTTGATTTGCAAAGAGCTGGCAGCCCGTGCATCGTTGGACTAAGTCCTGAGCGTCTGCCTGGGCCGTCGGCCAATAAAAGCCTGTACGGAAGGCCTTGCTTACCAGGGACCGGGCTGCAGTGTGATGACCGCCGAGTCCGGCATGGATTTCAGCCAGGAGATTCCGCCCCTCCTCTTCGGAGATGCACCTTTGAAGGACTCCGGTAGTGCTTTTCTTATAAAGCTCTCCCTCGTGGACCCTGTAGGCTTTGGATCGCCGCACTATGCAGCGTGCCTCATTTTGGTCCTCGGGGAGTTCCTGCCGAGTAAGGTAGGCAAGGAATGGTTCTGTCCATGGGGCGATGCCGGCCATTATTACGTGGGCTGAAGGTGTTATTTCAATGGCAGAGCCTCCGATTGTGTTAGAATGTTCGGTGTCGGGCAGTGCGGTTAGGTCCGGCCTGTTACTGTTTGGCTCCCCTTCCCATGCCACGGATGGCTTGAAAAGCCTTTCCAAGAAGATGTTGGGGGGGGGACTACATCGCGTTTTGCGCCGATGCGTGCCAGGACGTCTGCCGCCTGATTATTTTCCCGGGCTATATGGTGAAATTCGAGTCCCTCGAACCGAGCTGACATTTTTAGGACGGCGTTGCAGTATGCTGCCATTTTCGGATCCTTGGCATCGAAGTCTCCATTTATTTGGGAGATTGCGAGGTTCGAGTCCCCGCGCACCTCTAGGCGTTGGATGCCCATGGATACTGCCATCCGGAGACCATGTAGAAGGGCCTCATATTCGGCTGCATTGTTGGAGTTCATGTATAGAATCTGTAGTACGTATTGAACTGTGTCTCCTGTCGGGGACGTTAAAATGACGCCAGCCCCCAGTCCAGCCAACATTTTGGAGTCGTCGAAATGCATAGTCCAATTTGAATATGTGCTGTACTTCCATTCTGCGACGAAGTCGGCCAAAACTTGTGACTTGATGGCTCGTCGTGGCTTATAAGTTATGTCGAACGGGAGGAGCTCGATGGCCCATTTCGCAATCCAGCCCGTTGCGTCACGGTTGTTTATAATGTCGTTAAGTGGTACTTCCGAGACTACTGTTATTGAACACTCTTGAAAGTAGTGTCGTAGCTTCCGGGATGCCATGAATACCGCATACGCAATCTTTTGATAATGCGGGTACCATGATTTGCAGGGAGTGAGGACAGTGGACACATAATAGACCGGCCTTTGAAGGGGGAATTTGTGTCCATCCGTTTCTCGTTCGACGACGAGCACTGCGCTTACAACCTGATGTGTTGCTGCGATGTACAATAGCATTGGTTCGCCGGTGTTTGGCGTGGCCAGGACTGGGTTTGTTGCCAGTATGGCTTTTATTTCGTCGAGTCCGGCCATGGCTGCGTCCGTCCATTTGAAGTGTTCGGTGCGCCGAAGGAGGCGGTAAAGGGGAAGGGCCTTTTCTCCCAAGCGGGAGATAAAGCGGCTTAGAGCCGCCACACATCCGGTTAACTTTTGTATTTGTTTGAGGTCCTTCGGGGTATCCAGTTGTGAAAGAGCTCGGATCTTGGCTGGATTTGCTTCAATTCCTCTGCTGGATACAATGAAGCCCAAGAGCTTTCCGGCTGGAACGCCGAAAACGCATTTTTCCGGGTTGAGCTTGATGTCGTATGTTCGGAGATTATCAAATGTGAGCCTCAAGTCATCTACTAGAGATTCAACATGTCTTGTTTTGACGACCACATCATCTACATATGCCTCCACTGTTTTACCGATCTGGCTTGCCAAACATGTCTGAATCATGCGCTGATATGTTGCGCCGTCGTTTTTGAGCCCGAAGGGCATCGTGTTGAAGCAGAATGGCCCGTATGGTGTGATAAATGCCGTTGCGGCTTGGTCTGGTTCTGCCATCTTGATTTGATGGTAGCCGGAATATGCGTCGAGGAAACACAAAGAATCGTGTCCTGCGGTCGCATCGATAATTTGATCGATGCGGGGGAGGGGGAAGGGATCCTTTGGGCAAGCCTTGTTAAGGTCTTTAAAATCAACACACAGGCACCAGGATTTGTCCTTCTTTGGTACCATCACCAGGTTTGCTAGCCAGTCCGGATGTTTTATATCTCTGATGAATCCGGCCTCTAATAGCTTTGCTAGCTCCTCTCCCATAGCCTGTCTCTTAGGTTCGGAAAAACGCCGGAGAGCCTGTTTGACAGGTTTGAATCCTGTTTGTATATTTAAGCTATGTTCGGCCAGCCTGCATGGGATTCCTGGCATGTCTGAAGGGTGCCAGGAGAAAATGTCCCAGTTCTCTCGTAGGAACTCTCGCAATGCGGCGTCGACATCAGGGTTTAACTGTGCCCTGATGGAAGCTGTTTTATTGGGGTCCGTTGGATGGACTTGGAATTTGACTATTTCGTCCGCTGGTTTAAAGGAGGTGGATTTGGATCTTTTGTCGAGTACCACATCGTCCCTATTCACCATAGAGCGTAGCGCAGTCAGCTCCTCAGCCGCTAGGGCTTCGGATAGTGCCTCGAGGGCCAGTGCGGCTTTCTTGTTTTCGGCACGGAGTGCTGTGTCTGGATCACTAGCGAGAGTGATGATCCCGTTAGGCCCGGGCATCTTGAGCTTCATGTACCCGTAATGGGGTATTGCTTGGAAGATTGTGAATGCTTCCCGCCCTAGCAAAGCGTGATAACCGCTGCTGAACGGGGCCACATGGTACGTGACCTCTTCGGACCTGTAATTGTTCGGCGTGCCGAACACCACATCTAGTGTGATTTTTCCTATACAGCGTGCTTCCCGACTGGGGATTATTCCTCTAAAGGTTGTGCTGCTTCGCATGATGCGGTTCCAGTCTATATCCATTTTTTGAAGAGTTTCCTCATAAATGAGGTTCAATCCGCTTCCACTGTCCATGAGTACCTTGGTAAGACGAAAGCCGTCAACTATTGGACTGAGGACCAATGCAGCTGGTGCTCGGGCTGTTCGGAATTTAGGTTCATCACTGGCGTTAAAGGTGATGGCCGCGTCACTCCATGGGTTTATTGTTGCTACTTGGTAGACTTCGGCAAGGCTGTGGAGTGTCCTTTTTCGCATATTATTTGATGCGAAGGTCTCGAAGACTGTTAATACCGTATTGGTGTCTCTGGGGTGGCTTTCTGTGGCCTCCGGAATTAGGAGATTTTCGCCAATTTTGGCCACCTGCCGAAGTATCCAACATGCTCTAAGGCTGTGAGTTGGTGTGGCGTCCTCTGTACTATGAATTTTACAGGGTCCATTAAGCCATCCTTCCAGTACGGTTCCATGCCCTGTAGAGGGTTTTTGCCTTTTGGAGTTTGACCCGGGTGTCTGGCGATGATGCACCCTTTTATTTCGGACTGGGCTTGCCTTAAGGGCCGGATTGTCCCAAAATTTTGTTTCGGTTTTCCGGGCGCTTTCCATCGCACAGTACTTCCGTACTATGGACGCTAAGTTAGCGAAGCGTGTAATATCACGGCGACTTATGGCGTTGAGTATTCCCTTGTCCGTGCAATTATTGCAGAAGGATGAAATTGCGTCTTCCTCGTGGCAGCCCTTTATCCTGTTCATAACCAGGAGGAATCTGGCCCAGTAATGATGTACTATTTCTTTGGGCTCTTGCCTGATTTGGGATAGATCGCTAATGTTCGGGTGGGTGGGTGGAATTAAATCCGAAGCCTTACCCCTTCTGAGGCTCAGAGGCTGAGGAGTTTCCGAACTCGAAAATTTGGATTCCTGGATGTCGTCCAATGAATCCAGTCCGTCGCCTGATTCTAGGTTCAGGTCTTGAGTGATATCCTCCCCTCCACGGACATCTGGCTTGGAGGGATCGGGAATCCGGATGTAGCGAGTCCTTAAGATAGATGAAGGGTCGCCAAACTGTCCTTCTACCACGGTAACATGATGGGTGGCTTGGGGAGAGTTAATCTCTCTCAGATCGGTTTTAGGCCCAATCTGGTCGTAATCCGTAGCGACTCCCAGGGCGGCGAAGTGATCCAAGAGCTCGTTTATGGAGGAAAGCTCTATTGGATCTAACTGCTCGGCAAGTTCCAAGTTGACATGAAGATTGTTTTCGATGGCTCGAGAGGTCATCGTCGGCGCAGAAGTCGAACAGGTGGTCATAAGAAAACCACCTAGCCAGCGGGTTTGGCCGACAGCTAAAGCTCCCTTAGCAACGGTGCCGTCTTTAAAGACGGGGCGAGGCATCCTTCCTGATGGCGACGACACAGAGGAACTCTCAATGAAAGCACCAATGTCGGTGTCAAACCGGCGGATCTCGGGTAGGGGGTCCCAAACTGTGCGTCTAGGCCGGATGGTAACAGGAGGCAAGAGACACGAAGTTTTACCCAGGTTCGGGCCCTCTCGATGGAGGTAAAACCCTACGTCCTACTTGATTAATATTGATGATATGGGTAGTACAAGAGTAGATCTACCACGAGATTAGAGAGGCTAAACCCTAGAAGCTAGCCTATGGTATGATTGTTGATGTGTATGTTATCCTATGGACTAAAACCCTCTGGTTTATATAGACACCGGAGAGGGTTAGGGTTACATAGAGTCGGTTACAATGGTAGGAGATCTGAACATCCGTATCGCCAAGCTTGCCTTCCACGCCAAGGAAAGTCCCTCCCGGACACGGGACGGAGTCTTCAATCTTGCATCTTCATAATCCAGGAGTCCGGCTTGAAGGTATAGTTCGGCTATCTGAACACCCCCTAATCCAGGACTCCCTCACCTAGCATCGGGAACTCTTTCGTGTTCCCTTGGCCTTCTTGGTCTTTTCCGGCACCTTATAAGGGGCCGGAGTCAGCATCTCCGTAAGGAGAGCGTCCGCAGTGTCTTCGGGCAGAGGGGACGGACAGTTAATTTGCCCCGACGTCTCCACCCAGTCCTGTCAAAGGCATGGAGATCAGACCCCGTGCATGATTAATCTAGGGGAAATAAAATATCCTACCGGATGTATGGAACTCACCAAATGCACTCGGCGCTTCGCGCTTAGCCTGCGGTCTTCGGTGAGAGAGGGAGGGACCTCTGCGCCCTTGAACAACACCTTCCAGACTTCCTTGTGCGTCGTGTCGAAGAGCTCACTCAGAGTCTGGTGCTGGGCCGGGTCGAACTCCCACAAGTTTAAGTCCCATTGTTGGCAAGGGAGGATCCGGCGGACGAGCATGACCTGGACTATGTTGACAAGCTTGAGCTTCTTGCTTGCCATGTTCAAGATACATTTCTGGAGTCCGTCCAGCTCCATAGATGAACCCCACGACAAGCCCTTCTCTTTCCAGGAAGTAAGCCGTGTGGGGAATCTGGATCGAAACTTAGGGGCAGCCACCCATTTGGTGTCGCGCGGCTCGGTGATGTAGAACCACGCCAATTGCCACCCCTTTATGGTCTCCATGAAGGAGCCTTCAAGCCATATAATGTTGGGCATCTTGCCCACCATGGCTCCACCGCATTCTGCTTGTTGGCCGCCCACCACCTTCGGCTTGATATTGAAGGTCTTTAACCACAGGCTGAAGTGGGGCCGGATGCGGAGGAAAGCCTCACACACGACGATGAACGCCGAAATGTTGAGGACGAAGTTCGGGGCCAGATCATGGAAGTCCAGCCCATAGTAGAACATGAGACCACAGACGAATGGATGGAGGGGAAACCCCAGTCCGCGGAGGAAGTGGTGGAGGAAAACTACCCTCTCATGAGGTTCCAGGGTAGGGACGATCTGCCCCGCAGCGGGCAGCCGATGCATGATATTCGCGGCTAGGTATCCGGCTCCGCGCATCTTTTTGATGTGTCCCTCCATAACGGAGGAAGCCATCCACTTGCCTCCCGCTTCGGACATGGTTGGAGAAGGTTGAAGTGCGAAATGCGGACTAGGGCGCTGGAGCTCGAGTGTGCGAAAATGGATGAGCAAAGAAGGAAGAAGGCGTGGATGAAAAGGTGAATCCTTGTCCCTTTATATGGGCGGCCAAAACTATGCGCCCCACTAGCCTGGTAAAACTCGCTTATCCCCCAAGCGCCGTAATCAATGGCGCGGTTGGGTTACCGATGCCCGTATTGATGAGAATCCCGTAATAAGGGGGACACGATCTCTGCTTTGACAAGACGTGTCAAAAAACTGCCTCGCATTATGTGTGGGGCTAGTTAAAGGAAACATTTTGAATAATCACCGGGCCATGGCTTAATGTCATGTTGCCAAAACAAGTCAGCTGATTAGATTTGTGGAAATACTATTCTCTCTACGGTGGTATGTGGAACTTATTTTTCAGGGTCGGACACTATCCTTGTACTCAAATTCTTCCGTGGTGTATTCAGAGGAGGAACCCGCCTTGCAATGCCGAAGAAAACACGGCGCGCCGGACTCATCGTCATTGAAGCCTGGTTCAGGGGCTACTGAGGGAGTCCTGGTTTAGGGGGTCTCCAGACAGCCAGACTATATCCTTTGGCCGGACTGTTGGACTATGAGGATACAAGATTGAAGACTTCGTCTCATGTCCGGATGGGACTCTACTTGGCGTGGAAGGCAAGCTAGGCAATACGGATATGTATATCTCCTCCTTTGTAACCGACCTTGTGTAACCCTAACCCTCTCCGGTGTCTATATAAACCGGAGGGTTTTAGTCTGTAGGACACAACAATAACATACAATCATACCATAGGCTAGCTTCTAGGGTTTAGCCTCTCTGATCTCGTGGTAGATCTACTCTTGTACTACCCATATCATCAATATTAATCAAGCAGGACGTAGGGTTTTAACTCCATCAAGAGGGCCCGAACCTGGGTAAAACATCGTGTCCCCTGCCTCCTTTTACCATCCGCCTTAGACGCACAGTTCGGGACCCCCTACCCGAGATCCCCCGGTTTTGACACCGACAGGAGCCAAAGAATATTCTCAAGTATTAGCAGCTAAGTTGTCAATTCAACCACACCTGGAAACTTAATATCTGCAGCAAAGTGTTTAGTAGCAAAGTAATATGATAATAGTGATAACGGTAACAAAAGGTAACCGTAGTAAAAGAAATGTTTTTGGTATTTTGCAGTGATGATAGCAATAGCAACGGGAAAGTAAATAAGCGAAGAACAATATATGGAAAGCTCGTAGGCAATGGATCGGTGATAGAGAATTATGCCGGATGCGGTTCATCATGTAACAGTCATAACCTAGGGTGACACAGAACTAGCTCCAGTTCATTGATATAATGTAGGCATGTATTCCGAATATAGTCATACGTGCTTATGGAAAAGAACTTGCATGACATCTTTTGTCCTACCCTCCCGTGGCAGCGGGGTCCTTACGGAAACTAAGGGATATTAAGGCCTCCTTTTAATAGAGGACCGTAACAAAGCATTAACACATAGTGAATACATGAACTCCTCAAACTACGGTCATCACCGGTAAGTATCCCGGTTATTGTCACTTCGGGGTTAACAGATCATAACACATAATAGGTGACTATAGACTTGCAAGATAGGATCAAGAACACTCATATGTTGATGAAAACATAATAGGTTCAGATCTGAAATCATGGCACTCGGGCCCTAGTGACAAGCATTAAGCATAGCAAAGTCATAGCAACATCAATCTCAGAACATAGTGGACACTAGGGATCAAACCCTAACAAAACTAACTCGATTACATGATAGATCCCATCCAACCCATCACCGTCTAGCAAGCCTATGATGGAATTACTCAGGCACGACGGTGAGCATCATGAAATTGGTGATGGAGGATGGTTGATGATGACGATGGCGACGGATTCCCCTCTCCGGAGCCCCGAACGGACTCCAGATCAGCCCTCCCTAGAGGTTTTAGGGCTTGGCGGCGGCTCCGTATCGTAAAATGCGATGATTTCTTCTCCCTTATTTTTTTCTCCCCGAAACTCAATATATGGAGTTGGAGTCAGAGAGTCAACAGGGGGCCCACGAGGTAGGGGGCGCGCCCCCCACCCTCGTGGAGAGGTGGTGGGCCCCCTGGCCTTCATATTTTGTAGGTATTTTTCTTATTTTCTGAAAAGTGGCTCCGTGAAGTTTCACGTCATTCGGAGAACGTTTGCTCCTGCACATAAATAACACCATGGTAATTATGCTGAAAACAGCGTCAGTCTGGGTTAGTTCCATTCAAATCATGCAAGTTAGAGTCCAAAACAAGGGCGAAAGTGTTTGGAAAAGTATATACGTTGGAGACGTATCAACTCCCCCAAGCTTAAACCTTTGCTTGTCCTCAGGCAATTCAGTTGACAAACTGAAAGTGATAAAGAAAAACTTATACAAACTCTGTTTTCTCTTCTTGTTGTAAATATGTAAAGCCAACATTCAAGTTTTCAGCAAAGATTATAACTAACCACATTCACAATAATGCATAGGTCTCAAGTTTACTCATATCAATGCAATAATGAACTAGCAAGCAATAATAATAAATCTCGGATGACAACACTTTCTCAAAACAATCATAATATGATATAACAAGATGTTATCTCGCTAGCCCTTTCTGAGACCGCAAAACATAAATGCAGAGCACCTTTAAAGACCAATGACTGACTAGACATTGTAATTCATGGAAAAAGAGATCCAGTCAACTCATACTAAATGTAAACTAACAATAATGAATGCAAATGACAGCGGTGCTCTCCAACTGGTGCTTTTTTAATAAGAGGATGATGACTTAGCATAAGAGTAAATAGATAGGCCCTTCGCAGAGGGAAGCAGGGATTTGTAGAGGTGCCAGAGTTCGGTTTTGAAACAGAGGTGAATAATATTTTGAGCGGTATACTTTCATGTCAACATAACAACCAAGAGATGGCGATATCTTCCATGCTACACACATTATAGGCGGTTCCCAAACAGAATTGTAAAGTTTGTACTCCCCCTTCCACCAGCAAGCATCAATACATGGCTTGCTCAAAACAACGAGTGCCTCCAACTAACAAGAGTCCCAGGGGGAGTTTTGTTTGCAATTATTTTGATTTAGTTTGCATAAAGCATGGGACTGGGCATCCCGGTGACCAGCCGTTTATCTCATGAGTGAGGAGCGGAGTCCACTCCTCTTGAGAATAACCCGCCTAACATGGAAGATACGGACAACCCTAGTTGATACATGAGCTATTCGAGCATACAAAACAGGATATTTATTTGAAGGTTTAGAGTTTGGCACATACAAATTTACTTGGAACGGCAGGTAGATACCGTATATAGGTGGTATAGTGGACTCATATGGAATAACGTTGGGGTTTATGGAGTTGGATGCACAAGCAGTATTCCCGCTTAGTACAGGTGAAGGCTAGCAAAAGACTGGGAAGCGACTAGCTAGAGAGCGACAACAGTCATGAACATGCATTAAAATTAATTAACACCGAATGCAAGCATGAGTAGGATATAATCCACCATGAACATAAATATCGTGAAGGCTATGTTGATTTCGTTTCAACTACATGCGTGAACATGTGCCAAGTCAAGTCACTTAAATCATTCAGAGGAGGATACCACCCTATCATACCACATCATAACCATTTTAATAGCATGTTGGCACGCAAGGTAAACCATTATAACTCATAGCTAATCAAGCATGGCATAAGAAACTATGATCTCTAGTTGTCATTACAAACATGTTTATTCATAATAGGCTGAATCAGGAACGATGAACTAATCATATTTACAAAAACAAAAGAGGTCGAGTTCATACCAGGTTTTCTCATCTCAGCCAGTCCATCATACATCATCATAATTGCCTTTCACTTGCACGACCGAACGATGTGAATAATAATAACAGTGCACATGCATTGGACTAAGCTGGAATCTGCAAGCATTCAGTAAACAGGAGAAGACAAGGCAATGTGGGCTCTTTTGTCAGATAAACAATAATGCATATAAGAGCCACTTCAACAATTTAATTATGGTCTTCTCCTATCGACCCCCAAAGAAAAGAAAAGAAATAAAACTATTTACACGGGAGAGCTCCCAACAAGAAAAAGAAGAACATGAAATCTTTTTGGGTTTTCTTTTTAATTACTACTACAAGCATGGAAAGTAAACTAACTAAGAGCTACAACTATTTTTTTTGGTTTTTTCTTAAGGTTTATCAAACACACAAGAAGAAAGCACAAAAAAAGGAAAATAAACTAGCATGGATGATACAATGAAAAAGTATGAGCACCGACATCTAGCAATGAGTGTGTGAATCATAAATGTAATGTCGGTGGGAAATACGTACTCCCCCAAGCTTAGGCTTTTGGCCTAAGTTGGTCTATGGCCACGGCTGGCCTGGCGGATATCCATAATAATAGTTGGGGTCTTACTGAGAAGAAGAAGAGGAAGACTCCAATTGCCACTGGCTGACAATCATCTCCGGATCCCACTGGTAATTAGACTGTCGTGAAGGATCAACTTGTGGTTCCGGCTCTGGCTCCACAGCTGGTGATGGGTTTCGGTAGGCATGAATAGCCTTCAACGGAACAAGGTACGTGCCTACAGATAAATCAAACAAAGAAGGAGCAGGCAGGGTAATAGTCTCAGGATGATGTTTATTAAAGAACAATTGATATTTAAGCTCTCCTTCCCTATTCTTAACAATAAAATCATGTGCCACCATACTTCTATAATCTAAATAAACACGAGGCAGCACTTTTTCTTCCTTCTCATAATGCCTAACAGGTATGTTAAAATGTGCAGCTAGGCGTGAAGCATAGATGCCTCCAAAGATGGGGCCCTTTGTACGGTTCAGACTTAACCGTTTAGCAATAATGCCGCCCATACTAACAGAGTTATCACCATATAAACCGTGGAGCAAAATAATAATATCAGGGATACTAAGGTTTCCACAGTTTCCGCGACCAATTAAACAACGACTAGCAAATAATGCAAAATAACGTAAAATAGGAAAATGTATGCTAGTGATTCGTGCATCGGAAACCTTCCTTGTTTCCCCTACAGTGATAGTATCAATAAACCCCTCCACATCATCGCGATGTGGTTCTTCTATCTTTCCCTCAAAAGGGACTAAACAAGCCCGACAAAAATCATAAAGTGACATCTCCTTATGCTCATCATACAAATAAAACTCCACCGTAGGTGGTGAGCTCCTAGAATGGAAATGAAAGTTTTGCACAAAGATATTTGTGAGTAAGAGATACTGATCGCATTGGTCTTGGAGGAAAGCGGTAAGGCCTGCATTCTGAGCCAATTCATGAAAATCTTCATAAATCTTGACTGCTCTCAAGAAATCCTCGGAAGGCCATTCACACGCCCGAACCTCCGTGGTGCGAGGCAGATTATACTTAGGCTTCGGTGCCTTTTCCTTCGAGCTTTGGCTCGATGAGCCCCTCAAAAGTCTCCTCATCATTTTTTGAAAAATTCTGAAATTTTTTAGTAACTTCAAAATAAAGGTAAACCAAAGTCAATAACATTGATAGCAACTACTCCTACAAGTGCCTAGGGCCTATATCATGCATCAAAACTACTTTTGACCATATAAATTTGACATGCAAGCTCAATAACAGGGTCACCTAAGCAGCAAAAATTTGCAATGAATAAAGAACTAGAACAAAAACTAATTGGACCAATGGAGGAGTCACATACCAAGGAACAATCTCCCCAAGCAGTTTTGTGAGAGGTTCTTTGAGCAAGGAGATCGAAAATGCCAGCAAGATGAGCTAGAGCTCGTGCTTGAGCTAGATATTCGTGTTTGTGGGAGGAAGATGAAGTGTGTGGGTGCAGGAATAAGTGGAGGAGGGCCACCGTGGTCCCACAAGGCAGGGGGCACGCTCAGGGGGGTAGGGCACGCCCTCCACCCTCGTGGGCAGGTGGTTGGCCCCCCTGCTGTGTTCTTTGTGCCAAAAATTCTCAAAAATTCTGGAAAAAAATCATATCTAAATTTTAGGGCATTTGGAGAACTTTTATTTTCGAAGTATTTTTATATTGCACGGATAATCAGATAACAGACAGAAAAATATTTATTTTTATTTTATTTAATATAAATAACAGAAAGTAAAAAGTGGGGTACAGAAGGTTGTGCCTTCTAGTTTCATCCATCTCATGATCATCAAAAGGAATCCACTAACAAGGTTGATCAAGTCTTGTTAACGAACTCATTCCGAATAACATGGAACCGGAGAAATTTCGAATAACACTATGTTACCTCAACGGGGATATGCACATCCACAATAATAATAATATCATATTTCTTCTTGACAGTAGGAAGAGGAAATTCAAAACCTCCAAATATAATCGATGGAATTTTTCCGATAGAGTTGATACTATGAACTTGAGGCTGTTTCCTCGGAAAGTGTACCATGTGCTCATTACCATTAACATGAAAAGTGACATTGCCTTTAGTGCAATCAATAACAGCCCCTGTAGTATTCAAAAAGGGTCTTCCAAGAATAATAGACATACTATCGTCCTCGGTAATATCAAGAATAACAAAGTCCGTTAAAATAGTAACGTTTGCAACTACAACAGGCACATCCTCACAAATACCGACAGGTATAGCAGTTGATTTATCAGCCATTTGCAAAGATATTTCAGTAGGTGCCAACTTATTTAAATCAAGTCTACGATATAAAGAGAGAGGCATAACACTAACACCGGCTCCAAGATCACATAAAGCAGTTTTAACATAGTTTCTTTTAATGGAGCATGGTATAGTGGGTACTCCTGGATCTCCAAGTTTCTTTGGTATTCCACCCTTAAAAGTATAATTAGCAAGCATGGTGGAAATTTCAGCTTCCGGTATCTTTCTTTTATTTGTAATAATCTTTCATGTACTTAGCATAAGGATTGGTTTTGAGCATATCAGTTAATCGCATACGCAAAAAGATAGGTCTAATCATTTCAGCAAAGCACTCAAAATCCTCATCATCCTTTTTCTTGGATGATTTGGGAGGAAAAGGCATGGGTTCCTGAACCCAAGGCTCTCTTTCTTTACCATGTTTCCTAGCAACAAACTCTTTTTATCATAACGTTGATTCTTTGATTGTGGGTTATCAAGATCAACGACAGGTTCAATTTCTATGTCATTATCATTACTAGGTTGAGCATCATTATGAACATTATCATTAACATTACCACTAATTTCAGGTTCATTACCAGATTGAGTTTCAGCATCAGAAATAGAAATATCATTTGGATTCTCAGGTGTTTCAACAATAGGATCACTAGAAGCATGCAAATTCCTATCATTTTTCTTTTTCTTCTTTTTAGAAGAACTAGGTGCATCTATATTATTTCTCTGAGAATCTTGCTCAATTCTCTTAGGATGGCCTTCAGGATACAAAGGTTCCTGAGTCATTCTACCAGTTCTAGTAGCCACTCTAACAGCATTATCATTATGTTTACTATTCAATTCATTGAGCAAATCATTTTGATCTTTAAGTTCTTGTTCTACTTGAGTGGTAACCATAGAAGCATGTTTACTAATAAGTTTAAGTTCACCTTTAACATTAGCCATATAATCACCCAAGTGTTCAAGCATATTTGAATTGTATTTCAATTGTCTACCAAAATAAGCATTAAAGTCTTCTTGCTTAGCCATAAATTTATCAAACTCATCTAAGCATGGGCTAGCAAATTTAGTAAATGGGATTTCAGCTTTATCATATCTATAGAGAGAATTTACCTTTACTACCTGTGTCGGGTTATCAAGACCATGAGTTTCTTCAATAGGTAAAGGATTAAGATTAGATGTTTCTTCAACAGGCGGTAAATTAAGACCATGTATTTCTTCAATAGGAGGTAAATTCTTAACATCTTCAGCTTTAATACCTTTTTCTTTCATAGATTTCTTTGCCTCTTGCATATCTTCAGGACTGAGAAATAGAATACCCCTCTTCTTTGGAGTTGGTTTAGGAATAGGCTCAGGAATTGGCTCCGGAGGTGTCCAATTATTTTCATTTGTCAACATATTATTCAATAGAATTCCAGCTTCATTCGGTGTTCTTTCCCTGAAAACAGAACCAGCACAACTATCCAGGTAATCTCTGGAGGCATCGGTTAGTCCATTATAAAAGATATCAAGTATTTCATTTTTCTTAAGAGGATGATCAGGCAAAGCATTAAGTAATTGGAGAAGCCTCACCCAAGCTTGCGGTAGACTCTCTTCTTCAATTTGCACAAAATTATATATATCCCTTAAAGCAGCGTGTTTCTTATGAGCAGGGAAATATTTAGCAGAGAAGTAATAAATCATATCCTGGGGACTACGCACACAACCAGGATCAAGAGAATTAAACCATATCTTAGCATCACCTTTTAATGAGAACGGAAATATTTTAAGGATATAAAAGTAGCGAGTTCTCTCATCTTTAGTGAATAGGGTGGCTATATCATTCAATTTAGTAAGATGTTCCACAAGAGTTTCAGATTCATAACCATGAAAAGGATCAGATTCAACCAAAGTAATTATATCAGGCTCAACAGAGAATTCATAATCCTTATTAGTAACAAAGATAGGTCAAGTAGCAAAAGCAGGGTCAGGTTTCATTCTAGCATTTAGAGATTGCTTACTTCATTTAGCTAATAACCTTTTGACTTCATTTCTATTTTTGCAAGCTAAAATAGCTAAAGAAGCTTCTTGATCAAAAACATAACCCTTAGGAATGACAAGTGATTCTTCATCATCACTTTCATCAGTATCATCAGATTCAATATTTTCAATCTCTCTAGCCCTAGCAAGTTGTTCATCAAGAAAGTCACTAAGTGGCACAGTAGTATCAGGCATAGAGGTAGTTTCATCATAAGTATCATGCATAGCAAAAGTGGCATCATCAATAACATGCGACATATCAGAACGAATAGCAGAAGCAGGTGTAGGTGTCGCAAACTTACTCATAATAGAAGGTGAATCAAGTGCAGAGCTAGATGGCAGTTCCTTACCTCCCCTCGTAGTTGAGGGGTAGATCTTGGTTTTTGGATCTCTCAATTTCTTCATAATGATAAGCAGATATGTATCCCAAGTGACTCAAAGAATAGAGCTATGCTCCCCGGCAACGGCGCCAGAAAATAGTCTTGATAACCCACAAGTATAGGGGATCGCAACAATTTTCGAGGGTAGCGTATTCAACCCAAATTTATTGATTCGACACAAGGGGAGCCAAAGAATATTCTCAAGTATTAGCAGCTGAGTTGTCAATTCAACCACACCTGGAAACTTAATATCTGCAGCAAAGTGTTTAGTAGCAAAGTAATATGATAGTAGTGATAACGGTAACAAAAGGTAACCATAGTAAAAGCAATGTTTTTGGTATTTTGCAATGATGATAGCAATAGCAAGGGGAAAGTAAATAAGTAAAGAACAATATATGGAAAGCTCGTAGGCAATGGATTAGTGATAGAGAATTATGCTGAATGCGGTTCATCATGTAACGGTCATAACCTAGGGTGACACAGAGCTAGCTCCAGTTCATTGATATAATGTAGGCATGTATTCCGAATATAGTCATACGTGCTTATGGAAAAGAACTTGCATGACATCTTTTGTCCTACCCTCCCGTGGCAGCGGTGTCCTTACGGAAACTAAGGGATATTAAGGCCTCCTTTTAATAGAGAACCGAAACAAAGCATTAACACATAGTGAATACATGAACTCCTCAAACTACGGTCATCACCGGTAAGTATCCCGATTATTGTCACTTCGGGGTTAACGGATCATAACACATAATAGGTGACTATAGACTTGCAAGATAGGATCAAGAACACTCATGTATTGATGAAAACATAATAGGTTCAGATCTGAAATCATGGCACTCGGGACCTAGTGACAAGCATTAAGCATAGCAAAGTCATAGCAACATCAATCTCAGAACATAGTGGACACTAGGGATCAAACCCTAACAAAACTAACTCAATTACATGATAGATCCCATCCAACCCATCACCGTCTAGCAAGCCTACGATGGAATTACTCACGCACGGCATTGAGCATCATGAAATTGGTGATGGAGGATGGTTGATGATGATGATGGCGACGGATTCCCCTCTTCAGAGCCCCAAACGGACTCCAGATTAGCCCTCCCTAGAGGTTTTAGGGCTTGGCAGCAGCTTCGTATCGTAAAACGTGATGATTTCTTCTCCCTGATTTTTCTCTCCCCGAAACTCAATATATGGAGTTGGAGTCGGAGAGTCAATAGGGGGCCCACGAGGTAGCGGGTGCGCCCTAGGGGGCAGGCGCACCGCCCACCCTCGTGGAGAGGTGGTGGGCCCCCTGGCCTTCATCTTTTGCAGGTATTTTTCTTATTTTCTGAAAAGTGGCTCCGTGAAGTTTCAGGTCATTCCGAAAACGTTTGCTGCTGCACATAAATACCACCATTGTAATTCTGCTGAACTCAGCATCAATCCAGGTTAGTTCCATTCAAATCATGCAAGTTAGAGTCCAAAACAAGGGCAAAAGTGTTTGGAAAAGTAGATACGTTGGACACGTATCAAGGCACCATATGCATGATTTTACAAACATCAGCATGCCAAGTTAAAGCGAAGACCGCATGGGGTAACTAGGAGTGGTCTTCTGCTTCTGAATCCCCCTCAGAACAGTTATCTTCCTCTTGATTACGATTCGAAATGGGTGGAGGGGGGCTGCCTTTGTGCCCACCATGGAGCGACGTCTGCATGAAATTTTATTGCCAAGCAAGGGTCATCTCTTTTGCTCTACATGTTCAGTTCCATTGTGTAAAATAACCGACATGCATAGGAATAAAACATAGAGAGATTATGTAAGGAGTGCATGCACAACTCCAGAGTGATGGTAGCAAACTGTGGATAGACCCAAAACAAATGATAGCAGGAAGATAATAGCTTTAGTTAAAAAATACAGATAATGGCTCCTTTAATGTTTGTTTGCACGCAACATGAAACTCATAGTAGACACCCGAGATTAACCAGATAGTACTGATTGCTGCCCCAATATGTACCCCTAAACCATTTTAAAACTCAAGTTTCAACATAAGTTTGGACCTGAGTTGGAGTCTAATAGGTGAACACGACGATAAATTAGCATGTCATCATATTAAGCAATGCATAACGTAAGCAGACACGGAAGAGTCCGACCTCTCTAGCGGACCCGTGTTGTCCTCAAGGTCATCTGCTCAGTTGATGATGCTAATGCAGTTGTCGTGGCTGCCGGCGGCGGGGAAGAAGATATGAGGCGGCGAAAGACAGTCTGGAGAGCAGATCCCTGCTGTGGTGAACACTTCCGTCGTTGGAGCAGCTGAGCTGGGGTGGAACATAGCACCGAGGAGCACGACAAACCACACAAGGTTTTCTTTGACAAATATCTGTAACAGAAGTAATTGTGTAAGGGCTTGTTTGAATTTGAGGATTCTAACAATGCAGGGATAGGAAATAGATAGGAATAGGATAGGAATGCACGTGTAAAATAGAGAATTTAAAAACACAGGATTCTGCCAATCTGGGTGTTTGGTTCACAAGAATTGGAAGATCACGGGATGCAAAGAAGCATGGTGAGATTAAGTCAAACCACAGGAAGTGTACAACCTCTTTGGCAAAGCCATGTCGATCTCATCGTGATTGGGTTAGCCGGTGAGGATGCTCCGACTGACTTGGCTGTCGGAGGAGGGGAAGAAGATCTTAGGTGTCTGGAGATAGAGCCCGAGGTACTATTCCACTGTGATGGAGGGTTTCGTCGTTGGAGCAGCTCCGGTGAGTTGTACGACGCCGAGGCTAAAGCAGGACAAGAGAGACAATGTTAACCTGAGTGGAATTCTAATAGCATCTCCAATAGATGACCTAAAATACATAACCACAAAGTGCTAGATGTATGCATCAGCCGCTCATCTCTGAACTTAACTGTCGAAACTGAATTTAACTGTCGAAACTGAACTTAACCGTCGAAACTGAATTTTGCTGTCGAAACTGAATTTTACTATCAAAACTGAACGCACTAGAGGTGAGGCTACACGTCAGTCGACTGACTTTTTCATCTCTGGTCAGTCGATTTTGTAGCCGTTGGATACGAAATCAAGGGCCTCCAGTTTATCTTCAACCTCCACCCCCTGAGCCGCCAGCCAGCACCGGCCAAACAGCCGCCCCCCGCCGCCCATGGCCGGCGGTGTGTCGCCCCGCCCGCCCCGAAAACTCTCCCCACCGCCGGTCCGCCGCCGCCCCAGCCATCCATGTAGCCCCCCTCCCATGTTGACCTTTTTCTCCAGTGATCCCCATGCCACCGCCCCACCACCGTCGGCGACCACCGCCCCCACCCTGAACCCTAAGATAGATAGTGGGGTACCTCTCTGGCGAGCCCCCCTCCCCGCTGCGGCTGGTTCTTCCTTAACTCCGGCGATCCCCCCCACCCCCTGAAAATTGACTGACCCAAAAGTTGATTCAGTCGACTAAAGTGTAGCTAAATCAGAGCAGCATCGCAAGCAAGAGCAGCAGCGCGAGCAAGAGCAGACCAGGCAGGGGACCGAGAGCAAGAGCAGAGAAGTAGCGCGAGCAAGAGCTAAAGCAGCAGCAGCTCCTACTAATGTGGACGTCGCTGCCGAGGGAGCGACGCCGTGGAGGAAGTGACCGGCGACGCCATCGTGGATGGAGCCGCGCCGTGTCAGCTCGGGACCGAGCGCCGACAGCACCGTGAGATCAAATCAAGAAGAACATGCATCAATTAGTGTACAACCTCTTTCGTGGCACCGATTAGGCCGCAGCTTCATCCGAGGAAACTGTGATGATGATGCTCTTCCGGTGGTGCAGGTGAAGACGGTGGTGTGTGAATGGAGGTGGTGCGAAAGACGAGGGGAACGTCGGGGTAGCTCCTTGGAGGTGGAGGACGGGGTGGCTGAACCGGTGGGACGACCAGATCAACGATGGATCCTCATCTGGTACAGTGGATGAGTGACGTCGACGTGTTGTTGTGGACGACGTCGTCGGGGTATAGGCTCCAGCTGGGTGGCGGACGGAGGAGGGTGTGGGGCTTCGCGGGTTTTGCCGGCCTCGGTGTACGAATGGGTGGGCGGATTTGATGGTAGTGGGGAACCATGGCTTAGGGACGCACTTGTCCGAAATGTGGGGTAAGTTACGAAAGTACCCCCACCGATTTGAGGCGGTTCTTTCTGTTCAGGGGTATCACGGGCATTTCGCGTGTCGGGATTTCACAGGAGGTGGGAGTTTTCGCACGCGTTGTAATTTTGGAATAGCAAGGCGCAGGTTGAGATGGAGGGAGTTGTCGGAGCACAACGAGACAAAGATTTATCTTAAATATTTCGGGGTAACAAGGCGCGGATTGAAGAGGCGGGTGTTTCGGAGCACGATAGACAGAGACGCTAGCTTGAAATTTCGGCATAACAAGGCGCGGCTTGAAATTTCGGGAGAACAAGCTTAACGTGTACCCAAAAAAAAAGACAATTTAGACTAGTATGATATACTACGTACAATGTGTTTAACACGCACAACACACACAGACACCATTTAGACTAGTAAGGTACACGTGCATTGCACGCATGAGATTTGGCAACCAAATTATGAATAAATACCACATTATAGCATGTAAGCTTTGAGTCATATATGCATGATGTAGATGTTCGTTTAATTCTTATAGTTCATTTCATTCAAAATCATCTAGTTTTTATAAGAAAGCTAATCTATTTTAAGATTCATGGAATTGTGCGTTGTAAGGCATAAAGTAAAAACAAATCATGTAGAAAAACATTTGGGCAATTCTGATACGGAAGATTCTAGAACAAAGAAGAAGTGCTTGTGTTTTGAGGTTTGTGCATTATGCTTAAGTTCAACCATAGAGTCTTCTAGATTGTACATGTGGCAAAATCTGGTGGAATCTAGATGATATCCAACGGCCAGTAGTGCTCAAATTTGCCAGCTCTGCACCATCGGATTGGCCTCATCCAACGACCATCTTTCAAAGTTAAAGTTATCCGCACACTATATAAAAAATATAATATATATATGGGTATAAATATAGATATGTGATGCGAAAGCCACCCATCATCTCCAATTAGAATAGTGTGTCCATGCACGGATGCAATGTGGCCAAACGATGTCTGCCATCGGTATCTCAAATTCAAACCAGTCTGACCTTGTTCAATGTGTATACATTACAACATGCTCGTTTCCAAACCACACCGTGCGGATCTCCGTTATATTCATGCATGCATGGGTTTCAAACATCATGATGTCTTATTCAAATATTTGAATTCAACTTTAAATTGATTATGACCTCACCTAGTCTTTTACACCCACACATTGGTCTTCTCTTTATAATTGTACTACTAACTTTCTCTCGTGCATGCATGCACACACACTACCAGTCGGCATTATCCATCGCACACATGCAATCTTTTTCTTCAGGTCGGTCTCCCATGAAGGCACACACACACACACATCCCCTCTCCATCATATCAGGCATTCTTTATCTCTCATGTGCATGCGCAACGATCGATGTTCCTCTATGTGTGTGTGTGTGTATAGCTAGGTCTTTCATAGTTTTCCACATAAACCGGTCAATCTATATATCTAGTGAGGTCTCACCCTCTTTCCCACGTCCACATCGATCAATCTATACCTCTCTATATAGGATTACATATATAGCTAATACACCCACATTAATTATATATCCAACGCCCCCTCTCATCATCCATGCCTTCCGCTTCATCTCTCAGACGCGCGCACAATGGCGAAGACAGGGGCAGCAAGGGCCCTGCCCCCCCTAACATCACTATATATCGAGGCTAATATGAATGTGATCATTAGACAATTGCTGGTAAAAATGGTTTAAGTTGATGAATTGGACCTCCTCGTAAAGGATTAGCAATGCTTGGCCCCCTAGCTCATGGGACATTTTTCATGGATCCACCACTGCGCACAACAACGCACGTTCTCGCCCCCTCTCTCTAAATATCGATCTCGCAGTTGTGCACTCCTTCATAGTCTCCCTCCACTCGGCCCCTCGCACCATCTTCTAGCCCCCCACCGGATTTTCCACATGTACAATCTAGCAGACTCCATGGTTGAACTTAAGCATAATGCACAAATCTAAACACAACAGTGGTTCTCCTTTGTTCTAGAATCTTCCGTATCATAACTGCCCAAACTTTTTTCTAGTTGAATTGCCATTATTTGTTTTTACTTTATGCTTTACAATGCACAATTCCATGAATCATAAACTAGATTAAGGGCTTCTTTGATTCAAAGGATTCTCGAAGGAATTTTGGAGGATTCTAATCCTTAGGAATTTTTCCTATCTTGGTTGTTTGATTCGTAGGATTGTAAACAATAGGAATTTTTCCATATGATTCATTTGCACTAGATTTCATAGAAAACATCCCATCCAGTCAAACCACTTTGAAAGAATTCTGCGTTTTTTCTATGCACAATCAAACACTCGTACCATCCTGTAGGATTCAAGACGACATTCCACTCTAATCCCATGTTCTTCCTATTCCCGCGTTTTGGAAATCCTACGAATCAAAGTGGACCTAGGTTTTTTATAAAAACTAATTGATTTTGAATGAGATGAACTATAAGAATTAAACGAAGGTCTACATCATGCATATATTACTCGGAGCTTACATGCTACAGTGTGGTATTTATTCATAATTTGGTTGCAAAATCTGACGCATGCAATGCACGTGTACCTTACTAGTACTTCGAGTATGTGCAAAACACAATGGCACCCTACATAGTGTCTCTCTTACAGTTCATGAAGCCACGTGGCACATGTGGAGGCGTTGTCGTGACATCCTTGTGTGGATTGATCACAGTGACATGCTGCTGGTTCCAGAAGAATGCACTCGTCCTCCCTAAGCCGCACTAGCGGTACATGCATGAAACGAAGATGTGCACGCACGCCACGCACGCACTCATTCCCTCGCACGCACACGCGGGTACATGGGCGGACGCAATTTTGTACCAAGATCCACCCCATGCGATAATTTGACGCATGTAAAGTCCTTCACTTCATTGATGGTCAATTAATCCAGCGCATGCAAATTGAGTGGACGTGAGGGCGGAAGAAAGAAATTACTACTCCACTGCGCGCATGCGAGTAGTTAAATCATGGGTTGCTAGTAGTACTTCCATTGGTCTCCTTCGTATTTTATGCCAATTTTTGACAGTAACATAATATTTACGCATCTGAGCAGTGTAGTCTACTTGAAATTTATGTTCCACTAAACTCATCGGGAGCCGTTTCGGGCCTCGAAACCAAAAACCATCAATTAATATTTAGCTTGTTCCCATCACATTCGAAATTACTAGTGCTACAATTAAGTGCAAGCCTACTCACACCTACCAGTACGTACCAAACCTGAACGTGTTCCCACTATGCATGTTTTAGTACTAGTGCTAGTACTTAGGTTATAAAAAGGGGAGCTATCTAACCGAAAATTACTCTACCTTCCTCCTCATAAGTCCTCCTTCTTCGTCCGTCCTTGGCATGGCCGGTGTGCAGAGCTCTAGGTCGAGAACTACTTGTAACAAGGGAGCGGCAAACAAGGCTGCGGAAAAAAAGAGAGGGCTCGGCGCCACGCAGAGACCTTGAAAGATCTCTCACGGGCAGGCGATAGCTCCTAGGAGCGCCCTAGATGCGGAGGCGAACATGCGGCGCTGGAGTCGTTATCCCTCGACGGCATGCCCGATCAGCTCAATAAGCACCTCAATAAGCAGAAGGGGTTCATCCACAGCTTGGTGGAGCTGCTGAAGGAGAGCCTCGACGAAATGCCCGCTGAGCTCAATGAGCAGGCGGAGTTGACCGCCGGCTTGGTGATGCTGCTGAAGAAGAGCATTGCCTCGGAGAAGAAGGCGACCGGCGAAATCCTGCAACTTCAGGAGGACAAGGCGAAGCTCTGCCATGAGCTCGACCTGCTGAAGGAGGAGAATGCCGGCTGGAAGAAGCTGCATGAGAATAGTAGTTCCTCGATGAAGATGTTGCAGGCCCTTGTCATGGAACAGAAGGAGGAGTTGGCGAAGCTCCGCATTGAGCACCCGGCTGCTGTCAAGGTACGTAATGCGGCGGTGGAACAGATGATGAAGGCTCACGTCAAGAAATCCCGCATCATGGACACAATGATGAAGATGGCGGAGGAGACGCGCAAGGAGATGGAGGTCGTGGAGGTGATAAAGAAGCAGTTACGACTCCGCGGCCAGCAACCTTTCATGTAGTGAGAGCAGCGCCCCATACTTGTGTGTGCGTCTTCCTTCTTTTTTGGGGTGATAATTCTCCTTCTTCTTTGGCTCCTATGTTTCTTATTTTGCTTCGCGTGTTTGGTCGCACATGTCACCTTCTCTGCGAGGCATGAATAGAACAATGCTAAAAATGAGATGACTAGCAAATTAGATCATTCTTTATCGCCAATAGAACAATGCCTCTTGCTAGTAATATATAATAAGAGTAGAGAGTAGAGGATATGGCACATGGCTGCCGTGTTTCATGCTCCTCCGTCGTACTCCAGTGGAAAACTTGAGTATACCACATGGTTCTTTGCTCCTCCTCAGGTCGTCGGCACATTTATACGAGCAGTCAAATCACAAGGCCCCGCCTTCCAGCAGTAATGAGCCATCAAATCACAAAGGCCCTCACCTCTCGTGAAAAGGACTAAGCTAGACTGCCCCGCCCTCTAGCCTTCCAAAAATGTATACATTTGTACAGTAGTAGTATCGATGGATTGCGCCATGAAGCAAAACTAACAAGATGTAATTAAAGGAAAAATGTGGTACATATAGAGAGCGCTCGTCGCCAAATTATGCATATACTATATGACACTACCCACTATGAAGGTACTAGTAACATAGACTAGTAACTAGTCTATGCTACTCTCCACTATGACAAGCCAAAGTCGAGGCGCGGATACCAATGAGGGCCTGGTTGTGTCTATACTTGGACAACTCACCCGACTGCATGCGCACCAGGCAGACGAAGCTCGTGTCGTGTTGGTGTTGTGTGCGGCCCGCACATTAACCAAAACCTCGCGCCTCCATCTTAGCCTCCGTGTTTTAAACTTCTCAATCTCAAGGCCAAGGAGCAACGTGAAACCTATCATAGAGCCAATCGGATGGTTGAGAACACTACCATTCGTAGCTACAGATGCGTGTGTGAGAGAGGACGAGTGCGTGCGTGCACCTCTTCTCAGAGTACAACTTTATGTGGGTGGCATCGACCTAGGGAGCAGTGATGGTGCGTGCGAGAAGTCCCGAGAGATAGGTGTAATGCGTCTGAAAAAAAGACTAGTCTATAGCTCGCCACGAGGCTATTCCTGTCGAACACCAAGTGTAAGATATGTATCCGACGGTGCCAGTTTTTACACGTACACAGCAGTAGAAAAAGAACTAGTACCATGGCATATGCTACACCACGGCCGAGAAAATGTGCCAATGTTACGCCATCCGGGAATAGTGCCGCACTTTGAAACTAGAACCGTCAATAAATTTTGAGCGCGTCCCGTCACATTCCAAATTACTACTACTACCACGCTATATTTAATTGCAAACCTATTCACACCGATCACAACCTAAATGGTTTCCCACTTAGGAGCGTATTAGTAGTACTCAGTTATAAATACTACTATGCTAAGATGACTGCACATTCCTCCTCAACTCATCATCCAAAAAAACAATCAAGTCAATCAAGACATAGCCAGCGTCAGTTCTGGGTCGAGAGATTTCCACCAGGGAGAGATGTCCCGCCTCACCGCGAAAGCGGCCGACATGTCCAGCCGTGCAGCAGTAGCAGCACAGAGGCCCCGCCGCACCGCCGAAGCAGCACGGAGGTCCCGCCGCGCTGTCGATGTAGCAGACTGGTCCGGCCATGCCGTGGAAGCAGCAGAGATGTCCCGCTGCACCGCCGAAGCAGCAGGGAGGTCCCGCCGCGCCGCGGCTGCCTGGGAAAATTTCTCATGAGCAGGCGAGGACTCTTATAGGCGCATGCATGTGATAGTCCATAGCCAGATCGATCAGATCTCCGGTTGGGCGAGGATGCATGACGAGGCTACCGGCGTCATCCCACAACTAGGGGAGGGCAATGCGAAGCTCCGAGGCGAGCGTGACCTGCTGAGGGCGAATATCGCCGGAAGGGTGAAGCAGGAGGAGGAGACCGCTGCCTTGTTGCAGAGGACGAGCATCATCATCAAGAAACTTATGGACGAGAATGCCATGCTCCGCATCGAGCGCAATAGGCTGGTGGAGGAATCCATGGATGCTGCCAAGCAGCGTATTAAGGACACGAAACTGATGAAAGAGATCATCGCCCGTCGCGAGAACTAGTCTCCGTGACCTGCAACGCATAAAGAAAGTAGAGATCAGCAAGCCAGATCGTTGTATGCATCTTCCTTCTTCTTTTGCCCTTGTGTATTTTAGGCGTAGCCGCATGTGGCTTTTTAATTATCTTCCTAATTATGTAAGACAATTATTATCCAGTCTCGTCGTCCTTATATATATTCATCAGTCTTGCTATAAGTCGCAGTAGATGCTATATAGGTCCGTCGGATCTTACATCAAGATCCATGCAAAATTTTCTTTTCAGATTTTCTTTTCTCTCTCTTAAATCTCAGTCGAGTGAGACATTGCCATGCCATTAAACAGAGGCTCAGGCGCCATTAATCAAGACCTTGGGAGAGAGGTGGACGGCAGATGGAGGTCAAAGGGCTCGCACACCTCCCGTACTCAAATATCTACCCTGCACGGTGCCTCCTAGCTAATAAAAAAAGGGACATGTGGCGGCACGTAATGGTAAATAGAACGCCCACGGTTTCAATAATACTTGTGTTTTCGACTGTAACGTGACATCACTTGTTCCAAAATGACTTTGTTGATTGTTAATGTGTGCGCCTTCGCAAATCGGACAGCAAAATTACCACGGGATGTTGGTGCCATGTCATGACACCAAGCCAAGTTTCATGATTTTCGTGCGTGTTTCGGATTTACAGGAATTTAAAAACCAAGTTTCTCAATGTTTCCAGCTGAGCCATGATGCCCAGATGTTTGAATTTCATTCCCATTTCTGGCATGGGACCTAGAAATTTACCCAAGGACACACATGTGATTTTTCAACCAGCTTTGGTGCACTGGAGCATGTGCTTGTATTTAAAATTTGAATTATGCACACAAAGGTGATACGTTCCCTCTCAGAACCACGAGCCTTCTTGAGAGAAGCTCCGGTTTGCAAGAAACTTATACCAAAACTTGTTCCTATTCTGCAATTTTTTTACCACAACATGGTAGTACCATGACACGACATCATGCCAAGTTTTATGATTTTCAGGTGTGTTTTGGATTTATAAGAATTTTAAAAGCAAGCTTCTCAATGTTCTCAACTGAACCACGATGCCCAGATGTTTGAATTTCATTATCGTTTCTTGCATGTGACCTAGAAATTCACCCGAGGACACACATGTGATTTTTCAATCAAATTTGGTGCACGGGAGCATGTGCTTGTAGTTCAAATTTGAATTATGCACATTAAATGAGCAGAAACTCAATTAATGTATAAAAAAGGCCAAACAAACCCGGAATAATTCCAAAATTTAACAGGGCACTCATATAGTTCTATGTTGCTTCTTTAAAGAAAATCTGGGGGGAGGCAACGTATATTAGAAATGCCATTAGACATTGTTATTTTCACATCAAACCCATTGACCATGTTTCATGACAAAAATAAGCCGATTCTCACAATGATAAGTTATCGGTCTCCAGCACAACACACCCCTCAAATAAAACTAAGCACCCTAGAATTCTTTGACAAAACTAAGCACCCAAACATTCTTTGACAACTAAACTGCTGGCTAAGATGTTGCTCATATATATTGTACGTATATAATGTGAAGAAACGAGTGGTAGTACTATACCAACTAAAAGATGAAATGTATGAAATATAACGAGAAGAAACATAACATAGTTTTGTTGGGGGCTCAACACAACACACCCCTCAAATAAATCTAAGCACACCTGAAATTAAACTAAGCAACTAATCTGATAGACACTGCATTAGAACCACCATGAGAAACGACACCACCACCTTACTCGGACTCCTCATCCACGTCCTCGACTTCGTCCTTGTCCCTCTTCCTCTTGGCCGATACTTCCCTCTTGGCCGATACTTCTTTGCTTGAACCGCACACTTGGCTCTTGCTCTTCATCCAACCCTTTTAGATATTGAAACAAAGGTAGCCATCCATTGCAGCATAGTGGATGTGGTCTATATCTAGTACATTCCACTCCCATGCATGATGAAACTCGAACGGAGGTTTCTTCAGTGTACCATACGAAGGATGAACCATGGCTCCTGCCAGGGTCAACATTGAAGCCTGATCACGGGAGGGGACCATCCCTTTCTTCTGGAGGTCGAAGGGGTCGCCTACAACGAGGCCTATACGACCCAGGATTTCCTTGTTGTTCCTAAAGTCTACAATAATGAATTTGACTCAGCCGTCCTTGAGGAAATTCTTAAAATTCTGGCACTCAACGTCGGCATGGCATATGTGGTAGACCAATCATAAGTCATGCATGCAAACCTAGATCACGGCGGGCTTCTTCTTCTCTGACTCCTTTAGATTCTTCTCGCTTCCCAGGACTATGGTGTACACAACATCTAGCCCAGCGACCCACTCATCATTTGAGTTTTCGAAAATGCGTTTGAAGCGAGCAGGGCATTCTTGGACCTTTGCGGAAGAACGGGTGTAGATGACGTATAACTCATCGCCGGTGATGGTTCTAACCTTGTACTCACCGCCGATCATGGAGATTTGGGACGCCATGGATTTGGGAGGAGGGTTGTGATTAGTGCAACTATCGTAATGTGAAAGGACGGGACGACTAGGAGCGGTTTATCGATTGTAAAAATATCGAGTGGGGGGCGCGTGCGAATGGCAGGGTAGTGGCTTGCCTGGTGGATAAATGGATTCATGCACAGTACTATGGGGGCCCAATTGGATGTCATGTCTACTCGACGCCCATTAAATGGCTTTCGATGTCATGTCAAGCATCGGGAAAATTATAGGTGATACAAAGCTTTCCATTCTCCCATGATATGGGCTTCCGAGAGCCCTTGGATATGATATCGAATGGTTGCATGGCGTGATTCTATACCTATGGGTGAATATCCTATCCTGGAGGGTTATTCTGCCAATTTTCAGCAACTTAGCATGCGACCATTCGATCTCAGATCCAAAGGCTGCCAGCAGCCCGTATCATGGTCGTGCCTACCACGACCGTCGCCTCGCTCGCGCGGTCGCGCCCTTGGAGATTTAACAAGGCGCGTTAGGCTATCTGATGTTGGCATGTCATACATAGTCATCACTTAGTCACTCATACAACAAGGTTAGCTATAAAGTTGGCTATAAGAGTATTTTTTTTGTTTACTTCTCTCTATCTCTTTCTTCATAGTATTTATTGCATTTGCCAAGGAGTGAGCTCTTCCAATGAAATGGTACTTAAATGAGGTGCTATGGGCATTAAATGGCTTAGCAACTCAAGTCCCCAATGCATAGGTGCTTAGTTTTTGTTGCTAAGTTTGCTTCATCTAGGTACACACGCTTATCATTGTTTCTTCCTCGGGTCACCAAACTACTATGTCTCTTCTTAATTAACTTGCCACATTAGACTTTATGCCTATGTGGCAGGCTTAGCACCTGTAGGATCAAGTACAATAGTGGGCTATAAGCCCACTTTACATGGCATTTTTGCATATCTGGGGGAAAGAGGCAAGGAACAAGTGGAGGAGTGGGCTCTCAAGCAAGAGCCAGCCTCTACATGGTGGAGCATCGGGAGAGGCACCTGTATGGAGGTGGTCAGGAATCGAGAGACTCAAGCCGGTTGTAGCGCCGCAGTTAAAATGATAATGGCAAGTCAAATCACTGGGCCCCACCTGTCCAGCAGTAACTCACTGTCAAATCACACAGCCCTACGTTTGCAGCAGCCTACTCCCTCATCTTCTCGCGTCTTTGTCGAACTAACTAGGCGGAACTGCCCCGCCTACTGCGCGGGAAAAGCCCCACCCTCAACTTTTAAATAGTACAGTATACTAATTTTGTATCCATGGATTGCGCCATGGAGCAAAGCATCAAGAAAATGGCGGTACACATGTACGAAATATACAACACTCCCATCGCGTTCGCGTCGCACCCCAGACGGTCGGTCGGTCTGGCACGCCGCTCTTTGAATGGAACGCGCGTCATATTGCTCTTGCACACACATGTGGGACCGCAATTGAGAACCGACCATAGGCACACTCCCCGGGGCCCCGCAAGTCGGGTGAGTTAATAGAAGTAGTAAGTACGATGGTACCTGGACGATCCCTGCAAGACACGGAAGATCAATTCGTCCATGCATGTGACCAGACTCCAGCAGACACGCCTGGATTGGCTATCATCTACATATCATGCAGGCTGTGTTGTACATGGCTGTAGTTCTGGTAAGAAATCTAAAAAAGGTTTCTTGTCATCTCGCAAAATTAGGTGTCATGTGCTTCGGATCACTGCGAGGGTTAAACAGCGACAACTGAGTTGGGCTAGTCATTGGGGGCACATGCACAAAGACTACTCGGATGCCATCTAGGTCAAGCCGGCTATGTTAATTACACATCTATCGACGGACCCTTTTCTACGAGTTTATCTTTAATTTGAACTTTGATCCTCGTCTAGTTTGACCGTCGGGATTCATCTTGTCTCCTTTGGGTAGTGAGGTTATGATTTCTTGTCATGTGGCATTTTTCGTGTTATATGTTATAATCCGGTGCTTCAAATCAAAATGACGACAACTGCGCCTCCGGGGCACGTGCATGAAGACTTCTCGACAGTCATTGCCGAGGTCAAGCCGGCTCCGGCCGGTAGACAAAAGAAAACTAGTACTCCACTATATAGGCAGGAGCCTCCGTGCTTGCTTGCTAGTGTTGCTCTCTTCACACTGTCTCGTCCTCTCCTGATCTAAACACGACAACGGTGGCCACACACACACTCTCTCTCTCTCTACTCACTATTGGTCACAGATCTAGCCGGATCCTCTCCGCCGAGGAAGGTGAGAAGGTGCCACGTTCATGCGGTCGTCCTCGGCGATGGCTCTTACCCACTGCTGGCATGTCCCGATCAGCGTGCCTTGCCGTTCTCTCCCAAGCATCGCTGGCAAGGGAGGGCCTCCCACCCCTTCTTCCTCGCTGCCATACTGTGGGAAGATCCGACCTCCCGCCGCCCACCTAGCTACATCCCAGCGACCCTCGGGTATAACTTCCTTCGAAACCGGTCTTGCTCTACTTTCCGAGCTTCTGACGTCGCTGCATTTGTATCTTTTACTATTTCTCAGCTCCCCTCGTGTAGATAGGATCGATCGGCTGTTCGAAAACCACCTAATTTTTTACTGTTAAGAGGTAAAACTAGTTCATGCACTCGAATCTAGTAGTAATTGGTTCAAACAAGGAAGAAAGGGGGTGGGGGTGGGGGAGATTTGTTACCTGAATCTAGGACTTGGTCGAAAGAGGAAATAATGGGGGCGAAAAGTAGCAGAGACTGGCTATCCAACTGGTCTCTAGGTCTAATAGGGAAATAAAGGGAACGCGGTACAAACTCAATATAAACCTGATCTATTGGTTGAAAAAGGAAGGGAAGTGGGGAATGGGGGACAAGTCAATAGAGTAAGTCCAGCACTAGATTTGCTAGCCTCACACAGTATAAGGTGGCTATATACCGAACAAAAATGGGGCCAACCCAGATATCCTATTCTGATGTTTGTTGCCCCGAGCCGCTCTTATGTAATGCCACTGGTAAAATGTAGCAGTCGCACTATTAAAAGTAAGGACACGTTAAACCAATGTTGTTTTCAATGTAATGCCTCCAGTAATATGAATCAATGGCACTTTTTTTCATGTCCTACTAAATTTCCCATTAAGATAAGTTGCTTCTTTTCGTTAGAGATGCAACTTTCCTGGTCCACCTACTCTCCAAGAGCTTCATGACCAACCTTGATGTTGCTCAATTTTATTGCAACTAATGAAGAAGAAGCTCTGTGGGTTTCGTTTTATGATGGAAATGTAACCGGGGCTGGAGCCCTTTTCTTAAAAGAAGAAGAAGAAGAAGCTGCTAGCTCATGGGACATTGCTTCATTTTAGGTGAACTGCACCAAAAGGTCCCACGAATTGAATCATCCATGTTGCTGACTGGTGTCATCCCTTCTACGATGGCGTTGACTGCATATATGGTTCATCACAAGGTATGTTCCTTTTTGGTCTGACTGTTTGCCAAAGATCCTGCATGTTGATCCTGCTCTTGTGCTACTGTTTTGGCACTGCCATGATAAAGTAGTAATGTTATTATTTTGCACCTTAATCTAGTGGCACTATTAATTTAAGGCAATGTTTTGGCACCGCTAGTGCCACTGTTTTTTATATATCGAAAGAGGGGGTTCCCTCCTATTTCAATAAAGAAACCCAACCATAGAGAACCATTATCCGACAACATCTCAGTGTAAACGGGCAGTTATGCAACTACTACTAGAACGGACTAAGTACTAGCAGGAGACAAGTTTGCCACATAAGCTAGGCAGGTAGGGGGACGCAGCACCAGCTCGACCAAGTTTTGATTACAACCCAAATTCTACCACAGAAACATCAGTGGGAAGATAGGGACTGAACGAGCCAGCTTCAGCATCCTAGTCTAAGCACCCCCGGCCTTCATCCTTGCGACGCACGGTACACCTCGTTTACCACCTGCTCGACCCTAGTGTCACTGATAAAATGAAGTAATAATACAGTTAAAATAGAGCGAGTGTCCTCTCTATCATTTCATTTCCAATGTAGATAAAGAAAGTGCTTCTCTTTATTAATGTATGTTTCATCAACTAGTCCCATTGTTAACGTTTAAGCGTTTCTGCAAACTGGGGTGCTTAATTTTAGTTGATCTGCACAAAAATAGAGATTTGAATGTCTCAAGGCCCCTCCTTGTACTACCGCTGTACACCGATGTTCATCACTAGTAGAAGGTGTATCGGGGAGACTTGGGTCGATTTCCAGTATGATGTAATATTTTCTTTTGTTTATTAGTGTATGTTTCATCAACTAGTGCCACTATAATGTAATCACGCCTTTTCATTATCTGTGCAAACAGGGTTATTCAGCTGCATTTGGGTGGAACTGCACAAATGTACGGATGGAACCGGCATATATGGAGAGTGCGAGGTGCCAAGTAAAAATTACCAACACCAACCCTGCTCCATCTAAGCATTGGCATCCACCACCATCAGTGGGATGTGTAGCACTCACTATGGACGGATCTTTCTCGGCAGCAAATCCTCTAACCAAATACTGGTAGCTTAGACTTAAAAAAATACTAGTAGATTATATTGGCAGTTTTCTAGGGGTGTATTCTTTTCTGAAAGAAGCACCAATCTATTTTTCTTTATTTGTACACAGTGTCTCAACTTTGACCCAAAGGTGTAGAGCTATTTTAGGGTGATTGGCGTAGTACTCGGAGACTGATTGTGAGCACGATTTTTATTAGTTTTCACACTGATTGTAAGCATGAGCAGATGGAATATTAGGTTAGTGCGAAGCTTACCTTAAACCCTACCGACGTTGTTGAAATGAGGCGAGCATCGAGGGAACCATGGAGAACGATGGGGAAACGACGTCGCGCCATCCGGCCTGCTCTTGCGGTGGGAGAACGAATACTCCCGTGGCTCCGGCTGGCTCTGCACCCTCACGAACGGCACACCGGACTCGATCGGTTCGTTATCCTCTAGGTGCTCGACCTTGGACCTGTACGCCCACCACCTCCGCCTGACTTTCGCCTTGGGCGAATCTGTCTGCTCCGTTGCCTAGAGGAGATACTCGATGAACTCAAAGGACTGCGGCGTGACTACCGCCGAGGATTACATTGCCGCCCTCATCACCGTCGTCTCGCTCTTCCACATACATTGCCACATGGCCCTCATCGTCCTTGAAATCTCCCACTCATTGTCAAACTCTCCTTCAACTTGGCTAACTTTGCCTGGTCTCCGCCAGCGATCTACCTGATTTGCTGCTGCATCCCCTCCATAGATGTCCTTCTAAGTGGTCTGGTGCTAGATTTGGAAGATGGGAGGAGAGACGGTGGTCTTGCAATAGAGAAGAGGGAGAGGCGTGACAGTGGTTTTGGAATGGAGATGATGGAGAGGAGAGGGGGTGGTTTTGAAATGGAGAAGAGGGAGAGGTGAGACAGTGGTTTTGGAATGGAGATGATGGAGAGGAGAGGTTCCCCTACCTTTCGGTCGCTGAAAGGTGATTCTCAGAGAAGAAACTGCAAGTTTCAGTTTCGGATAAGAAACTCCAAGTTCAGTATCAGATAAGAAACTACAACTTTTAGAGGCAGAGCATTTATATTAACACGGTCTTTTCAAATAGTGTTAACATCATGCTGGAAGTTTTATTCATGGTCGAAACTGGAACTACCAGCCAGTTAACATCATGCTGATCAACATTCATGCATAGCACATCTTCATATGATGCATAGTAAAAAAGATATGCTATCTTCAAGATGCCCACACAATGTCGAGTGTGCGAAAAACATAGAAAACGAGGGACGAAGTTTTGGAAAGTGTTGGACGTGGTGTGCGTAGATGACAATTGGGACCCACATGTCAATAAAGGCAGAGGCAAAAAATTTGGAGATATTTTCTCTGCATAGGTGGAATCGAACCCGGGCGGATTAGCTGTCGGGTAGTGTCATTCGACCACTAGGCTAGTTCAGTTGTTTCATTACTAATAAGGCACTTCCTCAGGTGGTCGGATCTTCTCTTGCGCCTTTGCGCGCTCGTCATGACACCGCTGTCTGCCGTTGTGAACATGCTGAATAAACGAGAGGAATCTGGAGAGGACTGTACGTGGAGAGGCGGACAGTCGGGACCCACCAGGTCTATGGCCGTACGCAAGCAAGTGCCTCCTTGAAAAAAATACTTCCTCCTAATGCTATACTGATGTTGGGGCCCACGGGTTTGTCAACATAGTTAAATTTTTTAGGTGCTTCAACATAGTTACTATAGGAGATAAATTCACAACGAAGCCGGGGAGCTGGCAGGTATCATTTATTATCACTGGGGCAGCAAGTATCAGCTGGGTTTTGGGCTGCCCCGTCTAGGCTTTTTTTTAACATGCGCATCCCACAACCTCGGATGGGAGGTCCATAGGCCTGTTTGTATTTTCTTGAGGGCCGTCATGTATCGACCGGCCTATGGACCTCCCGTCCGAGGTTTTATTTTTCCTGAAACATCGGCAGCCCAATTTATGTATTTTTTTTGAAGAAACGCAGAGGTCTATTCTATTTTTCTATATAAGAATAGGAACGCCTGGTCCAACTTATGTTTCCCTTCTAACTATATTATATATATTTAAATTATTTTATATGTTATTATATATTATTGTTATTATCATCATATATTTAACACATACTTACATATGTAAGAAAACAATATCCCACATCTTATTAACATATAAAAATAATTTCTTAACAATAAAATCCTGTATTTTTTTGGCAACGAAAATCCTGGCGATTGTGTACAAAAGCTTGGTAAGATTTAAGGACCAATGTAATAATAAATCACTGATTATATATATATATAGCAAAATGCTCAGCCCCTGTTTATTTTTTGATAACATGATGCGCCCACCCCAACATTATAAATAGAATAAGCCTAGCAAAATCGTGTATTTCGATAAAGTGCAAATGGCCTGTAATTTTTTAGGAAAAACATAAATGGGCCGCATGGACGCTACATTATTTGTTCACCCAGCCCAGCTAATGGACTGTAATTCAAAATAAAAGAGATCAAATGGACTGTAAATTCTACCCCGCAAAAAAAGACTGTAAATTCTGAAAAATGATTTGAATACGTGCCACATTTTTGGAGGTTGAAATGTGGCCCAATAGGTAGAACCCAATGCAAGTCGTTGTCAACTTAGTCAACAAATGATTCTGACATCGTTAGTTGTTGGATTTACATCCAACGACAGGCATCCATCTTCAATCTCTCGTCTTCTTCCTCCAGCGCCGCCGGGACCACCTGCTCCCGCCTCCTGCTGCTAACAGCTCTGCTTAGCACGCTTCGCTGTGAAGGGCTACACCATTCTTGGCCAAGCCATCCCTCCACCCCTCCACACCTCCTGTTCTTATCCACCGACTGCCGAACCACACCGCACCAAAACCAGTTAACCCTCATACACCTCTCTGTGTGTGACTCTACTCCCGCGCCTTCCCATCTCCGGCTCATTGCTATCCGGGGCCTCGCCGTCATCCACCACCTTGGATGCGCTCAGCGCGGAGTGGTTAACGTGGTCAACGAACGACACCATCGGAAGTAGACTGTGCGTGCAGAGGCTGGCAGCTGGGTCCACAGCCGCACACAAGGAAATGCCTCCTTATTACGCACAAAATAATGATTCCTCCACCTGACAGCTGGGACCCACCGGAAGGGCCTCTGTATTTCGCGAAAAACGTTCCCACCGCTGACAGGTTGGACCCACCAGCTATATCTTCGCACGCAAGGAAGTGCCTCCTTATTACGCACAAAAAAATAAATACCCCCTGCTAGCTGGGACCCACAATAGTGGGAGGCTGACTTGTGGGGCAACTAAGTTGACGGGGACGGAGGGCTTTTTCAACTTAGTCAATATGAACGATTCTAGCTCCAGTGACCGTACAATGTCCATCCAACGGTCGTATTGCTTCTTCAACCTCTGGTCTTCTTGCTCCAGCCGCCCAAAGCAGCACCGGTCGTGCCTCGTGCTCCTGCCTCCCGTGGCCGGCTGCGATGCCGCGGAGGCCTCACAGCCCCCTACTACTCCCACCGCTGGCCAGGCCATCCCTCTACTCACCCACACCCCCTGTTATTCTGCGGCGATGGCAGCCTCACACCGCAGCGAACCAGCGAACCCTCATACTCCTCTACGCGTGGGCATCCACCATGCGTCTTCCCCGACTCCGCGTCGTCCCCTTCCTAGGCCTCGCCATCATCCACCGCCCTGGTGCTCTCGGGGCAGCGTGGTCAACGGGGTCAAGGAATGACTTCCATCGGAAGAGTAGTCTACGTGCAGAGGCTGACAGCTGGGTCCGTGGTAGCCACAAGGAAGTGCCTCCTTATTACGCGAAAAATAATTATTCCTCCACCTGACAACAGGGACCCACCGGACGGGCCACTGTATTTGGCGAAAAAACGTTTCCCCCCTGACTGCTGGGACCCACCGAACGGGCCACCGTATTTCATGAAAAAAATGTTCCCCCAGCTGTCAGCTCGGACCCACCGGAAGTGCCTCCTTATTACGCACAAAAAATGAATACTCCCCCTGCTAGTTGGGACCCACCTTGGTGGGTGGCTGACTTGTGGGCCTACTAAGTTGACGGGGATGGAGTGCTTTGTCAAATAGTCAATATGAACGATTCTAGCTCCAGTGACCGTACGATGTCCATCCAACGGTCGTAGTGCTTCTTCAACCTCTGGTCTTCTTGCTCCAGACGCCCAAAGCAGCACCGGTCGTGCCGCATGCTCCTGCCTCCCGTGGCCGGATGTGCTGCCACGGAGGCCTCGCCGCCCCCTACTATTCCCACCGCTGGCCAGGCCCTGAGGCGGCGGCAGCCTCACACCGCAGTCGAACCAGTGAACCATCATACTCCTCTCCGCGCGGGCTTCCACTGTCGCGTCTTCCCGGGCTCCGCGTCGTCCCCTTCCTAGGCTTCACCGTCATCCACCGCCCTGGTGCTCTCGGCGCTGTGTGGTCAACATGGTCAAGGAACGGCTTCCATCGGACATGGACTGTACGTGGAGAGGCTGACGGCTGGGTCCACAGCCGCAGCAAGGAAGTGCCAACTTATTACGCGCAAAATAATTATTCCTCCACCTGACAGCAGGGACCCACCGGACGGGCAACTGTATTTCGCGAAAAAAACATTTCCCCCTGACTGCTGGGACCTACCAGCTACATCTTCGCACGCAAGGAAGTGCGTCCGGGCAAAAAAAATGATTCGCCCCCTGACTGCTGGGACCCACCAGCTACATCTTCACATGCAAGGAAGTGCCTGACAGTCAGGACCCACCTGGTCGAAGCGTACGTAGCATTGTCATTCTGGTCGCGAACGTGTATGTACATACTGGTCGATGTAGAGGCGCGCACGTGTCATAGTAGAGGTGCGCACATAGCATGTACACGTATGTACAGCGTCCAGTGTGCAAGAAATAAAATACGGCCACGTACTTACATACGGGCAGGGTCTCGAATGCCTACTCGCGCCTACTCGGGCAGTGTCATGTACATGGCTGGGTCGGAATGGAGAAACTGCGTCGTTGTCGTGTTCATGGGGAGCCAACTGGCTAGGTCGGAACGGAATGCGTTGTCGTGTTCATCGGGAGGGCTAGGACGGAACAGGCGATGGAAACGAGGCCTGGCATACCGCAAAATGGAGGAAACGGCCTTGTGTTCGGCCGGCCATAGTCGAAACGGGATCCTGTTCATCGGGAGTGGTCAGGCGTAGCGCAAAACGGAGGAAACGGACCTCCTACGGTCGAAATGGGGGTCCTGTTGATCGGGACGGGTGTGGCATACCGCAAAACGGAGGAAACAGACTTGTGTTGGAGCGCTACGTTCGAAACGGGGGTCCTGTACATCGGGAGGGGTGTGGCGTACCGTAAAACGGGACTCCACGGGTGAGGGAGTCCTGGATTAGGGGGTCTCCGGACAGCCGGACTATATCCTTTAGCCGGACTGTTGGACTATGAAGATACAAGATTGAAGACTTCGTCTCGTGTCCGGATGGGACTCTCCTTGGCGTGGAAGGCAAGCTTGGCAATACGGATATGTAGATCTCCTCCCTTGCAACTGACTCTGTGTAACCCTAGCCCCCTCCGGTGTCTATATAAACCAGAGGGTTTAGTCCGTAGGACAACAACAATCACATCATAGGCTAGCTTCTAGAGTTTAGCCTCTACGATCTCGTGGTAGATCAACTCTTGTAATACTCATATCATCAAGATCAATCAAGCAGGAAGTAGGGTATTACCTCCATCGAGAGGGCTCGAACCTGGGTAAACATCGTGTCCCCCGCCTCCTGTTACCATCCGCCTTAGACGCACAGTTCGGGACCCCCTACCCGAGATCCGCCGGTTTTGACACCGACATTGGTGCTTTCATTGAGAGTTCCACTGTGTCGTCATCATAAGGAGGGATGGCTCGTCTTGTTTTCAAGAACAACATCACCTCTGGGGGAGCCCTGGCTGTAGGCCAAACTCTCCGACTAGGCAGCTTTGTCATGACCGCCCGCTCGGCCGCTGTGCCAACGATGACTTCTCGGGTCATCGAGAATAGCCTCCACATCGGCTCGAAATTCACCTAGCAGATGGATCCAATGGATCTCTCCTGTTTGAACAAGCTCTTGGATCGCATCGCCGCTCTAGGAGTCGCTACGGACTATGATTGGATTGGGCTTAAACCCGACCAAAGGGAGATTAACTCTCCGCTAGTCACCCATCAAATAGCGGTGGTGGAGGAGCAATGCGGTGATTCTTCCTCTATCCTGAGGACGAACTATGTCCGAATTCCCGAGCTCTCCGAGCCGGATACCCTTCCACGGGAGGACATCGCCCTAACCCTGAACCTAGAATCAGGCAGCATGCCGAACCTGCGGGGCAACATCCCGGAGCCCGAACTTCCAAGATCGGAAACTCCCCCGCCCCTGGGTCTCAGATTAGGTCAAGGTCTGGACTTAAATCCACCCACCCACCCAGATATAAACGATCTTTCCGACATTAGGCAAGAGCCCCAAGAGACAGTACATCACTATTGGGCCAGATTCCTCCTTGTAATGAACAAGGTCAAGGATTGTCGCGAGGAAGACGCAATTTGGTTCTTTTGCAACAATTGTACGGACAAGGGAATCCTCAACGCCATAAGTTGCCGTGACATAGCACACTTCGCTGACTTGGCGGCCATAGTACGGAAGTACTGTGGATGGAAAGCGCCTGGAAAACCCAATTTTTTTTTGGGATAATCCGGCTCTAACAAAACCCCCAGTCCGAGCTAAAAGGGTGCATTCTCATAAGTCGCCCGACTCAATTACAAAGAAGCAAAATCCCACCACAGGGCGTGGAACCGTATTGGAGGGATGGCTTAACGGGCCCTGCAAAATTCATAGTACAGCGGATACCATACCAACACACAACCTTAGAGCATGTTGGGTACTCCGGCAGGTGGCCAAGAGCGGTGAGGATCTCCTCATTCAAAACACCGCAGAGCACCATCCCGTGGATAACAATACAGTATTGACAGTCTTCGAGACCTTCACCTCAAATAATAGGTGTAAGCGAGCACTCCGCAGCCTTGCCGAAGTCTGCCACGTGGCAGCAATAAATCCATGGAGCGACACGACTATGATCTTCAATGCCAGTGATGAACCTAAATTCTGAACAGCCCGAGCACCAGCCTCCTTGGTCCTCAGTCCAATTGTGGATGGCTTTCAGCTTACTAAAGTGCTCATGGACGACGGCAGCGGACTAAACCTCATTTATGAGGAGACTCTTCAAAAAATGGAAATAGACAGAAACCGTATTGAGCAAAGCAGCACGACCTTCCGAGGAATCATCCCCAGTCGGGAGGCACGTTGCGCTGGGAAAATCACACTAGATGTGGTATTCAGCACTCCGGAGAATTACAGGTCCGAAGAAATTACATTCCAAGTGGCCCCGTTCAGTAGCGGATACCACGCCCTTCTAGGGCGGGAGGCATTCACGATCTTCCAAGCCATACCCCATTACGGGTACATGAAGCTCAAAATTCCCGGGCCCAATGGAATCATCACTCTAGCTAGTGATTCGGACATAGCACTCTGCGCCAAAAACAAAACAGCCGCCCTCGAGGCATTATCTGAAGCCCTTGCGGCGGAGGAATTAACCGCGCTGCGCTCCACAGTGGACAGGGACAACGTGATACTCGACAAAAGATCCATGTCCACCTCTTTTAAACCAGCGGATGAAATAGTCAAATTCCAAGTCCATCCAACGGACCCGACAAAAACAGCATCCATCGGGGCACAGTTAAACCCCGATGTAGACGCCGCACTTTGGGAGTTCCTGCGCGAGAATTGGGACATATTTGCCTGGCATCCTTCAGACATGCCAGGAATCCCACACAGGCTGGCCGAGCATAGCCTTAACATTCTAAAGGGATTCAAGCCGGTCAAGCAGACTCTTCGGCGTTTCTCTGAACCTAAGCGACAAACCATGGGAGAGGAGCTAGCCAAGTTACTGGAGGCCGGATTCATTAGAGAAATAAAACATTCAGATTGGCTAGCAAACCTGGTGATGGTACCAAAGAAGGACAAATCCTGGCGCCTATTCGTCGACTTCAAGGATCTTAATAAGGCTTGCCCAAATGATCCCTTCCCCCTCCCTCGCATCGATCAAATTATTGACGCCACCGCAGGACACGACTCATTGTGCTTCCTCGACGCATACTCCGGTTACCACCAAATTAAGATGGCGGAGTCCGATCAATCCGCAACGGCATTTATCACTCCATATGGCCCCTTCTGTTTTAACACAATGCCCTTCGGGCTCAAAAACACCGGCGCAACGTATCAACGCATGATTCAGACATGTCTGGAAAAGCAAATCGGCAAAACGGTGGAGGCATACGTAGACGATGTGGTCGTTAAAACTAGACACGTCGACTCCTTAATAGACGACTTGAGGCTCACGTTCGACAATCTCCGAACATACGACATTAAGCTCAATCCGGAAAAATGTGTTTTTGGCATGCCCACCGGAAAGTTCCTGGGCTTCATCGTCTCCAGTAGAGGAATTGAAGCAAATCCGGCTAAAATCCGAGCTCTGTCGCAGTTGGCTATCCCAACTGACCTCAAGCAAATCCAGAAGTTAACTGGATGTGTGGCGGCCTTAAGCCGCTTTATCTCCCGATTAGTAGAAAAGGCACTCCCCCTTTATCGCCTTCTTCGGCGCACCGAACACTTTGAGTGGATGGACGCAGCCACGACCGGATTGGAAGAAATAAAAGCCATCCTGGCCACCAACCCAATCTTGGCCACGCCAAATGTCGGCGAACCAATGCTATTATATATAGCGGCAACTCACCACGTTGTAAGCGCAGTGCTCATCATTGAACAAGAGACGGATGGACATAAATTCCCACTTCAAAAGCCAGTATATTATGTATCGATTCTCCTCACTCCATGCAAATCACGGTAGCCACATTATCAAAAGAAAGCATACGCGGTATTCATGGCATCCCAGAAATTATGACACTACTTTCAGGAGTGTTTAATTACGGTGGCCTCAGAAGTACCACTCAACGACATAATAAACAATCGCGATGCCACGGGCCGGATTGCCAAATGGGCTATCGAGCTCCTCCCGTTCGACATAACATATAGACCACGGCGAGCCATTAAGTCGCAAGTACTGGCCGATTTCGTCGCCGAGTGGACAGAAGCCGAACTCCCTAAAGAGTACGGTGCGTACTCCAATTGGATCATGCACTTTGACGGCTCTAAAATGCTGGCTGGTCTGGGGGCTGGCGTCGTCCTGACGTCCCCCACCGGAGATACAGTCCAATACGTACTCCAAATACTATACACAGACTCCAACAACGCAGCCGAATACGAGGCCCTATTACATGGTCTCCGGATGTCAGTTTCCATGGGCATTCAATGCCTGGAGGTGCGTGGGGACTCGAACCTCTTAATATCTCAAATAAATGGAGACTTCGATGCCAAGGATCCGAAAATGGCGGCATATCGCAACGCCGTCCTCAAAATGCCAGCTTGGTTCGAGGGGCTTGAATTCCACCATGTGGCTCGGGAAAACAATCAGGTGGAGGATATCCTCGCCCATATCGGTGCTAAGCGCGATCCTGTCCCACCTAACATCTTCTTGGAAAGGCTTTTTAAGCCATCCATGGTATGGGAAGGGGACACCAGTAACAATACTCCGGACCCGGCCACAACACCAGATACTGAACACTCTGACACAATCGGAGGCTCTGCCATCGAAATAACACCTTCAGCCCATGTGATAATGGCCATCATCGCCCCGTGGACTAAACCATTCCTGGCCTACCTAACCAGGCAGGAACTACCCGAGGACCAAAATGAGGCACGCTGCATAGTGCGACGATCTGAAGCCTACAAGGTCCACGAGGGAGAGCTTTATAAGAAAAGTACTACCGGAGTCCTTCAAAGGTGCATCTCCGAAGAGGAAGGGCGGAAGCTTTTGGCATAAATCCATGTTTGACTCGGCGTCCACCACGCCGCAGCCCGGGCCCTTGTAAGCAAGGCCTTCCGTATAGGTTTCTATTGGCCGACGGCCCGAGCAGATGCACAGGATCTGGTCCAACGTTGCGTCGGTTGCCAGCTTTTTGCAAACCAAAGCCATATGCCGCCTACCGCTCTCCAAACAATCCCCATTACTTGGCCCTTTGCGGTCTGGGGGCTTGATATGGTCGGACCCCTCAAAGGGGGAACCCATAAGAAAAAATACTTACTAGTCATGGTGGATAAATTCACCAAATGGATAGAAGCCAAACGCGTTAAAACGGCTAAATCCGGACCAGTGATAGACTTCATATCTGGGGTTGTACACCGTTATGGCATCCCCCACAGCATCATAACTGACAACGGCACGAACTTTACAGCCGACGAGGTAAAACTTTGGTGCAGTAACATGGGCATCAAGCTCGATTATGCTTTTGTTTATCACCCACAAACTAACAGTCAAGTCGAGCAAGCAAATGGTCTTATCATGAGCGGCATCAAACCCAGATTTGTGTGGTCCTTAAAGGAATCAAACATGCACTGGGTAGAGGAGCTCGACTCCGTACTATGGTGGCTGCAGACCACGCCGAATCGCACTACCGGATACACACCTTTTTTATGGTGTACGGCGCAGAGGCGGTTCTGCCTTGCGACATAATTCATGACTCACCTCGAGTGCGCACATACGAATAAGAAGAGGCCAAGCTCGATCGGCAGGACAGTTTGGACGCCCTGGAGGAGGAGCGCGACGTGGCAAAAGCCCGTTCCGCATTCTATCAGCAAGAAGTTCGAAGGTATCAAAGCAGAGAAGTACGGGCCAAAACCTATAACGTTGGCGAACTAGTTCTACGCCTGCCGGAGAAGAAAAAGAACAAACGCAAGCCCAAATGGGAAGGTCCCTTCATTATTGACCAGGTTCTGACCGGTGGAGCGTACCGTCTGCGGGATGCATCGGACAATCGACTCGAGCCAAACCCATGGAACGCAGCCAGACTCCGAAGATTCTACGCCTAGTGTCGGACTCTATGTTCGTCTCCTTACCCCCGTCAATTTTTTGCATATCCGTTATCTGTCTTTTCTCTCTTTCTCTCTTCATTTTTCTTCTCCTCAAGGCCTTAAAAGGCTAACTTGTGTCTTGACTACACAATCTTGACGCGCTAACCGCGCTCATTATACCTGGGGGCTTCTTGTACAGAAGCTTAATATAACTATTTTTCTGGGCTTTATGCCCCACACATGTGTTATTCTTCCACATGTACCTTTTTTCGCCATTATATGCATCGATATGACTTAAGTTTTGGCCAAGCTGGGTTGCCTGGCTCTTGTATTTATGCCCTACATTCCCGTTAATTCGGCTAGGGCATAAGGGGAGCACCTCTGCGATTGTTACTGCCGGGTCAGCCGGATGTGTACCTCAGACTAGGTGAAGCCAAAAGCTAGCGTTCTTAAGGGAATATCCGGTCGGTGAACAAAAGATGACTTTTATTTATTTTGATACATGCCCCCAGATGTTTATAGCATGCGTCTCTTTTCACAGTTTGGACATGCACATTAGGGCATGCGTACCTAGGGAAAGGAACCCTTAACGGAACTATTCTCCCTGGAAGATGTTTCTTACTATCCATGTAATATAACATAGCTAGTTGGGTACTTGTCTATTCAAGTACTTATGACCCCTACGTCTGGTTTCCACGCATACCCCGGTTTTTACATAACCGAGCGGGTATTCGGATACACTCCGGACTATCGGGTCCAGAGGTCGAAGCGAAAAGGTCCGCCATAACAAATGATTTACAATCTGGCTAGGGACATTATATATGTCACTTAAAGTACATAGCCACTAAGACTGACTAAATTCTTCTTCTATACCATCTAACAGGCTGTCTAGCCTACAATCCTGTTGGGAATACCTTGCGGGTAATTCTACTTGGTCATACACCAAACTGTCGGGGATCTCTTTCCCATCGGGCCCAACAGGTCCGACCTCGGCCATGTGGTTTGGGTCAGCTTTGGTATATCGTGTCTTCACCATGGCCCAGGCTTCCCTTGCACCTTGTCGGCAGGCTGATATCTTCCATAATCGGAAGCGCTGCCGTGCTCCCTTGAGCTTCTCTATAAGCTCCCCCATGCCTCCTAGCGGGGAGGCGGATTGCCACAAGGCTTGGGCAATACCCTGCATCACCTGCCTAACTTGTTCGTGCAGTTGTGAGAGCTCTAGTAGAACATCACCCACAGACCCGGTCATCTCCTCCGCGGGACGACCCGTCAGCATACCTGCAGACATAACTCGGTTAGCCGGCTTCTTCGCCAAACTCTTTCAAAAGTTTGTTCAAGCACTTACTAAAAATGATGCATTGAAGCCGCTTATTCTCCTTCACGGATTCCGCAAGCTAGGCTTGGACATCTTTCAGTTCCACGCCCAGCTGGATATTGGCGTCCTGGAGATCATTTTGTCTCCTGCCTGACCCGCGTAAGCACGCGCTCGTTAGGATTTAGATGTCGATTAGCATGTTGCGCATTCCCCGGCATGGCCTCCGGATTCACTCCGGAGTCATCTGCAACATCTATTGTTAGATTTGCATGCATACCGCATACTATCTGGTACCTGTCATTCTTTGCAATGGAAACAAGTGTTACCAGAGGGGGCCTTCTCGGACTCCTTCAACATGGCAACCGCGGCCCATAGCTGGGCTTTGCACTCTTCCAGCTCTTGAGACAATTGGGTATTCTTCTCTGTAAGAACCTGCACAAATAATGATCCTTAAATCAGTTGTGTCAACTGTTTCAAGTCTCAGGGGCTACTGATATATATAATCGTCAGATTTTCTTACCCGTATATCCTTTACATACTGGTCCATGGCTCTGGCAAGACCGTTTTGAGCAGCACGGATGGACGCGTCTCCTGAGTTGAAGGCATTGAACGCCTCTTGGGAGAAACAAGCGTCACGGAGTACGGCCCGACGACGCCTGTCATTCATGGCGCTCTCCACTTCAGGATTTGTAGCGGATAGTCTATCCGCATCCTATGTAGGAGGAGCATCCGACATTCGCCCCGTGTTAGCTTTTGCCTCTATGTCCGACCCTGGAGCCCGACTAGTGGAGGCGTGATCGGCAACCTCTCCGGATATAGTCCGGCGAGCGTTTTTCCTACTAGGAAACATGGACGTCATTACATTTTAAGGAAGACGACAACCACGGAGCGAGGTTCTGTATCATACCTCTCCGTCGGCGTCTTAGTCCTGACCGCCTTCCTTTTTAGCCTACCCGGCTTCGGTGTGCCTTGTTGGCGAGTCACTGCGGGTTCAGCATGGCGTCCCGAGGGCCTTCCCTGTAAGACACCATATGTGTATGGTAGGTGAAGTGCATATAAGGGGATCCTTCTCGGCAGTTGGGACTCTGGTTTTTCTTACATGCGATGCAGGGAGTAGCCCAGGATAGTTGGCTATGATGGCCACCATGGCATCATCGCAGCTCAATTGATAGAATGTCATGTCGATCAGCTCCACAAATATGTCTGGATCCTCTTCGAGTCCGGGATCGAGGGCCCGGTCAGGGTCCTCCGGTTGTGGAGGTGGGTTGTTGACCTCCGTTACAGCTTTTCGCAGTTCCTGCCATGAAACGGCAAGGTGAGTATTTATGATGAAGAATGCGGGAAGGTTGGGAGTAAAAAGTGACAGCTCACCCAACTTGGAGGGTTGTACATGGAGAATCCATCCCGTGGCTTAATACGGATGAACTCCTCTTCCTCTCCCTTGTACAAATCGGACAATTTTTTTGCTAGAGCAGCAACTGAGTCCGGTCCCATACGCCCGCAGCGGGTGGCATCATCTTCCCCGTTAAAGTGCCACATGGGGTGCCCTCGATATTGAAGTGGCTGCATGCCCCGCATTATACATGTTGACATAACCTCGATTATTGTCAGTCCGGATTGAGCCAGCACTTTTATCTGGCCTATAAGGTAAAGGACTTCTCCATTATCTTCCTCTTGAGGGCTCCGTGGGCGCCAGCTTCAGCGTTTCTTCAAAGGGGCATTGTCGAATTCGGGAAGACCCATCCGAATAGGATCTAGAAGGGGGACGTGCTCCATGTAAAACCACTCTGAAGGCCAGTCTTCGGACATCTTCTTCGGGGTAGCAGATAGGTATCCGGTCCCAGTGATGCGCCATATTTCGGCTCCGCCCACTTGATATATTGACCCCTTCTGTGTACAGGGCACAAGGCAGAATAGCCTCTTCCACAGCTCAAAATGAGATTCGCGGCCCAGAAACAGCTCACAAAGGGCAACATAACCAGCGATGTGTAATATGGAAGCAGGGGTGAAATTATGCAACTGGACGCCATAAAACTCCAGGAGCCCGCGGAGGAACGGATGGATTGGAAATCCAAGGTCCCTTAGTAAATAAGGGACAAGGCATACCCGCTCCGCTTTGGAGGGGTTGGGGAAGCTCTCCGCTTGCTCCCCGCCATTATAGGTGGCGAGCCCGGCTCGAACGGGGACCATATACGCTGGAGGGAGAAATCTCTGGGTCTGTAACTCTACTAATTGGTTGTGCAGGATGGAACACTTCTCCCAATCACCGGGCTTAGGGCTACGGGAGCGAGAGGAGGAGCTGCGATGGCCGACCATGTTGGAATGGATTTTTCCGAGCGCGCTCCGATGGATACTCGCCGTGGGAGGATGGTGTGGTCTGGATCTAAGAATCCCCGTCTCTTTAATAGACAGTTTACTTACATGGCTAGGGTGGCAAATGAAAAAATGCCCTGGCTCCTCGCATTCGCTCGACACGTGGAAGATAGCCCTTATTGGGCGCGGAAGCCAAGAAGTGCAACATTTATGGGGAACTGGAGACTACTCAGCAGATATTCAGAATTTGGAGAAGAACCCGCCTTGCAATGCCGAAGACAATCTGCTCGCCGGACTCATCATCAATGAAGCCTGGTTCGGGGGCTACTGAGGGAGTCCTGGATTAGGGGGTCTCCCGACAGCCGGACTATATCCTTTGGCCGGACTGTTGGACTATGAAGATACAAGATTGAAGACTTCGTCTCGTGTCCAGATGGGACTCTCCTTGGCGTGGAAGGCAAGCTTGGCAATACGGATATGTAGATCTCCTCCCTTGTAACCGACTCTGTGTAACCCTAGCCCCCTCCGGTGTCTATATAAACCGGAGGGTTTAGTCCGTAGGACAACAACAATCACATCATAGGCTAGCTTCTAGGGTTTAGCCTCTATGATCTTGTGGTAGATCAACTCTTGTAATACTCATATCATCAAGATCATCAGGCAGGAAGTAGGGTATTACCTCCATCGAGAGGGCCCGAACCTGGGTAAACATCATGTTCCTCGCCTCCTGTTACCATCATCCTTACACGCACAGTTCGGGACCCCCTACCCGAGATCCGCCGGTTTTGACACCGACAACGGGATACTGTTTATCTCCACCATCGACCCCCTCCAGCCTCCACGGGCTACTGTTCATCCACCGTCGACCTCCTCCAGCCTCCACCTGTGACTGTTCATCCATGGGCTCCTGTTCATCCAGCCTCCACCGTGCGCTACTCCACCGGCTACTGTTCAACCAACCCTCTCCACGGGCTCCCGTTCAACCACCCCTCCACGGGTTACTGTTCATCCAGCCTCCACCATCTACTGTTCATCCAGCCCTCCATGGGGTGGTCCTGTTCATCCTGCCCTCCACGGGGTCCTGTTCATCCAGCCCCAACCGGATCGATCGATCGGGGTCCTGTTCATCCAGAAGCAACACCACGGGGTCCTGTTCATCCACCCGCACCAGGAACTGTTCATCCAAACCCCCCCAGCAACACTCACTATTCATCCAGAGGCAGCATCGATCGGCTTCAGTTAGCAGTAGTAGAAAAGGAATCCCTCGATCGGGTTCAGTTAACAGCCATCGATCGATCACTGTGGTTCAGTAACACATAGCGTGCAGTGCAATCGCTCGGGTTCACTTAGAGCCCAACGCCTCGCACCCACGCGCGTGCGTGTATGAGAGAAACGCGCAACACTCGGCCCCAACCACCCACCGTAACCGGGAACACCTCGATATTTTGCTTGCCCTCGCTTCTACCACGGTTTTTTCCGTCATGGACGGCCCAAAGAATGTCATGCAGCTGTGTCTCCGACCCGCCCAGGACGAAAAGCCCATTTTCTGTCATGATTTTTTGTCATAGAAGTAGGACGCCACCACATCTATGATGATACCATGTTTTGTCACAATTATTGTCATAGAAGTGTCATAAGTATGACATAATTTTTTTTGTTCGGCCCAAAATGTCACAAAGGTTTCTTTTTTTTTGTAGGGCAGTGCAATGTCATCACTTGGCTAGCATGGTAGGTTCGTTCAAGACCATTCTCGACTCAACTAATAACATCATTACAAGCAACCCAAGGGTACAGGAGCGGTTTTATCTCCCATATCTTCTTCGTCGTGACCCTGCCGACTGGCGCGGGACGACTGAAGCCTCGCCTTGTGCAAGTTGATGCCACTTGATAATGATATGTGTGATATTAAGATGCCATCGCTTGAGGGCAAGGATTGGGTAGGCGCAAATGAAGATTGGGTTGTTTATATTGGGTACAACTGCGAGTGGGGACTTGTGAATGTGTACACTCGTCATTGGGTTCCACTTCCAAAAATCTCAGACTGCCCAGAGGTTGAGCACACAGATGATCTACGTGAGTTCAAATACGATCACGGTAACTGTCGTCTACGGAAGATAGCAATTTGTTGAGTTCCCAACTGCTCTTGGTATTACACGAACTATGAAGTTGTTGCTATCTTCGACAAGCTTTTTGCCTTCCTTACTTCCACGCCTCGATGGATATTGCTCAAAAATCAATATCTGTACACGGATGAGTACTGTTATGCAATTCAATACGAGGGTCTTGTGTTTGGTGCCACCACTCGTGGCACTGTTTTTGCATGGAATCATCATGCTTTTGGTACGTTTGTCTTCCACCGTAATTATAATTGTTTCATCCACATGCATGTGGGTTAGCTAGTTTCCCTTTACTAATTAATTAACCTTCTTGTGTTTCCAAGGTCCTGTGAACATTCCACCACCTATACTTGAGATTTTTTATAACCAAGGGGGAGATGACGATGTTGATGATCACGAGCATGAGGACGAGCAGGACCCATATACCTAGTGCCGTCTGGCAACTTATTCTGATGGATCACCTCTTCTTGTCTGTATACAGGGCACTGCTGATGTTACTAAGGAAGCAGGTGTTGTCTCGCATGGTCGCACTCCCCGGACCTATTCCAACATCCGTTGCAGGGAATTCAGGATGGATACTAGTGTACTAGCGCCAACACCTTCTCCCTGGTTCAGTATTGAAAGTCTTGGAGGAAACTCGCTCCTCCTTGGACAAAACTATCCAATGATGGTGGAAGTCTATCCAGCTGTTGTTGACACAACGTTACTACCATTTATGAGAAGCAACTGTATCTATACCTCGAACATTTCTATGCTTCCCTACCATCCCAATATGGTTCTTGACATAGGCCGCTTCAGCCTGCATGATCAGTCCTGCGCTGGTCTCGAGATTGACAGTAGCTGGCCCTTCTCAGAGAATCACTTCTGGTTCAATGCAAGCGTTTCCAATGCCGACGAGTGGTTGAGCTGAAGTTCATTTCATCGCTTTGTTATTTTTTGTGTGAGAAAAACTTTACTTTACTAGAATGATTTATTGGAAATGATCTATAGCCCAACGTGTATCCTCATTGTCGTTGTGGATTGATGACTTGTTGTATGTAATCAATGGTACATTTGCACATGCGTCCATCAACTCACTCCTGCTAGTGGTGTCCATATGAACAGTGCTAGTGATTTTAGTTGCAAAAATTAGATAGTGCTAGTGATGTTTAGCTACATATTTTGACAAATCGCAGTATTACAAGGTTGAAAAATGGCAATGTTACTAGGTAAACAAATGTCAATCTTTCGAGTTTGACAAATGGCAACATACCCAAAATGATAGATGCAAATCTTACCAGATTGTTTCTACGTGGTTGCACACGGGTCATGCAAAACAACTGTTTGCGTTGAAGGGATGCAGAAATCCTGCGTGACACATTTTCCCTTGGCTTCCTGGGGAAGCTGTCGGTTTGCATACGGGTGTTCTAACTAAAATGTTTGCGATGAGTGTTTTATATTTAAAAACCATTAACGTTTTTTTTCAAAAGAAAATTGTTTGATAAGTCTGTACATTAAGAGAGAAAAACGCAACTTCGTTCAAACCATATCCTTCATTCAGTCACACCGCGAATTTATATTCATATGATCGAGAATTCGAGATACAGTATTAAACCTCCAAAAGAACTATTTCCGGCGGCGGTGGAGGTGGCGTGCCGAGCCGTTGTTGTCGTTACCATCCTTTGGGATGCCGTTGTTAAAGTCTTCAAGGTAGCACAAAATGTTCTTCACTTGTAGATCAAACATCATGTCGTTGTGCGATCGACGGGTGGGGCGTGGGAGGACGGCAACTGGCGCCGCTGCGAGGTAGCGGTCGATGGCAGCGTCCCATGCTGCTGAGGGGGGCACGCGCATGGGCACGGGCATGTGCATGGTGGGTGCAGCCAAACTCATGGGGACCGGCACCGCGATGGGTGGAGGGGCGCACACGGGCAGGGGTAGGGGCACGGCGGGTGCAGCCAAACGCACGGGGACCGGCGCCACGGTAGGTGGAGGGGCGCGCACGGGGACGGGCACAGGCACTGGCACTGGCATGTACATGAGTTCGCACGGGTCTGCGGAGACCTCTCTAACGCCCGTGGCATCCAGCTCTGCGATAGTGCTCCGCGACCAGCCCGCCAATACTACGGGGATGGTCACTGGCGTGGGCGCGGGGATGGGAGCTAGGACAGGAGCGGGGGCAGCAACTATCGCGGCCAACTTGTTCTGGGCCATGTGCATGAGGCCCCATTCCTCCTTATTTTCTATCTCCTCCGGCTCAGAGTCGACTTCACCAAACTTGAAGACTAGTGGCAGATGACCATTCTGCGCCATGGCGTTGGTGGAGGTCTGCGGGAGGGAGGGGAATGGGAGGCGAACAGTAAGGCCGCCTGTATTAAACAGCAGCTGGTGCACCATTAATGGAGAGGAAGGCGGGCGGCCATGGAAGTCAAAGGGCTCGCTTCCCAGTGAGCCTGTGCGACATACAGCTCGCACGCTTCTTGGTGAGCCTGCGCATTGGAGGACAGCATGCATGCCTCTCGGTCAGCCTGCGCACTGAACTCCGCTCGCACGCCTCCCATTCAGTCAAGGTCAAGCAGTTGTCCGCACGGCACCTCCTATAGCCATTAAAACAAAGACACATGGCATCACGTGAATGGTTAACAGAAATGCACATGATATGAATTATACAACCGTTTGAGATATTAAAGTGGCAGCTATTTTTTAGAATACCTTTCTTGGCTGTTAGTCGAGTGTGCCTTCTCTCAAAATGGACACGAAAAATACCACAACATGTCGGGTGCCATTCCATGCTAGCCTGCCAAGTTTCATGAATTTCAGATGACTTTTATATTTACTAGAATTTAAAAACAAAGTATCTCAATGTTTTGCTGGCAATCAACGGTGCCCTGGTGTTTGAAGTTCATTACCATTTCTTGCATGGGACCTAAGCATGCACCCAAGGACACATATTTGTTTTTTCAACCAATTTATATGCACTGGAGCATGTGCATGTAGTTCAAATTTGAATTATGCACATGAATGCATTGAAAACTTAGTTAATGCATAAAAATGTCCAAACAAAGCCTGAAAAATCACAAAAATTGACACAACACTCCTGTTGTTCTATGTTGACATGAGAAAAAATTTGAAAGCAATAAGAGGCAATGCATATCGTTTCGTCCCCAAAGGTGGGATGTTCCCTATCGAAACCATAATACTTGTTGTGAGAAGCTTTAGTCTGTGAGAAGCATATACCCAAACCTGCCCCAAATGGGACAAATTTTTTACCACGACATGTTGATGCCGCTCCATGATAGCATGTTAAGTTTCATGCATTTCAGACAAGTTTTGGATTTACTAGAATTTAAAAACCAGGCATCTCAATGTTTTGACGGCAATCAACGGTGCCCTGGTGTTTGAAATTCATTCCCATTTCTTGCATGGGACCTAAGCATGCACCCAAGGACACATATTTGATTTTTCAACCAATTTATATGCACTGGAGCATGTTCATGTAGTTCAAATTTGAATTATGCACATAAATGCATTGAAAACTTAATTAATGCATAAAATGTCCAAATGAAACCCGAAAAATCACAAAAATTGACACAACACTCCTGTTGTTCTATGTTGACACAAGTAAAAAATTTGAAAGCAATAAGAGGCAATGGATATCGTTTCGTCCCCAAAGGTGGGACCTTCCCTATCGAAACCATCACGCTTGTTGTGAGAAGCTCTGGTCTGTGAGAAGCTTATACCCAAACCTGCCCCAAATGGGACAAAAATTTTACCACGGCATGTTGATGTCGCTCCATGATAGCATGACAAGTTTCATGAATTTCACACGAGTTTTGGATTTACTAGAATTTAAAAACCAGGCATCTCAACGTTTTGCTGGCAATCAACGGTGCCCTGGTGTTTGAAATTCATTCTCATCTCTTGCATGGGACCTAAGCATGCACCCAACGACACAGATATGATTTTTCAGCCAATTTCTATGCACTGGAGCATGTGCATGTAGTTCAAATTTGAATTATGCACATAAATGCATTGAAAACTCAGTTGATGCATAAAAATGTCCAAACGAACCCTAAAAATCACAAAAATTGACACAATACTCCTGTTGTTCTATGTTGACAAGAGAAAAAAAAATTGAAAGCACTAAGAGCCAATGTATATCATTTTGTCCCCAAAGGTGGGACGTTCCCTATCGAAGCCATCACGCTTGTTGTGAGAAGCTCTGGTCTGTGAGAAGCTTATACCCAAACCTACCCCAAATGGGACAATTTTTTACCATGGCATGTTGATGCCGCTCCATGATAGCATGCCAAGTTTCATGAATTTCAGACGAGTTTTGGATTTACTAGAATTTAAAAACCAGACATCTTAACATTTTGCCGAAAATCAATGGTGCCCTGGTGTTTGAAATTCATTCCCATCTCTTTCATGGGACCTAAGCAAGCACCCAAGGACACAGATTTGTTTTTTCAACCAATTTATATGCACTGGAACATGTGCATGTAGCTCAAATTTGAATTATGGACATAAATTCATTGAAAACTCAGTTAATGCATAAAATGTCCATACTAACCGCGAAAAATTCATTGCCATTTCTTGCATGGGACCTAAGCATGCACTAAAGGACACGTATTTAGTTTTTCAACCAATTTATATGCACCGAAGCATGTGCATGTAGTTTAATTTTGAATTATGCACCTGAAATGGCTAAAAAAACTAGTTTAATGTATAAAATGTCTAAATGAACCCTGAATAATTCCAATTCTTTTACGACACACATATAGTTGCATGTTCACTGCAGATAAAAGGTCTAGCAATTCAAACAGCGTCCATTGCCGCTATGACCCCATTATGTAATTCAAATCAAGTAGATCCCACACAGTTTATTATCACCAACCGTGTGAGATGTAGTACAAAATATCTTGGAGCACCGTCGGTGTATAGTATACCTATGGCTTACGTGAGAAGGTGTGTCGGCTACAGTCCACAGCCGGCATGTCAAGCACACCAGTACGCTCCCCCAAAACTCCCGCTCTGCTTCAGTCCCTTGATTTAAATTTTCAGTAGCCCGGGCATTTTAATCCCGCCTCTGCATCCCTCGCAATGTCAAAAATATCTGCTCACCCTTGATCCAAATTTTTAGTTGCCGCAGTATTTCCTCAAACACGACCTTGCCCCCCCTCGAAACCATTGGTAGGTCGCCGCCACCGTCGGCACCTCCATCCTCAACCTCTGCTTGTGTGCCGGGGAGCTCGGGGAGCCAATGGCCAAAAAGAGGTTTATCACGGCCTTTTCGCCCGATGCCGGTGAGATGGCCGCCGAGGTGTCCCTGTCGTCCTCCACGGGCCCAATCTGCCGTCGCCGGTCCCTTGATCCGCACGCCGCTGCGCCCCTACATCGGTTCAAGGACTTCCCCGTCCTCCCTCGGACCCGGCAGCCGACGAGGTCCTACCTCGGGGTCCGGCAGTGGTGGTGCGGGACGTGGGTCGCCGAGATTACAGATCGGGAGACCCACACCCGCCGGTGGCTCGGTAGCTTCCACACGACCGAGCTCGCGGCCATGGAGTACGACCACTGGCAGGTCCGCTACCACAGCGTGGCGGCTAGGCTCAATTTCCCCTTCGACACACCCCCGGTCGACCTTGTTCCACCGGAGCCAGGGGTGGTGATCTCGGCTATGGCACAGGAGGGCGCAGAGTTTATCGCGCTCTCCTTCGATGAGCTCCGCCGGTAGCACTCGGAGCTCGTGGAGGCAGAGCGGGCGATCTTTGCTAGAGCGGAGGGCGGCGAGGTTATCGTGCTCTCCTCCGATGACGAGGTCGAAGGCGGCGAGGATGCCGGCGCGGAGGGTGGCGAGGTTATCACGCTCTCCTCCGATGATGAGGTCGAAGGCAGCGGCGACGGCGGCACGGAGGGCGTCGAGGTGGGCCTCGAGGATGAGGAGATCGATGTCGACGAGTGGAGGAGTGCCTTCCCCAACGACCCCGACAACGGTACCGGCCCAGACCCGGCTCGCGACACACCGTACATGACGAGGAAGGATTGGCTCGACCTCTACTTAGACCGAAAGTAGTTTAGCCTAGTTTAAATTTATGTTTTATGTTCGGTTTTGCAAAACTATCTATTTTTATGTTTGAATGCATGCTAATTTCGGTTGAACCTGCTTTGACCTTGATCAAATTGAAGTTTGCAACCTTAAATTTAGGGGATCGACTAGAAAAGGCCAAAAATTGCTGGAGTATATATATATATATATATATATATATATCCACTAAGGGTTTTAGTCCTTTAACTTTTTAAGGATCGCCTAGAGATATCCTTATGACTTGTTTATTTCAGTTCTTCACAATGTGATGCTCTATATGTGCAACTATTTACCGTGCAGTTCAATTTCATCAATAACAGTTTCAGCAATACCACTATGAATTACGATATTTGGTTGTTGTTATGGATATTGCAGTTAACATGCCTTTTCGTTTTTCAATTGTTGTTTAGAAACATGCATTGTACTGAATGACTAAATATGCAATCCCATTCTACATAGCAACAAGGAAGAATGTTACCTTAATTTTCTGATGATGTCTAGATATACATGTAATAAAATCTTATATAATGGGATGGAGGGAGTGTTGTACTACATCATTTTTCAATTGTTGTTTAGCTTCTAGTATTAACTTGGTGCTTTTAGGTACATATGTCATTGCCAAAGATCCATACTTCGACCCTTTCTGCATATGGGGCAGTGAGATATTCATGAACCGGCATCAAGTGAGGAAACTAATAAAGATTGTTATTAAAATGGGTCAAATGATTTCAATCGAACTATTTGTTTACACTTTATGCAAGACAATAGTGAGCTGTAGGATGGTAAGTAAGAACCATGTAGCCTTCTTTTTACTGCCCGTAATGAATTATGCAATGTCTGAATCTTTTTCCCTTTGCAGTGGATCCTGAAGCACTTTACTCAAGATTACCTCTCAAACTACATGATTGGCGGCCGGCCATCACAGGGGGTTAGACTAGAGTCCTGCATGCCTTCTGCATCCAGGAGAGCACAATAGGTCCATTCCGCTTCACCTTGCTCAGCAACCGGAATGCCGGTCGCCTCTTTCTTTACCATCTGTAATAGTACAAGTATAGAATCCTGGTTCATCATTCTTTTTTTTGTGCTTATGTAATTCTTGACATATGTACCTATGAATCAAATAATGCATTGGTTGTTTGAACTTGATGGGTATAAATAAAACTATAGCCTACTTTCAAGTTTAAATTAGGTACAATTCTAAATAGCAGCAATTAAATTAGGGCGAAATTACGTTGTGCGGGTCATTACGGCACACACGGTTGGTAAAACACAAACGTTTGCGATATACACCATAATCCGAGATGGTTCCCATAGAGGAAACGTGTGCAAGCATGCACACAATTGCTGTTTGCAAGGCATGTGTGATGTCAGACACTATCACATACGGTTTGGAAAAACTAAATGTGTGTGATTGTCTACCTATCGTACACGGTTTATAATCCTAAACTGTTTGTGATGTGCCAGGCATCGTAAAACTCCCGTGCCTAGAATCTGCCTGGAAAGCTCCCGTTCCTGGAATCTGCCTGGTTTTAGGTAAAACCACAAAACTCCGACTGCGATGGCAATGCGAGCACAAACGAGTAGCAAGGATGAAGCGTTTGGGATATTCGAGATATCGGAAAGGGTTATATAGGGATAACTGTATGCATCAAGGTTCCTATCCCCGACGGTTTTTGGTTCGTGTGGGAAGGACCCCCCTATCTCCCACACTCACTTGGCGACGGTTCCAAATGCCGTCGCGAAAAGGGGTTAAAAACCGTTTTTATAGCACCAACACGCACCAGTGTTGGTCCCAGAACCTCATATTGGTACCTATGGGTTGCTAGTAGTGTTGATTACTCCTTGTAGTAGATGCTAGTTGGTTTATTCGGTGGAAGATCATATGTTCAAATCCTTAATGATAATTAATACTCCTCTGATTATGATTATGAATATGCTGTGTGAGTAGTTATCACTACTAGGGAAAACCTTGTACACAGAACTTTAGCAGTAGCGCGTGTTAAAAAAGCACGCTAATGCTAAGTAGCAGTAGTGCGTAGGCGTAAACCACGCTACAGATTTAATTGTAGCAGTAGCGCGCCTAAAGATAAAAGCGCTACTACTAAAATTCCCACTACTAACAGCGAACAGCGCTACCGCTACTTGCTTTGTAGCAGCGCGTTTACGCAGAAAGGTGCTACTGCTAAAGGAAATAAAATTAAATGGAAAGCAAATAGAAAAGTAAATGAAAATGAAAGAAATAGAAAAAGGAGAAAGGAAAAAAAATAAAATGTAAAGAAAAATAAATGAAAAAGGGGGAAAAGAGAAAGGAATAGCGGTAGCGCATATCCCGGAATGCGCTATAGCTAACCAAGCAGTAGCATACTTCCTGGAACGCGCTACTGCTACTTTTGACTTAACCGCGCGGTTCGTTCTTCCCCACTGCGGTAGCGCATATCCCGGAACGCGCTATAGCTAACCAAGCAGTAGCATACTTCCTGGAACGCGCTACTGCTACTTTTGACTTAACCGCGCGGTTCGTTCTTCCCCACTGCCACTTCCCCCAAATCCCAACTCCTCCGCTGTCGCCGCCGCCGTCGCCCGTCGGCCGCCCTGCGCTCTCCCGTCGCTCTCGGAACACCCTCGACGCCGCCCCTGACCCCGGATTCGGCGCTGCCCCTGACCCCGGATTCGGCGCCGCCCCCGACCCCCACCTCAACGCCGGCCCCGACCCCGACCTCGACGCCGCCCTCCGCCGCGTGCCCGAGCCCCGACCTCGACGCCGCCTGCCCCTCCCTCGCCGCAGGCACTCGAGGTGAGCACACCTTCCCCTCCGCCTCCCCTACCTCTACCTAGGGTTCTTCAAATTTTAATTGCATCAAATTAGTTAGGGTTCATCTAGGGGTGGAAACGAATCGGATGCGGATCGGATAGTGCTCTTACCACTCCCATTTTCATATTTACAAAATGAATACGAATGTGAATACGGATGTTATCAGATACGGATGCGGCTAGGATGTTTTCTTGATTCGGAATGGATACGATTAATAGCGACATATTGCTTAAGTGTATTAGTCAATAGTTATGTGACATGAAGTACTCAACTTGTGACATGGTACTAATTAGTTAGTAAGAACTAGGTACTAGTAAGGTACTAGTTTATTTTTATTTATAGTAAGTTTATTTTTAGTAAGATCTAGTTGAATTAATAGAACTAGTTGAACATGTCAAATTTGTTTTTTTAGTTAAAGCAATTATTCCCGCATCGACGTCGACGATGCCTATCCCGCATCCTCGTCGTCGACTCGGCGGAGGACGCCTGCTTGACCAGATGGGCCATGTTTGGGACTAGGCTCCGTCGGGCTGGTACTGGGAGGCGCTACCTACTGGGGGCGCATCTTGGTGAGGAGTTAGCCTGTCATTGACCCGAACCTTCTTTGGTGGCGGTTGCTTGGGCCAGTGACGGTCCAGAGGCTTGAGCACCCCGCGGAGGTGGTACGTCACCATGTCAGCGAGGAGGACGTGCACGTCCGTCGCTACTTGGTTACGTTGGAGCATAGGTTCTCCAATACCTGGGAGGTTCTCCAGGGATCTCACTGGAGCTATGATCCTGTGATGGTTCCTTCTCTTTGGGTGTCCACCGCCCTTCGCTAGGGTTTTAGTTGTATTAGTGATGTTATATGTATGATACTATTCGGGATGTATTAGTGATAATATTCGATGATGTACAGACGCAACAGATGATTTACTTTTGCTTATTGAATGCATGCTAATTTGAATACTTATTTATTTTACGGTTTGGTTTTGCTTACTGAATGCTCATGTCACTATGAGTCCTATAAGATATTTTGAAATGTATATCTTGTGTTTCTCAAATATGATATGTGCTTGCCCAAGTGGCCGGTCATGTTTGCAGGTTACACCTCCAAGTGGCCTATGTTTTGCCGGAGTGTTGATTCATTTCCGTTCTGGCAAATTTCAGGCGCTCGATATGTCCTATTTTAGCAAAGGTCATGCCGGATTTTTCCGTGAATTTTGGCATGACTTGTGCCAGAATATGTAGGAAATATCAAGTGCCCCGAATTTGTGTGTTGAGTATCCTAGTAGTTCCCTTCGATCGATTTTCACTTAATGTTTTAACTATGAATAAAGGAAATTTCTGACGACGAAAAGGATTTCGGTATTTGCAAATACTGCGAAGACGAGCGGGGGCATGCAACAGAATCTTCCTAGATGATGATAGACGCTTCAGCATCAAGCTGGACGAGAACTTCGAAGTGGATACAGTAAGTCACAATGACAAGTCTTTTTTCGTAATTAAGCATGACATCTGCTTCATTTGCTTCAACTTACAATTAATTTTTTTACTGTTCAACTAGAGTATCCCTTGCCATGCAAGAGTTTTTGTCTTGGATAAGATAGGTTCAGTCCTATGAAAACTACTATGGAGGTAAAGATAGTTTACTTGAAGACCGAGCATGGTTATACTTTCCACGCAAAATTATACAACACGGACACCTACACCTATTTCGAATGCAAAACTTGGCAAGCACTATGCAAGACTTATGCATTTGAGCCTGATATGGTTATCACCTTTGATATTCGTCCGGAAGATGATATTGAAGGTAATATCGACATCTGGGTCGATGTGCAGATGCCTCCAGTTATACCATTATGTGAGTTTCTCAACCATATTTATGTCTTTGATATTGTTTATTCAAAAATAGTTGGCAACTAATTTCTATTGACAGCTTATTTCCATTCAAGCAAACATGTCCGGCGCTTGGTAGTCATGACCGTCCACAGTCCCGGGGTGAACTAAACTTCGAGGAGATAGGTCATTATGTTTCATGGCTTGAGGATCTTCATACTGTCAAGACAAATTATTTTCCTGGACTTAAAAATCTTAGTACTCAAAAACGTGTGACCAATAGTGTTTGTATTGAACTACGATCACATCTATTTAGGAAAGATGGTAAAATGTTTACTATTTGTTCTCAGTGCATCTTTTGCATACATTATTTTTAAGCTAAACTTCATTGCTAAGTATGTCACTATATGATGTTCTTCAACAGGGACTCCCGATGAATGTTGTGCCTCATTGGATCGAGACTAAAGGTCGCATGAGAATGGTTAGCTTACGGCGAAGACATCCTACAATGCACTTTAGTGCATTCAGGATTTCTAAAAGCGAGCAATGCTTAATAGTGAAAGACTGGAGCAAAATTGTGAACGATCGCAGAGAAGTACTAGGGGGCAGCTATCAGAAGCGCAACCCACGATTATGATATAGGCTCATCTGCATGCTCCAACATGATGAAGCAGGAGTGCTACACATGCTTTATGCTATTTTACCCGAGAGAGCAGCAGGAGTGATTAGCTAGCTAGAAATGAGTTTGAAGATGATGATGTGCTACACTATGACTATGATGATTAAATAGCTAGTGTTGGTGGTAATGACTATGATGGTTATTATTAGGTAGTGTTGGTGGTGATTAGATAGCTACTGCAGCTAGTGTTGGTGGTGATTAGCTAGCTAGAAATGAGTTTGAAGATGATGATGTGCTACACTATGACTATGATGATTAAATAGCTACTATTGATGGTAATCACTATGATGATGATTAAATAGCTTGTGTTGGCGGATTAGATTTAGGTGGAGGCAACATGTGCTGCACATCGAAAGTACTACTAGTCCAAAGTTGTATAACAACGTGTTGGCAGATTAGATTCAAGTTTGGATTAGTAGTATACTTTTGACATGCACCACATATTGCCTCCACTTGAACCTAATCCACCTTCATTTGACACATTGTTATGGACATAATGATATGACAACCTCATAATTGGTATTGTACCAAAATTTGTATAACGGCGTATAAATACACTCAAAATTAAAAAATGAAAAAAATACTAGTAGCGATGGAGAGTAAACACGCTACTACTAGATGTATTAGCAGTAGTGTAGGAGTGAATAAACACTGCGGTTATATGTCTTAGCAGTAGTGTGTGTAGCACGCGCTACTGCTTAGGAATAGTTGTAGCGCCTTACTAGTAGCACGGTGTACCGCGCTACTACTAGGGTTTTCCCTAGTAGTGTATATTTGTTCCTGAGGACAAGGGAGAAGTCTTGTTATAATTAATCATGTGAATTTAGTATTTATTCGATATTTTGATGAGATGTATGTTGTCTCTCCTCTAGTGGTGTTATGTGACCATCGACTACATGACACTTCACCATTATTTGGGCCTAGGGGAAGTCATTCGGATGTAATAAGTAGATGATGGGTTGCTAGAGTGTAGAAGCTTAAACCCTAGTTTATGTGTTGCTTCGTAAGGGGCTGATTTGGATCCATATGTTTCATGCTATGGTTAGGTTTACCTTAATACTTCTTTCGTAGTTGCAGATGCTTGCGAGAGGGGTTAATCATAAGTGGGAGGCTTGTCCAAGGAAGGGCAGCACCCAAGCACTGGTCCACCACATATCAAATTATCAAAGTAACGAACATGAATCATATGAGCATGATGAAAACTAACTTAACAATAATTCCCATGTGTCCTCGGGAGCGCTTTGCTTTTATATAAGAGTTTGTCCAGGATTTTCCTTTGCTACAAAAAGGATTGGGCCACCTTGTTGTACCTGGTTTACTTTTATTACTTGTTACCAGTTACGATTTATCCTATCACAAAACTATCTGTTACCGATAATTTCAGTGCTTGCAGAGAATACCTTACTGAAAACCGCTTGTCATTTCCTTCTGCTCCTTGTTGGGTTCGAAACTCTTACTTATCGAAAGGACTACGATAGATCCCCTATACTTGTGGGTCATCAGTTATATAGGGAAAAATGTATGCATCAAGGCACCCTATCCCCGGCGGTTTCTGGGTCGTGTGGGAAGGACCCCTTTATCTCCCACACTCACTTGGCGACGGTTCCAAATGCTGTTGCGGAAAGGGGTTAAAAACCATTTGTATAGCTGCGACGCGTGACAGTGTGCGGGCATGAGGAACTTGCACACTCTGGTGAAGAAGAAGCATATCATTGGCATCGAGCGAGTCAAGTTCAAGAAGGATCATCTATGTGGTGCTTGTGAAGCTGGGAAGATGACTAGGGCCAAGCATCCCTCGAAGACAATCATGACTACAACACGCCCCTTCGAGCTGCTACACATGGACTTATTTGGCCCTACTCAGCACTCTACCCTTACTACCACTACACATATTTATGGCTTCGTTATTGTTGATGATTATTCAAGATATACCTGGGTGCACATAATTATCTACAAGACCGAAGTGCAGGATGTCTTCAGATGCTTTGCCAATCGATCCATGACCAACTATGGCATCAGATCAAGCACATCAGAAGTGACAATGGCACTTAATTCAAGAACACCGGCCTCAACACTTATCTTGATACATTGGGCATCACACATGAGTTCTTTGCTCCATACACACCTTAGCAGAATGGCATCATGGAGCGCAAGAACAGAACCCTCATTGAGATGGCATGTACGATGCTTGATGAGTACAAGACTCCAAGGAAGTTCTGGCCTAAAGCCATTGATACTGCTTGCCACATCATCAACAGAGTTTATCTTCATAAGTTCTTCAAGAAAACATCCTATGAACTTCTGACCCGTAAAAAGCCAAATGTCAGCTACTTCAAAGTCTTTGGTGCTAGGTGCTGGATCAAGGATCCACATCACACTTCGAAATTTGCACCGAAAGCACATGAAGGTTTTATGCTTCGTTACGGAAAGTATTCGCACACCATAGAGTCTTCAACCTCTTTCACTATAAAGTGGTTGAAACTGTGGATGTGCAGTTCGATGAGACTAACGGCACGCAAAGAGAGCACGTGCCCTATGTGCTAGATGAAGCTACACCAAGTGAATCTATCAAGCTAATGGGTACTGGAGAAATCATACCCACTGAGGAACATGCTGAAGAGGAAATCATCATTTCTGCACCTAATCAGCATGAAGACAATGCTCAGTCCAAAACCAATGTTGAAGATGAAGACAATGATCGGTGAGGGCAAAATCTTCGTCCAATACATCCTCGGGTTGCAAATGAAGTTCAGATTCAGAAGATAATTGATAACATCAATGCACATGGTCCACTCACACGTTCAAGAGCAACAGAACTAGCAAACTTCTGTGGGCACTTTGCATTTGTCTCTATATCCGAACCCAAGAAAGTTGATGAAGACTTCATGGAACCTGAATGGATTCAAGCTATGAAAGAAGAGCTTCAACAGTTTGAGCTAAATAATGTATGGGAGCTAGTTAAGCGTCCCGATCCTCGCAAGCACAATATCATGGGCACAAAATGGATCTGTCGCAACAAGCAAGATGAGCATGGTCAAGTTGTCAGAAACAAGAATCGTCTCGTTGCCCAAGGTTACACTCAAGTGGAAGGAATTGACTTTGATGAAACCTTTGCTCCTGTGGCTAGGCTTGAAGCCATTTGCATACTACTAGCCTATGCTAATCACACCAGTATTCTTCTGTACCAAATGGATGTGAAGAGTGCCTTCCTCAACGAAAAAATTGAAGAAGAAGTGTATGTCACACAACCACCTGCTTTTGAAGATCCAAAGCGTCCTGATATGGTGTACAAGCTCAACAAGGCACTGTATGGCCTCAAACAAGCACCTCGCACTTGGTATGACATGCTCAAAGACTTCCTGAAGAGCAAAGGCTTCAAACCTGGTTCTCTAGATCCTACTCTCTTCACGAAGACATATGATGGTGAACTGTTTGTATGCCAAATCTATGTGGATGAAATTATCTTCGATGCACTGATAAGAGATACAGTGATGAATTTGGGCATATGATGCAAGAGCAATATCAGATGTCCATGATGGGAGAGCTGAAATTCTTCCTTGGTTTTCAAATCCATCAACAAAGGAATGGCATCTTCATATCATAAGATAAATACCTCAAAGACTACCTCGAGAAGTTTGGAATGCAAGACTGCAAAGGGTACACGACACCAATGCCAACCAAAGGCCAATTAGGACCAGGCGACAATGGTAAAGAGTTTGATCAAAAGGTATACCACTCCATAATTGGTTCTTTATTGTACTTATGTGCATCTAGGCCTGTTATAATGCTTAGCGTTTGCATGTGTGCCCAATTCCAAGCGGCACCAAAGGAATCACATCACCTCGTTGTGAAGCGAATTCTTAGATATTTGGCTTAGACCCCAACACTAGGATTATGGTATCCAAAGGGCTCAAAGTTTGATCTAGTTGGATTCCCAGATGCTGATTATGCCGGTGACAAGGTTGATCGCAAGTCCACATTACGCACATGTCACTTTCTTGGACGATCTCTTGTCTGTTGGTCTTCAAAGAAGCAGAACTGTGTATCACTCTCCACTGCTGAATTTGAATACATTGTTGTTGGATCTTGCTACGCTCAGCTTCTCTGAATGAAGAAAACTCTCAAGGACTATGGCATGAACATGAAGCATGTGCCACTCTACTGCGACAATGAAAGCGCCATCAAGGTTTCTCACAATCCAGCTCAACACTCGAAGACAAAGCACATTCAAATTTGTCATCATTTTCTTAGGGATCATGTGTTGAAGGAAGACATTGATATCATTCACGTCAACACTGAAGAGCAATTGGAAGATATCTTCACGAAGCCCTTGGATGAGAACAGGCTTTGCAAGCTGCGGTGTGAGCCAAATATCTTAGCATCCTCGAATGTCCTGAGAATGGACACACAGCCTAACACTTATGCATGTTGATGACTTGGATGTTTAACACACGAAGTAACGTATATATTCAATTCATGAAGACTTACCCTCTAAGTGTGAATACATTAATGTGGAATTTGACTTTGGAGCGCCACGATAATTGTGTGCCGTGTCTGGGTCTAATACTTCCTATACCATGGCTAACTCCACCACCAAACATTCTTGAAGATTTTCATTTGGAGTCATGTTTGAATTATCTTCATACTTGGTTTGTCTTCAACGTTGATTTGACTTCAAGGTTTATCTTCGCAATTTTGATTTGGTCTTCACTGGTATATATATGTGTGTTCTGTCCTCTGCACCATTCGCTTATAGCTACGTCTTCAAATTTGCTATTTTTTGAACTAAGTGAATGTGATCAGATTTTAATGCACTTATCCTTTTTGCCTGAATGCCAAAGAAGACGGAACGACCACCCGACAAACCAGGCGCGCGTGGGAACATGGCTCAACTCTCGATGAGTTGCATGCTCGCCACGTGTCCACCAGATGTGAACCACCAGGGGCACCTGCGTAATCGCGCTGCGCAGCCCCTTCACCTTATAAATACTCCACCTCGCGCGGTCATTATCTTCTCTCCCACCTCGCATCTCACTCAAACCCTAGCGCCACCGCTAGCCTCAATCGACGCTGGAGACGAAGCGCTTAGCTGCCGCGACATCTTCGACGCCGTCTTCATGCCGGCCGTGGACCTCGTCTTCTCCGCCGCCACCATAGGTGTCTTCCGCCGCCAAGTTAGGGCGTGGCAGATTGGACTGCTCGGCATCCTCTTTGCCACATGTAGCAATTCTTCGTGCGGTAAATAAACCTCACTTTTTACCGCCTGTTTGATCCGTTGAATCTATCAACATCTTCCAAAAGTGGTTTCTACACTTCCAGATCTACTTCTTTCTGTTTCTGCATCTCATAACTTGCAAGTATATGCACTTATACCTCACAACTAGTTAGATTCTTCACTTGTACTTATTCATGGATTCGTACAAATCTGGAACCAACTCACTTCAAATAAGTGAATGTCTTCGCACTCTGAGGTCAATGTCTTCAAACAGATTTACCTTCAAAATCTTCCGAGAATGCATATGACCTCTTCCCCTTCCCTCGCATCTCTAATGTTGTCATAGGTACATGTCCGTGGGAGAATCCCTTGGTTCTCATAGTCTACATTCATTTGCAGAATTCTTACAGCATCATATTGAATCTCCTGAAGCTAGTTCCTGTCTGACCAGTCGAATGGAGCCAAACACTATCTTGGAGCCTTTCTGTTTCAGTCCAATGGCTTCAAGCAAATCTGCAAAGAAGGGTGGCAGGCAGCACCGAGTCAACACAGCTATGGACCTGCCACCAGATATCTATAAACAGTACAAGTCTAACCTAGAGGAAACATATGGAGAACGCAAGACTCGAGTCCAATGGATTCGAAGATATTGGGCCGAGCAATGGTTTCTGTATAACTTCATCACAGAATATGCTAAGAAGAATGAAGTGAGGCCTCCATGGGTAGACATTGTGTATAAGAAGCTTATGCCCAAGACAAAGGCTGAAGCCATTGCCCAAGGCTTATATCCATGAAATGTCAGAGGACCTCAGCCTGTAGATGCTGACGCCTCAAGTCTCAGATGGTGTCGTGACGATGAGTTATTTGAGAAAAATCTTCAGTTTGCAAGAGCCTTTGCTGTGCAGAACAAGAAGGAGATGGGGATTGACTTCAACCCCGGTCCTGCTGCTCCAAGGCCTGATGGCACTCGTGAAGCCAATCCGAATGTCATTGGTCCCTTCAATGGCTTCGGTGAGCTTCTATCTCATATTGTTGCACAAATGTCCACAGTAGATCAATCTGCTGAAGAAGCAGACTCTGAGGATGCTTGTCGGTGTCAAAACCGGCGGATCTCGGGTAGGGGGTCCTGAATTGTGCGTCTAGGCCGGATGGTAACAGGAGGCAGGGGACATGATGTTTTACCCAGGTTCGGGCCCTCTTGATGGAGGTAAAACCCTACGTCCTACTTGATTGATATTGATGATATGGGTAGTACAAGAGTAGATCTACCACGAGATCAGAGAGGCTAAACCCTAGAAGCTAGCCTATGGTATGATTGTATGTTGTGATTGTTGTCCTATGGACTAAAACCCTACGGTTTATATAGACACCGGAGAGGGTTAGGGTTACACAAGGTCGGTTACAAAGGAGGAGATATACATATCTGTAATGCCTAGCTTGCCTTCCACACCAAGTAGAGTCCCATCCGGACACGAGACGAAGTCTTCAATCTTGTATCTTCATAGCCTAACAGTCCGGCCAATGGAGATAGTCCGGCTGTCCGGAGACCCCCTAATCCAGGACTCCCTTAGTAGCCCCTGAACCAGGCTTCAATGACAATGAGTCCGGCGTGCAGTATTGTCTTCGGCACTGCAAGGCGGGTTCCTTCTCCGAATACATCACAAAAGAATTTGAATACAAGGATAGTGTCCGACCCTGCAAATTAAGTTCCACATTCCACCGTAGAGAGAATAATATTTTTGCAGATCTAATTTGTTGGCTTGTTTTGGCAGCATGACGTTACGTCATGGCCCGGTGATTATTCAAACCGTTTCTTTTAACCAGATCCACACATAACGCGAGGCGGTTTCTTGACACGTCTTGTTCAAGCGGAGATCGTGTTACCCCAATTACGGGGTTCTCATTAATGCGGTCGTGGGTAACCCAACCATGTCTAGGACTCCTAGATTATAGGCAAGTCCTAAATGGCTACGGAGAGGACGCTTGATATTCACCCTCTTTATAAAGGGACAAGGTTTTCACTTTTTCCCTCTCGTGCTCAATCGAACCATTCCCCCGCCTTGACTTCTAACACCCAAAGCCCAGGTTAGGTGCAACGGATCTTCAATAATGACCAGATCCAGCCTTCAAGGCCGATGGATGCCCTCCTCCGTTACGGAAGAGGACATTAATAAGTTGAGAGAGGCCAGATACCTGACCGCTGAGGTTTCGCATCGGCTGCCTGCTCGAGGGCAGATCGTCCCTACTCCCGAACCCAACGAGAACGTCGTGTTCGTCTCACAATTCCTCCGAGGTCTAGGCCTCACTCTGGATCCCTTCGTCAGGGGTTTGATGTTCTATTACAGGCTAGATTTCCACGATCTAGCTCCGGACTCCTTTCTCCACATCTCAACACTTATTGTCGTGTGTGAGGCCTTCCTCCGCGTTACCCCTCACTTCGGCCTGTGGCTCAAGACCTTTGAAGTAAAACCGAAGATGATCAAGGGGCAACATGCATCGTGCGGAGGTGCGTCAATAGGCAAGATGGCAGGAGCCCCATGTCCGAAAGGTTCCTTTCCAGAGGTGTCCGAATTGTGGCAACGGGAGTGGTTTTATGTCACGGCTCCCAGAAGTGCCAAGTGGGCGGCTGCCCCCGCTTTCCGCTCGGGCCCCCCACCACAACTGATGTCATGGATTAGCAGAGGTCTGAGCTAGGGTCCAGCCAAGGACGTGCCTATACTGCAAAGCCGCATCTGAGATCTCTTCGAGGGAGATTTTAATTTGGTTGTGGTAATACAAGTTATGCTGGTTCATCAAGTCCAGCTTTGCAAACGCCGGCCCCTTCGCTTGTGGGAGTTCAACCCAGAGGGACCGCGTGCCATTTAAAGTTTCCTCGGCCTGACGCATGAGGAGATGTACAAGTCATTCTTCGGACCTCAAGTAGAGTGTCCGGATATTTCCGAGGACGTGGGCCTGAGCAGTAACCGCGCCGCCGAACAAGTAAGAAATCCTCTGGCCGAACACACTGTCTTTTATTCGTCATGAAGTTATTTTTGAGAGTTTGCTTTTTGACCAGGACTGGCTAACAAAGGCGAAGATGATTCGGTGTTTGGCCCCCCTCCCTGAGGGTTTGGAAAATCCAGTATTGGAAAAGATGCTTGAGGTCGCACCTTGCCCGGAGCCCTCGAAGGAAGATACGGGTGGGGATAATACGGGCGGACGCGGGCCCCCATCGCTACCTGTTCCAACCGAGGGAATGAGCGTCTCCATGAAAGAGGATAACCGGGGGAGGAAAAAGACCGCTTCCGAGGATCCGGAAGCCGAAGCCTCCAAACGGGAGAAGAAGTCTCCCACAGAGGGTCCTGGCTCGGGGGGTGCTTTTGCCGCACAAAGTCCGCGGGGGGATCTTCCCTCCAACGAGTCGCAAGTGATCCAAAATACTTTAATAGTAAAGGTATGCTATCTTTTTTCTGAGAAAATAACCACCGCATATATCTTGCAGTTCGGGCCTTAGCCCCTCTTAGCTGAGCTCGTCTTTGGGGGATCTTCTTCCAGAGATGATGGAGAGCGAAACGCCTCCCCCGGACTCCTCCGCTCAAGAAGTGGGCGACCCCGAAGTGTCGTCACGGAGGGCCTCTCCGGATCCGGTGAGTCTAGAAGATAATCCCATAGACCCCCGAAGTCCCCAGCGTCCGGCTCCCGAAGAGAGCAGACAAAAGAGTCCGGCACCGTCTGGTATGCGGTCGGACGTTCTGAGGGAGTTGGTGGGGCGAGAGGCCATCTCAGAGAATCTCGTCCGTCGAAAGCGGATTACATGAAGCCTTTATGAGTCTACTGACAGGCTTTGAGGTACGTAAGATAATATGTGATAGTACTGCACATGTTAGGTGTGCCCTGTGTAGATAGTAGCCCCTGAGACTCTGGTTGTCGTCGAGAACGGCGGCGAACATAGGATCATATTCCCAGGTGAGGGAGTCCTGGATTAGGGGGTGTTCGGATAGCCGAATTATACCTTCAGCCGGACTCCTGGACTATGAAGATACAAGATTGAAGACTCCGTCCCGTGTCCGGAAGGGATTTTCCTTGGCGTGGAAGGCAAGCTTGGCGATACGGACGTTCAGATCTCCTACCATTGTAACCGACTCTATGTAACCCTAACCCTATCAGGTGTCTATATAAACCGGAGGGTTCTAGTCCGTAGGACGAGATACACATCAACAATCATACCATAGGCTAGCTTCTAGGGTTTAGCCTCTCTGATCTCGTGGTAGATCAATTCTTGTAATACCCATATCATCAATATTAATCAAGCAGGACGTAGGGTTTTACCTCCATCGAGAGGGCCCGAACCTGGGTAAAACTTCGTGTCCCCTGCCTCCTATTACCATCCAGCCTAGACGCACAGTTCGGGACCCCCTACCCGAGATCCGCCGGTTTTGACACCGACATTGGTGCTTTAATTGAGAGTTCCTCTGTGTCATCGCCGTCAGGACCGATGGCTCCTACGATCATCAATGGCGATGCAGTCCAGGGTGAGACCTTCCTCCCCGGACAGATCTTCGTCTTTGGCGGCTTCGCACTGCGGGCCGATTCACTCGACCATCTAGAGCAGATCGAAAGCTACGCCCCTGGCCGTTAGGTCAGATTCGGAAGTTTAAACTATACGGCCGACATCCGCGGGGACTTGACCTTTGATGGATTCGAACCACTGCCGAGCATGCCGCACTGTCACGACGAGCATGATCTAGCTCTGCCGCCGAACAATGCCCTGGAGGCCGCACCCACATCGGCTCCGACCCTTAGTTCGGAGCCGACCGTGCCGATCGAGGATGGGCGGTTGGACGCCACCTCGGGGGCTGCGATCCCAACGGCGATTGAGCCGAACACCAGCCCCGTACTCATCAAGACTCATGACTCCATGGAGCCGGATTCTTCTCCGGACTCCGAACTCTTCGCGCCCCTGCCGAGCGAATCCGATTGGGCGCCGATCATGGAGTTCACGGCCGCGGACATCTTTCAGCACTCGCCTTTCGGCGATATCCTGAAGTCACTGAAGTCTCTCTCTTTATCAGGAAAACCCTGGCCGGACTACGGTCAGCAAGGTTGGGATTCAGACGATGAAGAAATTCAAAGCCCACCCACCACCCACTTGGTAGCCACTGTCGACGATTTAACCGACATGCTCAACTTCAACTCCGACGACATTGACGGTATGGACGCCGATGAAGGAGACGATGAAGAATCAACGCCTATCGAGCCCTGGAACACCACCTTGTCATATGACGTATACATGGTGGACGCACCCAAAGATGACGGCGCGGAGCAGAAGAACGCACCGAAGGATTGTTCCCTCGAAAAGCAGTCAAAGCGGCGACACAAGCGCCACCCCAAATCCAGCCTCAACAGAAATAGCGATCACACTGATCCAGCGCTGGAGCAGGGCAAACCACTGCCAGACAACGACAATCTGGATAATCAAACCGAACAAACAAATCCTATCAATGATAATGGTCCGGACGACATAACGCCGTACAGGCACTCGGAACAGCAGAATGCCCGTAAAAGGCTCGTTGCCACCGCAAGGAGCCTCAAAAAGCAGAAGCGGAGGCTCAAGGCCATGCAAAACACGCTCCAATTCAGATGGAGCAAAATACTCAACACTATAGCAAGGTACAGCGACAATCGCCCCTCCAAGAGCTACCCAAAGCGGAAGCTGCTACCAGAATTCGATGAGGAGGCCTCAGACCCCCCACAACCAAATATCAAAGCAGCCACCTAGTCGGATAGATGACCCCTCTACCACCACAGAACGGCATTCAATGCCGCTCACAATGCAACACGCGACCCATGCGAGGGCTCGCACCCAAAGGACGGTGCAACAAGATCCATCTATGGACCACGCAAGCGCGCCCCAGCATACAATGCAACACAACAAACATTCGAACAACGCGGCACACCCAGCTACAGGGGTGCCGCACACCCCCTATGTTTCACCAATGAGGTGCTGGACCATGAATTTCCAAAGGGATTCAAGCCCGTAAACATAGAGGCATACGATGGAACAACAGACCCTGGGGTCTGGATTGAGGACTATATCCTTCATATAGATATGGCTCGAGGGGATGATCTCCATGCCATCAAGTACTTACCTCTCAAACTCAAAGGGCCAGCTCGTCACTGGCTCAAAGGCCTCCCCAAAAGCTCCATTGGAAGTTGGGAAGAGCTCGAAGACGCCTTTCGGGCAAACTTTCAAGGGACTTATGTCCGACCTCCGGATGCGGACGACCTGAGTCACATAACTCAACAGCCCGGAGAGTCAGCCCGAAAGCTTTGGAATAGGTTTCTTAATAAAAAGAACCAGATTGTCGACTGCCCGGACTCCAAAGCCTTAGCGGCTTTCAAGCACAGCGTCCGCGACGAATGGCTCGCCAGACACCTCGGCCAAAACAAGCCGAGAACGATGGCCGCATTAACAAACCTCATGACCCGCTTTTGCACGGGTGAGGACAACTGGCTAGCCAGATGCAGCACCAGCGACCCCAGTACATCTGAAGTTAGAGATGGAAACGGGAAATCACGGCGCAACAACAATAACAAACGCAGAAATAAAGAAGACAACACGAAGGGCACGGCAGTAAACGCCGGATTCAAAGTCCCTCGGCCAAACCAAAAGCCGCCCTCCAAAGGCACCAGGGATGAACTGTCCAGCCTCAACAAAATTCTGGACCAAGTATGTCAGATCCATTGTACCCCTAGCAAACCTGCTAATCATACCCACAGAGAATGTTGGGTCTTCAAGCAGTCCGGCAAGCTTAACGCCATACACAAGGGGGAGGATACACCAAGTGAAGACGAGGACGAACCTCCCAAGCAAGACAAGGGGGAACAAAAGAAATTTCCACCCGAAGTCAAAACAGTAAACGTGTTACACGTGATCAAGAGAAAAAACAATGCGGCACTCCCTGAAAAATATACCCAAGTGCCTGTCACCGCGAAGTCCCGCCACTGGTCGTCTCAACCGATCACCTTCGACCATCATGATTACGCATCAAGTATCCGGCACGCAGGATGGGCTGCACTGGTATTAGACCCAGTAATTGGCGGATACCACTTCACATGAGTCTTGATGGATGGCGGCAGTAGCCTAAACCTAATATATCAGGATACAATCCGCAGGATGGGGTTAGACCCAACACAAATTCGCCATAGCAATACTACCTTTAAAGGAGTAACGCCAGGCCCAGGGGCTCGTTGTACAGGCTCCCTCCTACTGCAAGTTATATTCGGCTCCCCCGATAACTTCCGTCGCGAGCATTTAACTTTCCACATCGCTCCGTTTAAAAGTGGCTATCAAGCACTACTCGAACACGAAGCTTTTGCTCGCTTTAATGCAATACCACACTAAGCCTCCCTAACACTCAAGATGCCCGGTCCACGTGGCATCATTTCAGTGCACGGAAGTATCAAGCGATCTCTGCGTGCCAAAGAGAGTGAGGCTACCTTGGCAGCCGCACACTAAAGGCGCCCGGACCAGCAAAAGCATCCAATAGGTCGTCAGGACCTCAAACACAACTAATCAAGTCCGGCGCCACTACTCATATCGAATAAACGGTCACACCCCTATCTTTCAAAAGTACAAGGGGATCAACGCACGCAGACGAGTGGCGATTTCTTCTTATCTTGAATTATACATGGTTTCTCTAGAAAACTATCCTTTTGCACGACAACCTTTTTACCTAAATTCCTCTCTTTTACAGATGATCATCGTGCTACACCCGTCCAGGATACGGCACAACGGAGACACAGGCACAGACGTGCAGCAGGGACCCGGCCGAAGGATTCTTTTTAGATTAAGACCCTGCGTAAACTTTTTTTACTGTCTCTTGTTGATACATATCCACCGTTGGGAAGGATGCTGACGTCTTGGCATGTGGCCACGCCAGAACAATGCACGTACCTGGACACAAGGGGCTTCTTACAAAGGCCATTCTTCAGGCCCGGTTTATACCACAAAGACCGAATACCCTAGAGAGTGTTCGGCGTCGCGAGTTTGGCCCTATATGCATCAGCTCCGAATCATTGTCTTTGGTCAAATGTTGGGTTTTCTCGGCTCCTGTGTTTTGGTGACTTACATTCCGCTTTACCGGCTAAGGTAGCACCAGGAGAACTACTGCGATCGTGCCCTGGTTCATCCGGACGAGCACCTCAGTAGAGAAAGCCGAAAACTGACTGTCATGATCTAGCGTGACACTGGTCAACCACTCGATGACCCATGGGAATGTTAGAATTCCTCCGCCTTAACGAAGGGCCACTTTCCGGCCAGGCATATACGCACCCCGGGATCGGGAGAGTGCGGAGCCACCAGGGGCTATCTAGTAGCCCCACTGTCAAACTCCTATGGCTAAGTGAAAGTGTTAAAGCATTATAGTCTGGTTGCCTCGCTCGCTCCGCTATCACCTCCTTAATAGGACCAAGACGTTGGGTTAAGTGTGAACGCGTGTTTCTGCGAACACCTCCGCATTATATGCGTGGGGGTTGAAGCCGATGACTGCAATCTTTCAGGTTATACACATGTATACATAAACGGCCGCCCAGGAGGCATCATATTACTTTCAGGCAAAAGTATAAAAGTAGCCTCATAAAAATTTAAAAAGCATTTCGCTTACAATGAGATTACATGTCATTCAAACATAATATTTTTTGAGCACTAGGTCTCTATCAAACGAGCACCCTCAAGAACTTCCTCAAAGTAGTGCTCAGCAGCCCTTCGACCTATGGCCGAATCCTGCGCCGCAACAGTGGTAGCATCCATCTCTGCCTAGTATGCTTTAGCACGGGCAAAGGCCATCCGTGCGCCTTCTATGCACGCCGACCTCTTCATCGCATTTATGCGCGGTACCACATCAAGGACCTGCTGCACCAAGCTGAAATAGCTGCTCGGTTTTGACCTTCCCGGCCATAGTTGATCCACAACAGACCTCATGGAGAGTCCGGACAACCTATTTAGTTCGGCCCATTCGGCTAATTGGTCCGTCGACGAAAGCGGACGCTCGGGAGAAAGGAATTGCTTCCAAAACAGCTGGTCTACTTCACGGTCCATCTGACTCTGGAAGTACTTGGCCGCATCGGCAGCGCTCGCCGCCAGATCCATATACGCATCCTCCGAACTCCACAGCCGATCCAGAGGGGCATCCCGTGGATCTCCGTACTTCCTCTGCAGCATAAAGGACTTCCCGGCTACAATATCCCCGGCTTCCCGCAGCTCCTCCTTCTTTGCCCTCATAGCAGAGCGGAGGTCTTTTCCCGTTACAGCAGCCTTCTCAAGGTCCGATGCCTTCGCCTGGTTCTCCTTTTCAAGAGCCCGACAACGGTCTACGGCGGCTTTTAATTCTATGACCATATTGGCCATCTTCTTCCGGATCTCGCCATGTGCGGTCTTCTCGGCTCGCAACTCTTCGGCCGCCTTCAAAGCAGCCGCATTACCCAATCTTGCTTGTTCCTTGGCTCCGGCAAGTTCCGCCCGCAAGGCTTCAACAGTGGAAGCTCCATCTGCAGTCATAACATGTTAAAAACACTGGCATCATACTCTTCCTATGTGGCATTTACCATACAAGGATACTTACCCCGCGCCTCGTCAAGCCTTCTGTTAACAAGCTCGATGTCGGCATCTGCCGCATCCAACTGCCGTTCTAAACGGGAAAACTGGCTAGTCCGGCTGGCCACCGGAGTTTCCATCTCCTGCACATAAAGGCGGTATGGTTATTACCTGGGAGTATGATCCTCCGTTCATCATCGTTTCCGACGACAACCAGAGTCTCAGGGGCTACTATCTACACAGGGCACACCTAACATGTGCAGGACTATTACACATTCCTTTTTACGTACCTCAAAGCCTGTCAGTAGACTCATAAAAGCTTCATGCAATCCGCTTTCGGCGGACGATATCCTCTCCATCACCATATTCATCGGCACACGGTGATCATCTGAGATGGCCGCTCGCCCCACCAACTCCCTCAGAACGTCCGATCGCACACTAGACGGCGCCGGACTCTTTTGTCTACTCTCTTCGGGAGCCGGACACTGGGAGCCTCGGGGATCAATTGGATCACCTTCTGGCCTCTCTGCACTCGGAGAGGCCCTCCGCGACGACACTTCAGGGTCGCCCGCTTCCGGAGGGGAGGAGTCCGGAGGAGGCATCTCGCTCTCCATCATCTCTGGAAGAAGATCCCCCGAAGACGAGCTCATTTGAGAGGGGCTAAGGCCCGAACTGCACAAATATATGTGGTGGTTATTTTCTCAGAAGAAAAGGATGGCATATCTGTACTATTAAAGTTTTTGGGTCACTTATGACTCCCGGGAGAATTGATCCCCCCGCGGACTTTGTACGGCAGCAGCGCCCCCCAAGGTAGGGCCCCCGGTGGAAGATTTCTTCTCCCGTTTGGAAGCTTCGGCTTCCGAATTCCCGGGCACAGTCCTTTTCCTCTTCTGGTCGTCTTCCTTCACGGAGACGCTCGCTCCCTTGGTTAGAATAGGCAGCGTTGGGGGCCCGCGTCCGCCCGCATTACCCTCCACAGTATCTTCCTTCAAGGGATCCAAGCAAGGTGCGGTCTGGAGCATCTTTTCCAATACCGGATTCTCCAAACCCTCAGGGAGGGGGGCCGAACACCGAATCAACTTCGCCTTTTTTAGCTAGTCCTGGTCGAAAAAGCAAACTCTCAGAAATAACTTCGTAACGAAGGAAAGATAATATGTTCAGCCGGAAGATTCTTTACCTGTTCGGCGGCGCGGTTACTGCTCAGGCCCACGTCCTCGGTGATTTCCGGACACTCTACTTGAGGTCCGAATAATGACTTATACATATCCTCGTGCGTCAGGCCAAGAAAATTTTGAATGGCACGCGGGCCCTCGGGATTGAACTCCCACAAGCGAAGGGGCCGACGTTTGCAAGGCTGGACTTGACGAACCAGCATAACTTGTATTACCGCAACCAAACTGAGATCGTCGTTGAAGAGATCTTGAATGCGGCTCTACAGTAAAGGCACATCCTTGGCTGGACCCCACCTCAGTCCTCTGCTGATCCATGACATCAGTCGTGGTGGAGGGCCCGAGCGAAAAATGGGGGCGGCCGCCCACTTGGCGCTTCTAGGAGTCGTGATGTAGAACCACTCCTGTTGCCACAATGCAGACACCTCTGGGATGGAACCCTTGGGCCACAGAGCTCCCGTCATCTTGCGTATTGAGGCGCCTCCACACTCTGCATGTTGCCCTTCGATCACCGTCGGCTTTAGTTCAAAGGTCTTGAGCCATCAGCCAAAGTGGGGGGTAACCCAGAGGAAGGCCTCGCATACGACAACAAAAGTCGTGATATGCAGGATGGAGTCCGGAGCTAGATCATGGAAATCTAGCCCGTAATAAAACATCAAGCCCCTGACAAAAGGATCCAGAGCAAAACCTAGACCTCGGAGGAAGTGGGAGACAAACACGACGCTCTCGTTGGGTTTGGGAGAAGGGACGGTTTGCCCCTGGGGAGGCAGCTGATGCGACATTTCGGCGGTCAGATACCTGGCCTCCCTCAACTTTTTGATGTCTTCTTCCGTGACGGAGGAGGGCATCCATCGGCCTTGAAGGCTGGATCCGGACATGACTGAAGGCTCGGAGCTCCTGACCTGAGCTTTGGCGTTTGAGCTTGAGGCGGTGGAAGGATTCGATTGAGCACGGGAGGGAAAAGGTAAAAGCTTTGCCCCTTTATAAAGAGGGTGGATATCAAGCGTCCTCCCCGTGTCCGTTTGGACTTTCCTATGATCTAGGAGTCCTAGAAGTGGTTGGGTTACCCACGCCCGTATTGATGAGAATCCCATAATAAGGGGACACGATCTCTGTTTTTACAAGACGTGCCAAGGGAACCACCTTGCATACCACGCTGAGGTGGGTAATTAAACGACTCGGATAAAGGCTCGGCCATGGTGTGTCGCACCACGGGATACGTCGGCAGATTAGATTTGTGTAAATATTATTCTCTCTATGGAAGTATATGGAAACTTATTTTGCAGAGCCGGACACTATCTTTGTGTTTAAGATCTTCTATGAAGTACTTGGAGGAGGAACCCGCCTTGCAATGACGAAGACAATTTGCGCGCCGGACCCGTCGTCATTGAAGCCTGGTTCAGGGGCTACTAAGGGAGTCCTGGATTAGGGGGTGTTCGGATAGCCGAATTATACCTTCAGCCGGACTGCTGGTCTATGAAGATACAAGATTGAAGACTCCGTCCCATGTCCGGAAGGGATTTTCCTTGGCGTGGAAGGCAAGCTTGGCGATACGGACGTTCAGATCTCCTACCATTGTAACCGACTCTATGTAACCCTAACCCTATCCGGTGTCTATATAAACCGGAGGGTTCTAGTCCGTAGGACGAGATACACATCAACAATCATACCATAGGCTAGCTTCTAGGGTTTAGCCTCTCTGATCTCATGGTAGATCAACTCTTGTAATACCCATATCATCAATATTAATCAAGCAGGACATAGGGTTTTACCTCCATCGAGAGGGCCCGAACCTGGGTAAAACTTCATGTCCCCTGCCTCCTGTTACCATCCGGCCTAGACACACAATTCGGGACCCCCTACCCGAGATCCGCCGGTTTTGACACCGACACCTGGTAATAACTAGACTGCACCTATGTGCAGGTGGTGGAAGCTACGGTGGCTAGTCGGACTAGTGAGTTTGCCAAATTAAAACGACAACTGGATGTGGCAGATGCCGACATCGAGCTTGTTAAGAAGAGGCTTGACGAGGCACAGGGTAAGTGTTATTATCTGGTGAACGCCACATAGTAAGAGCAGCATGATGCCAGTATCGTTAATATTGTTGTGCCTGCAGATGGAGCTGCCACCATGGAAACCTTGCGGGCAGAACTTTCCCGAGCCAAGGAACAAGCGAGGATTAGTAATGCGGCTGCTTTGAAGGCGGCCGAAGAGTTGAAAGCCGAGAAGGCCGCACATTGTGAGAGCCAAGATAAGATGGCCGTAGAATTGAAAGACACTGCCGACCGTTGCCGGGTCCTTGAGAAAGAAAACCGAGCGAAGGCAACGGACCTTGAGATGGCCACGATGGCGGACAAAGACACCCGTTCTACTATGAGAGCGAAGAAGGAGGAGCTGCGGGAAGCCAGGGATATTGCGGCTGGGAAACCCTTCATGTTACGGAGGAAGTTCGGAGATCCACGGTATGCCCCTCTGGATCGGCTGTGGAGTTCGGCAGATGCGTATATGGATTTGGCGGCAAGTGCTGCCAATGCGGCCAAGTACTTCCAAGGTCAGACAGATCGTGAAGTGGACAAGCTGTTATGGTCGCAATTCAACGTTCCAGAGCATCCGCTTTCATTGACTGACCAGCTAGCCGAATGGGCCAAACGAATAGGTTGTCCGGACTCGCCATGAGGTCTATTATGGATCAGCTATGGCCAGAAAAGCCAAAGCTGAACAGCTATTTCAGCTTAGTGCGGCAGTTCCTTGGTGCGGTGCCGCGCATTAATGCGATGAAGATGTCGGCGTGCATAGAAGGCTCACAGATGGCCCTTGCCCGTGTTAAATCATACTGTGCGGAGATGGATGCTACCACTGTTGCGGCGCAGGGTTCGGCCATAGGCCGAGTGGCTGCCGAGCACTATTTCGAGGAGGTTCTCGAGGGTGCTCATTTGATAGGGGCACAGTGCTCGAAGAATATTATGTTTGAGTGATGTGTATTCTCATTGTAAACACAATGTTTTTATGAAGTTTTATAAGGCTATGTTTATACTTTTGCCCGAAAGTAGTATGATGCCTCCTGTGCGGTCGTTTATGTATACATGTGTATAACCTGAAAGGTTGCAGCCGTCGGCTTCAACCCCCACGCATATAATGCGGAGGTGCTCGCGAAAAACGCGTGTTCACACTTAACCCAACGTCTTGGTCCTATTAAGGAGGTGATAGCGTAGCGAACGAGGCAACCGGACTATAATGCTTTAACACTTTCACTTAGCCATAGGAGTTTGACAATGGGGCTACTAGATAGCCCCTGGTGGCTTCGCACTCTCCCGATCGCGGGGTGCGTACATGCCTGGCCGGAAAACAGCCCTTCCTTAAGGAGGAGGAATTCTAACATTCCGATAGGTCATCGAGTGGTTGACCAGTCTCATGCTATATCATGACAGTCAGTTTTCGACTTTCTCTACTGAGTTGCTCGTCCGGATGAACCAGGGCACAATCGCAGTAGTTCTCCTGGTGCTACCTTAGCCGATAAAGCGGAACGTAAGGTACCAAAACATAGGAGCCGGGCAAACCCAACATTTGACCAAAGACAATGATTCGGAGCTGATGCATATAAGGACAAACTCGCGACACCGAACACTCCCTAAGGTATTCGGTCTTCATGGTATAAACGGGGCCTAAATAGTGCCCTTTGTAAGAAGCCCCTTGTGTCCAGCTACGTGCATTATTCTGACGTGGCCACATGCCAAGACATCAACATCCTTCTCAACTGTGCTGAGAATTCAGTGGATATGTATAAACAAGATACAGTAAAAAAGATTTACGCAGGGTCTTAATCTAAAAAGAATCCTTGAAGCGGGTCCCTGCTGCACGTCTGCGCCTGTATCTCCGTTGTGCCGTATCCTGGACGGGTGTAGCACGATGATCATCTGTAAAAGAGAGGAACTTAGGTGAAAAAGTTGTCGTGCAAAAGGATAGTTTTTAAAGAAACCATGTATAATTCAAGATGAGTAAAAATTGCCACTTGTCTGCGCGCGTTGAGCCCCTTGTATTTGTAATAGGGGTGTGACCATTGATCCGGTATGAATTTGATATAGCTGCGCCGGACTCGTCTAACCGTGTCCGAGGTCTTGACGACCTGATAAATGCTTTAGTTGGTCAGGCTGTTTTTAGTGTGCGGCTGCCAAGGTAGCCGCACTCTCGGTGCGCAAAGATCACTTAATACTTACGTTCACTGTAATGATGCCACATGGGCCGGGCATCTTGAGTGTGAGGGAAGCGTAGTGCGGTATTGCATTAAAGCGAACTAAAGCTTCGCGTCCGAGTAGTGCTTGATAGCCACTTTGGAACGGAGCGATGTGGAAGATTAAATGTTCGCTACGAAAGTTATCGGGGAAGCCGAATATAACCTTTAGTAGCAGGGAGCCCGTGCAATGAGCCCCTGGGCCTAGCGTTACTCCTTTAAAGGTAGTATTGCTTTGGCAAATTTTTGTTGGGTCTATCCCCATTTCTCGGATTGTATCCTGGTATATCAGGTTTAGACTGCTGCCACCGTCCATCAGGACTCGTGTGAAGTGGTATCCGTCAATTATTGGGTCTAATACCAGGGCAGCCCATCCTGCATGCCGGATACTTGCTAAGTAATCACGATGGTCGAAAGTGATCGGTTGAGACGATCAGTGGCAGGACTCTGCGGTGATAGGCCCTTGGGCATATTTTTCTAGGAGTGCCGTTTTGTTTCTTCCCTTGATCACGTGTAACACGTTTATTGTTTTGAATTCTGGTGGAAATTTCTTTTGTTCCCCAGTGTCTTGCTTGAGAGCTCATCCTCGTCTTCGTTTGGTGTATCCTCCCCCTTGTGTACGGCGTTGAGCTTGCCGGACTGCTTGAAGACCCAACATTCTCTGTGGGTATGATTAGCGGGTTTACCAGGGGAGCTATGGATCTGACATATTTGGTCCAGAATTTTGTTTAGGCTGGACAGTTGGTCTCTGGCGCCTTTAGAGGGTGGCTTTTGCTGACCTGGCCGAGAGCTTTTAAATCCGGCGTTTACTGCCATGCTCTTCGTGCTGTCTTCTTTATTCCGGCGTTTGTTATTGCTGTTGCGTCGTGATTTCCCATTTCCATCTCTAACTTCAGATGTACTGGGGTCGCTGGTGCTGCATCTGGCTAGCCAGCTGTTCTCACCCGCGCAAAAGCGGGTCATGAGGCTTGTTAGTGCTGCCATTGTTCTCGGCTTTTCTTGGCCGGGGTGTCTGGCAAGCCATTCGTCACGGATGCTATGCTTAAAAGCTGCCAAGGCTTCAGCGTCCGGACAGTCAACAATTTGGTTCTTTTTAGTAAGAAACCTGTTCCAAAGTTTTCGGGCTGACTCTTCGGGCTGTTGAGTTATATGACTCAAATCGTCCGCGTATGGAGGTCGGACATAAGTCCCTTGAAAATTTGCCCGAAAAGCATCTTCGAGCTCTTCCCAGCTTCCAATGGAGTTTTCGGGGAGGCTTTTAAGCCAGTGACGAGCTGGCCCTTTGAGCTTGAGGGGTAAGTACTTGATGGCGTGGAGATCATCTCCTCGAGCCATATGGATATGGAGGATATAGTCCTCAATCTAGACCCCAGGGTCTGTTGTTCCGTCGTATGCCTCTATGTTTACGGGTTTGAATCCCTTTGGAAATTCATGGTCAAGCACCTCGCCGGTGAAACATAGGGGGTGTGCGCACCCCTGTATCTGGGTGTACCGCGTTGTTCGGATGTTTGTTGTGTTACATCGTATGCTGGGGTGCGCTTGCGTGGTCCATAGATGGATCTGGTTGCGCCGTCCTTTTGGTGCGAGCCCTCGCGTGGATCGCGTATTGGCTTGTGGGTGGCGTTGTTTGCCGCTCTATGTTGGCCGTGAGGTCGTCTATCCGGCCAAGTGGCCATTTTTATTTTTGGTTGTGGGGGTCTGAGGCCTCCTCATCGAATTTAGGTAGCAACTTCCGCTTTGGGTAGCTCTTGGTGGGCGATTGCCGCCGTACTTCGCTGCTGTGTTGAGTACTTTGCTCCATCTGATTTGGAGTCTGTCTTGCATAGCCTTGAGGCTTTGCTTCTGCTTTTTTAGACTCCTCGCGGTGGCAACAAGCCTTTGACGGGCATTCTGCTGCTCCGGGTGCCGGTCCGGCGTTATGTCGCCCGGACTATTATCTTTGATAGAATTGGTTTGTTCGGTTTGATTCTCCGTATTGCCGTGGTCCGGCAGTGTTTCGCCCTACTCCAACGCTGGGTCTGTATGATCATTATTTCTGCAGAGGCGGGATTTGGGGCGGCGCTTGCACCGCCACTTTGACTGCTTCTCAGGGGAACAAGCCTTCGGTGTGTCCTTCCGTTCCTCGTCGTTGTCTTCTTTTGGTGTGTCCACCATGTATACGTCATATGATGAGGTGGTCATACAGCGCTCTGTGGGCGGTGGTTCCTCTTCGCCTCCCGCATCATCGTCCATACCATCGATGTCTTCGGAGTCGAAGTCGAGCATGTCGGCTGAGTCGTCGATAGAGGCTATTAAGTGGGTGGTGGGTGGGCGTCGAATTTGTTCGTCGTCTGCATCCCAATCTTGTTGGCCATAATCCGGCCAGGGCTCTCCTGACAAAGAGAGAGACCTTAGTGAATTCAGAATGTCGCCGAAGGGTGAGTGCTGAAAGATATCCGTGGCGGTGAATTCCATGATCGGCGCCCAATCGGATTCGATTGGTAGGGGCGCGGATGGTTCGGAGTCCGGAAAAGAGCCCGGCACCTTGGAGTCACGGGCTGCGCAGAGGGTTAGGCGGGTGTTTGGCTTGATCGCCGTTGAGACTGCAGCCCCTGAGGCGGTGTCTAACCACCCGTCCTCGACTGGCACAGTTGGCTCCGAGCTAAGGGTCGGAGCTGATGCGGGCGCAGCCTCTGGGGTACTGTTTGGCGGCAGAGCTAGGTCATACCCATCGCGACAGTGTGGCGCACCCGGCTGTGGCTCGAATCCGTCGAAGATCAAGTCTCCGCGGATGTCGGCCGTGTAGTTCAAACTTCCAAATCTGACCTGATGGCCAGGGGGCATAGCTTTCAATCTGCTCCAGATGGCCAAGCGAATTAGCCCGCAGTGCAAAGCCGCTGAATACAAAGATCTGTCCAGGGAGAAAAGTCTCACCCTGGACCGCATCGCTATCGATAATAGTAGGAGCCATCAAGCCTAACGGCGACGACACAGAGGAACTCTCAATGAAAGCACCAATGTCGGTGTCAAAACCGGCGGATCCCGGGTAGGGGGTCCCAAACTATGCGTCTAGACCGGATGGTAACAGGTGGCAGGGGACACGATGTTTTACCCAGGTTCGGGCCCTCTTGATGGAGGTAAAACCCTACGTCCTGCTTGATTGATATTGATGATATGGGTAGTACAAGAGTACGTAGATCTACCACGACATCAGAGAGGCTAAATCCTAGAAGCTAGCCTATGGTATGATTGTATGTTGTGATTGTTGTCCTACGGACTAAAACCCTTCGATTTATATAGACACCGGAGAGGGTTAGGGTTACACAAGGTCGGTTACAAAGGAGGAGATATCCATATCCGTATTTCCTAGCTTGCCTTCCACGCCAAGTAGAGTCCCATCTGGACACGAGACAAAGACTTCAATCTTGTATCTTCATAGTCTAACAGTCCGGCCAATGGAGATAGTCCGGCTGTCCGGAGACCCCCTAATCCAGGACTCCCTCAATGCTCCTGAGCCCCCGAAGCCTAAGTAGACAAAAGATTCAAAGCCCTCTGCTGCTTCAAAGCGTCAAGAGTGAAGCCCTTGAAATCTGCACCTCCCAAATCCAGTGTGTAGTCTGAAGATCAATGTTGCATCTCCAAGAAGACCAAGAAACCCAAGAAGATCTCTGGGCATGACCTCACTCCAACTAGCATTCTGCGGAATTAATAGAATGCTATTGATCTATCAAGCGATGAAGATCTTGTTGATGATGTTGTAGCGACCCGACCTCAAACGGTCAAGCCTCTGTGTATCTGTGCCATCTCTAGATCGGTATGCTGGCACACACAATACATCGATGTATATATATCAAAGTGCAATCACATGTATAAATAACGTAAAACCGGTATATACCTCATTAGTCTCGGCGGAAACAAACATAAGGGTGTGGAGTCCCATCAATGCCAACGACAAGTTGAGTGTAGACCGTAACCCTACAACGTAACTATTACTCGTCATAGAAATTCCTGCAACATAAGATGTTGCAGCCCTGTAGTCAGTACATTGAATGTACTAGCAAGTCACATCATAAGAATAATGAACCTATTTGTACATGTAATTTGGCTGGTGGAAAGATCTAAGTTATTTTGCATAAAGCTAGTTTTTTCCTAGAATAAAAGATATTATTCTACCACTACAATATAACACAGGATGAGTTGGCAAACCCAACTCAACCCATTCCCAAAGTTTCATTTAAAACCCAACAGTTTAAATTAAGAGTGATGAGATCTCCCGATATTTCCACTACTAGATGCTCAAGCTGTCCGTAACTGGGGACACGGCTAATCAATTAGGTTTTAACACTCTATAGGGGTTTGCGCACTTTTCCCCACAAGACTCGATCGCCTCCCTTGAAGTTCTCGTACTGCCTGGCATTTGAGAACGGGATTACCAAGACCTAGTCTTTCGAAAGTATCCCCCCATAACCCACCGATAGGCCGGTACACCTACTCATTCTACATTTGCTAGCCTATCCCGGAAGAGGTCATACTGTCTACTCAACCAAGCCAGAGCCCATATTGGCTAGTGTGTAACGCCCCGAGACCGGCACTCCAGATGCCTTCCATGTCTTCCGAGTTTCGTCGGGTGATTTGTTTTGTCTGTTGCATTCATCTTTGCATTTTTGCATTGCATCATGTCATCATGCCATCATGTCATTAATCTTTGCAACTCAACTAAATAAACTGCATGGATTTTCGGTCCATTTAAAACAAGGGAATTCACATGGTGATTCTCTTTATAACATATACTCGTACTATTATTATGCAGCTATATTAAATATTTCATTAATTTGGAATTCACCATATCACACTTGCATATATCCCAATGCCTTTGTTATCACAATACTTGGCCTCTAACTTTTCCATATATCCTTTCTTCATTTTCCGGAGCTCCACCTAAAATCCGAACATTTTTGGACACTTCTTAAACCAAGCCCTAGTTCAAACCCATTTGAATTAAATTCAAATGAGTTTGAATTACATCCTTCAATCATGCCTCTCCTATTTTTCGTGGACCGTGCACATTTTTACGAGTCCGTGACCCGCAAAGACCCCGTGGACGTCAAGTTCCGTGTCGTGACCCCGAACCTCTACGAAAACGTTGTACGACTACTTCCATGGCCGAAGACCCGTGTACAACTACCGTCGCCGTGTTCGACTACCTCCACTATGAACGTCCCGAGAACGCCTACTTTCTCTACTTTGCACCGGACGAGAACCGTCCCGTTTGCACGCTTCGAAGGTATAACCCCGAGACAATCGCCCGTGAACGAATGCATGTGTTGTATGAGATGCATGTTTGGATGTTGTATCCTCCCGTGAACATTAGTTGTTTCCCTCGCTTGGCACCGTCGTCGACCCATGGGAACCCGGTATCCAGGAGCACCCCTCCATTCTTGCATGACTCACTCACGCCCTACCTTTTTCATCGGCATCTCAATCGAGTTACCGGAACCGGAATGTTGCCGTGGCACCAATCTCGTTGTCGTTGCCGTGGCACCCCTTTTCGTTTCTGGCACGATGACAAATGCTTCATAATATGCTTATGTCAACTTCTCATAAAAATTGCATAAAACTTGTTTATGTCATTCGCATGATGATAACAACATTTGAAATGTTTAAATCGTTGTGTGCTTTAAATTGCTAAATGCATATGGGGATTTACCAGAATTGTTGTTTGATGTTTCTGGCCGCATTTAAAATGCCTAACTGTGTATTTTACTTATCCTTCACCTCTTTCCATGTTTAATAACTTTTAATATTGTTGAGTACATAAACGGGAGTGAACTAAACAATCAAATGTGGTGTTTCGCCAATATGCAACTCGTTGCATATTGAGCTCCACTTAACTTGTAGTGTTGTTTGTGCACTTTGCCATGCCATGCATATTTAAACCGGACATGCATCATCCTTGGTTGTGCATCATGCCATGTTCATGTGATGATTGTTTACTATGGTGCTTGTTTCTTTCCTGTTGCTTCTCTCGTTAGCTTCGGCTTTGGTCCGGAGTTGTGAGGATTCGATCGACTATGTCCATTTGTCTTCTTCATGGACTCGTTCTTCTTCCTTGCGGAATCTCAGGAAAGATGACCATACCCTCAAAATCACTTCTATCTTTGCTTGCCAATTGTTCGCTCTATTTCTATGTCGCGCTACCTACCACTTGTTATATCATGCCTCCCATATTGCCATGTCAAGCCTCTAACCCACCTTCCTAGCAAACCGTTGTTTGGCTATGTTACCGCTTTGCTCAGCCCCTCTTATAGCGTTGCTAGTTGCAGGTGAAGATGAAGTTTGTTCCACGTTGGAACCTGGTTATTGTTGGCATATCATTATTATCTCTTATTTAATTAACGCATCTATATACTTGGTAAAGGGGGGAAGTCTCGGCCTTATGCCTGGTGTTTTGTTCCACTCTTGCCGCCCTAGTTTCCATCATACTGGTGTTATGTTCCTTCATTTTGCGTTCCTTACGCGGTTGGGTGTTATGGGAACCCCTTGACAGTTCAATTTGAATAAAACTCCTCTAGCAAGGCCCAACCTTGGTTTTACCATTTGCCTCACCACCACCTATACTTTTCCCTTGGGAGTCACGATCTCGAGGGTCATATTTATTTTTAACTCCCCTGGGCTAGTGCTTCTCTAAGTGTTGGTCCGAACCAGAGCCACTTGTGGCGCCACCTCGGGGAAACTTGAGGGCTGGTTTTAGCTGTACGTAGTGTTCATCCGGTGTTGCCCTGAGAACGAGATATGTGTAGCTCCTATCGGGATGTCGGCGCATCGGGCGGTCTTGCTGGTCTTGTTTTACCATTGTTGAAATGTCTTGTAACCGAGATTCTGAGTCTGACCGGGTCTTCCTGGGAGAAGGAATATCCTTCGTTGACCGTGAGAGCTTGACATGGGCTAAGTTGGGACACCCCTGCAGGGTTTGAACTTTCGAAAGTCGTGCCCGCGGTTATGTGGCAGATGGGAATTTTTTAATATCCGGTTGTAGAGAACTTGACACTTAACTTAATTAAAATACATCAACTGCGTGTGTAGTCATGATGGTCTCTTTCCGGCGGAGTCCGGGAAATGAACGCGGTTCTTGTGTTATGTTTGAACGTAAGTAGTTTCAGGATCATTTCTTGATCACTTCTAGCTTCTCCACCGTTGCGTTGCTTCTCTTCTTGCTCTTATTTGTGTAAGTTAGCCACCATATATGCTTAGTGCTTGCTGCAGCTCCACCTCACTACCCTTTCCTACACATTATCTTAAATAGTCTTGATCTCGCGGGTGTAAGATTGCTGAGTCCTCGTGACTCACACATACTTCCAAACAGTTGCAGGTGCCGATGATACCAGTGCAGGTGACGCAACCGAGCTCAAGTGGGAGCTCGATGAAGATCTTAATCGTTATTTTATGTCTTTTTCGGTTGATCAGTAGTGGAGCCCAGTTGGGACGATCGGGGATCTAGCATTTGGGGTTGTCTTCTTTTATTTTGGTTCCTTAGTCGGACCTTGACTGTATTCTGGATGATGTATGATCTATTTATGTATTGTGTGAAGTGGCGATTGTAAGCCAACTTGTTATCCTTTTCTTATTCAGTACATGAGATGTGTGAAGATTACCCCCTCTTGTGACAAGCCTACCATGCGGCTATGCCTCTAAGTCGTGCCCCGACACGTGGGAGATATAGCCGCATTGTGGGTGTTACAAGTTGGTAATCAGACCCATCCCGACTTAGGAGCCCCCTGCTTGATCGAATCGCTGACGTTGTTGAGTCTAGAACAAAATGTTTTGAGTCTTAGGATTATATATATCAGAGAGTACGATCTTTTTACTCCCCAGTCCCTTCGTCGTTCTGGTGAGGCCTCCTGACGTAGAAGTTTTGACTTTTCTCTCCTCAAATTTCACTAAAAAAATTTAGGATCACATGGGTATCTTGGAATCGTTTCGATAGTATTGTGACGAGAACATTGTTCTTGGTGCCTCCTGACATTTAGGGGTTGTAGCAGTGTCCCGAGGAGTTGAGCTCCAAGGTGTTGTCGTCACAATTTTATCGTTGCAGTTCTGGAATACCTGAGTTCGCCGACATCAAAAATCTCTTTTATGCAGTTGTTGGTGAGATAACCTCGACGCCACCCAGTACTGGGGTGGGAGTTCGGGAGTATTGCCATTACTCGTATAACGGATGCTTTTTGAAGGTTGTGGTACACGATTTCCGAAGTTTTCTTGGTTATGTGTTGAAGGATGGATACAGCTGGATGTAGCAATTGTTAGTTTTGGTGAGATATTATGCTTCCCCTGTATCCCCAACACCTGATTGCATAACTAGAAAGTTTCGGGAGTTTATAAGTGGGAATTCAAGTATCTCGTAGGATATCTTTCCAATAGACACATGATACGATATGGGATCTATCATATGCTTGTTTCCGGCTTATTCTGCAAGCCAATCCTTGTTTTGTTTTGAGTTGTGGTATTTGAGTTGCTTCAAAGTCAAGTGTTGAATCCATACCTTTTCCTAAGTGGTGTTCTCACATTTCTGTGGGAGTCCTAACCCTTTTCGATCATCGAGATGGTCACGCCAATTCTTTTTCAACCGACATGCTTATCTTCAAGTGGATCCGATCATTTCAACATTCGCGAGATCAAATTCTCAGTTCTTTGCAATGGTGTTTGTTTCATCCGTCCCAAGTTGCATTTGTTTTCCTGCCCTCCCACACTTTTTTTTCTTCAAGGACTCAGATTTCTTAATCAAGTATCTATCTTATAGATGTGAAGTCTCTTCTTTCTTTCCTTTCAATGTTCTTATACGGTGCTTCTCAGGAAGAAACTAACGGAGCTTCTAGTTTATTATTCTTCGTTCTCTTTTCCTCTCTGGTGGATTCAATTCAAGCTTTGTTGATCATATCCTTTCCTCGTTTCAAATGTTTTCTCATGCCGTTGCACCTCTCTATCATTCACCTCTCACTATTCATTTGTTTCGGAGTGCCGAAGATATCTCAGAAGATTCGTGTTTTCACTCATAATCCGTTCAAGCTATTCAAGGATTTTATCTCATAAAGGCTATTTAATTCAACCGGTGCAATCTCTCTTCAAATCATTTCAACGGTGTTTATTTTGAGTGGGCCCTAACCCACAGGTCTTTTTCCAAGATCTTACCTGACTCTTTTCTTTTCCGAAGCTATTCTCAAATTCATTTCAAAGATTGACGTAAGAATGATTTGTCATCAGTCAAATGTCTTTCTCCAAGATTTATCAAATTCTTGTCATCGTCGGTTCAACCTTTCTAATTTTCATCCCGGAGTATCTCAACAATTCATGGTGGTGTTTCTCATCATCATTCTCAACATTTGAAGACCGAAGAAGAGTTTTTCCTCCAAATCTTATCCGTTCTCTCAGAGATGCATAGTTAAAGCTTGCTGCCATCCTATCATAATTGTTTTCGATTGGAGAATACTTTTCACCCATCCAGAGCAATTCAGGATTATTTTTTCAGTTTGATTCTTCGGAGTCCATCATCTCAGAATAATTCATTCCAGCTTTCAACTCTCGTTCTCCAAATCTTACCGGTGCATCATTCAAGCATTCTTTAATCAGTCCGCGATCTCTTTGTTCTCTTGTATATAAATTCCCTCAAGCATCTTCATTCGTTTCCAATTCTTTCCGGTGAATTGTGCCTTGCTACTTTCATGTTCAATTCTTACGGTGGTTAATTCAAGAGTTCTCTTCCTTGGTGATCATATCAATTCATTCATTGTTTCAATCCTACCAGTGGTTCGTTGAAGACCTTCTCAAGATTATGCTATATCTCTTATGAATCCTTTCCAATGAGAATAAGTAGTAGGCCAAATCCATTGTGTGTCATCAATTTAATTGGTGAAGGATAAGCATAACATAATTCTTATTATTGTTTCATCCAAGTGATCTAATTTTTTCTTTCCAGAGTTGTTCATCATGTCACATTCTCGGTTCCACATGCTTCATCTTTTCTTTCCTGAGTTCCAAGTTTTTCTCGGTTATATCATCGCAAAGCTCCTTTTAAATCATTCCAAGGACTCACCTTGTGTTTCCAACTTCTCTTTCTTTTTATCATCCTTTTATTACCGGAGTTCTTCATGGAGTCTCTACATGGTGGTTCGTCAAGGTTTCTTTTCATTCTTCGATTGTTCTTCAAGATTCCTCTAGAAGTTAAGATCCGCCAAGCTATACTCTAAAATAAACATGGTGTTCAACACATGACTTATTTGAGGAGTTCAAGCATTCTTCATCTTGCATTTGAAGTGCAATTCTTCCTACATTATCTTTGAGGTGGTGTTATGTCACTCTTGACAATTTCCCTTCGTGTGTCATGATTTAACAGTTGTCAAGAATGAGATATTTAAACCCATCAATTTCTTCGAGAATGAGCTCTTCTCAATCCATCAATCTCTTCATTGGAGTTATCTTGGGTTATATTTCACCTAAAGCTCTCCCTAAGGATTGTTGCTATTTATGGTGCTTATAAATGACCACGGTTCTTCATTTGTCCTCCCGGTGAAATAAGCTTCTCGTCTCCTTGTTGATATCAATCCAATCTATTGTTTTGTTAGTGGCAGAATTTCACCTCAGTTTTGAGATGTTTTCCATAAGGCCACAACAAGCTTATCCTTTCGTTATTGATAATTTTGAGTTGTGAAGACCATGTTCTTACCTTTGCTTATCCATTCAACTGGAGTGTTGTGTCATCCCTTCAATTTTTTTTCATCTTATCAAGTTTTCTTCTCTTTTCTACCGGAGTGCTGTCCAAATTATATCATTTGTATTCCTTCTCTATCTTGTTTTAACCGGAGTGATGTGTCTATCATTCCTCTTCTAACCGGAGTCTCATCCAAGTGCTTTCATTTTTGCCAAGTTCATATTCTATGCCTTCCATTTCCAACCGGAGTGTTGTGGTAATTAATCTGTGTCGTTCCTTGTACATCCCGTTTCAACCGGAGTGCTTGCATGTACTTCCTATCCATTGCACCCCTTTTCTTTTGTCTTTCAACCTACAAGGTTCTAGTAATGTTCCTTGTTCCTCTTTTCTAACGGAGTGTTTTCAACTTTGTTCATCTTCGTTGTATTCTTTCTTTCAATTTGTTCAACTTGTCAAGGTTCTTTGGTCTCACTCATTTGTCAAAGAAGCAACTTAGTTTTACCTCTTCTCTTCCTCTTCGGTTTCCCTCAGGTGCCATCCTAGATCTCGAGACGATATCCTCTTGTAGTGGTGGAGTGTTGTAACGCCCAGAGACCGGCACTCTAGATGCCTTCCATGTCTTCCGAGTTTCGTCGGGTGATTTGTTTTGTCTGTTGCATTCATGTTTGCATTTTTGCATTGCATCATGTCATCATGCCATCATGTCATTAATCTTTGCAACTCAACTAAATAAATTGCATGGATTTCCGGTCCATTTAAACCAAGGGAATTCACATGGTGATTCTCTTTATAATATATACTCCCATTATTATTAGGGAGTTGTATTAAATATTTCATTAATTTGGAATTCACCATAACACACTTGCATATATCCCAATGCCTTTGTTATCACAACTCTTGGCCTCTAACTTTGCCATATATCATTTCTTCATTTTCCGGAGCTCCACCTAAAATCCAAACATTTTTGACACTTCTCAAACCAAGCCCTAGTTCAAACCCACTTGAATTAAATTCAAATGAGTTTGAATTACATCCTTCAATCATGCCTCTCCTATTTTTCATGGACCGTGCACATTTTTACGAGTCCGTGAAAATTATCCCCTTGCCCAGATTCCACACCTACCTTCTCTTTTTCTGTTTTGTTTTAAAATGGAAAAAGAGAGAGCGTGAAAGGAGCCCAACAGCCCAGCAGGCCTCTGGCCACTTCCCTCTCCACTGGGCCGACCTCCTAGGCCCAGCCGCAGCCAGACCTACCCACCATGGGCCAAGGCCCATCTCTCCCTTCCCTCTAACCAGCAGAGCCCGATCCATCCTAACCCTATCCCTCTCTCGAACCCCCACTCCCTTCCCTCGTTTTCCCCTCGCGCCGCTAGGAGGTAGAGCGCTGCCTCGACCGGTCCGCATCTCTCTCTCTCCCAGCTCCTAACCACCGCCGCCGTCCTGCAGGTCGTCGCCTCCTTACGTCCCATGCCTCCCCGGCACCGAGCTCCATCAGGAAGGCCGCCCCGCGCGCGACCCGGCGCCTTGTTGCCCTTCCCCACGCCAAGGGCTGCCTCCTCGCCCTCGCTGCTTGCCCGCGGGCCACGCGGCCTGATGCCGGTGACCAGCGCCGTCATGGTCGTCCCCTCACCCGTCCGCCTCAGCGCCTCCTCCCGCCTGCGCCTCCCTCTCCTACATGGCCACCCTAGGCTCCTCAGGAAGCCGCGCCACCCGCCTCTGGCCATGACTCCAACGAGATCTGGGCAGCCCCACGCCGGAGCCGTCGTTCCTGCACTGCCGCCGCACCATCTTGCCACCTCGCGTGCCCGTGGTCCTCCAGAAGTCTGCGCTGCCTCACCCGCCTATCAGGAACGCCATGGCTGGCCCCTCCGTGAACTTGGCATGAACCGAGCTCCTTTCTTCCCGAGATCTTCTGACCCGTCAAGTTCTGTACACGAAACTACATCTCCGGGGACTACCGTGACCGTGTTTTTTGCCTAATACCACTTCAGTTCGTCAAGGCCACCAAGTTCGACTACGGGGATTCATCAAGTACCATTCGGATGCGCCAAGTTCGACTACATGGACCACCAAGTTCCTCCACCGATGACTCGAACGGCTACAAAATGTGAACCACTACCGTCGATCCGCAAACTCCCCGTGGACGTCAAGTTCCGTGTCGTGACCCCGAACCTCTACGAAAACGTTGTACGACTACTTCCGTGGCCGAAGACCCGTGTACAACTACCGTCGCCGTGTTCGACTACCTCCACTGTGAACGTCCCAAGAACGCCTACATCCTCTACTTTGCACCGAACGAGAACCGTCCCGTTTGCACGCTTCAAAGGTATAACTCCAAGGCGACCGCTCGTGAACGAATGCATGTGTTGTAAGAGATGCATGTTTGGATGTTGTATCCTCCCGTGAACGTTAGTTGTTTCCCTCGCTTGGCACCGTCGTAGACCCGTGGGAACCCGGTATCCGGGAGCACCCCACCATTCTTACATGACTCGCTCACGCCCTATCTTTTTTCACCGGCATCTCAATCGAGTTACCGGAACCGAAATGTTGCCATGCACCAATCTCGTTGTCGTTGCCGTGGCACCTCTTTTCGTTTCCGCCACGATAACAAATGCTTCATAATATGCTCATGTCAACTTTTCATAAAAATTGCATAAAACTTGTTTATGTCATTCGCATCATGATTACAACATTTAAAATGCTTAAATCGTTGTTTGCTTTAAATTGCTAAATGCATATGGGGATTTACCGGAATTTTTGTTTGATATTTCCGGCCTCATTTAAAATGCTTAACTGTGTATTTTACTTATGCTTCACCTCTTGCCATGTTTAATAACTTTTAATATTGTTGAGTACATAAATGGGAGTGAACTAAATAATCAAATGTGGTGTTTCGTTGATATGCAACTCGTTGCATATTGAGATCCACTTAACTTGTAATGTTGTTTGTGCACTTTGCCATGCCATGCACATTTAAACCGGACATGCATCATCCTTGGTTGTGCATCATGCCATGTTCATGTGATGGTTGTTTACTATGGTGCTTGTTTCTTTTCGGGTTGCTTCTCTCATTAGCTTCGGTTTCGCTCCGGGGTTGTGAGGATTCGATCGACTATGTCTGTTTGTCTTCTTCATGGACTCGTTCTTCTTCCTTGTGAAATCTCAGGCAAGATGACCATACCCTCAAAATCACTTCTATCTTTGCTTGCTAATTGTTTGCTATATCGCTATGTTGTGCTACCTACCACTTGTTATATCATGCCTCCCATATTGCCATGTCAAGCCTCTAACCCACCTTCCTGGCAAACCGTTGTTTGGCTATGTTACCGCTTTTCTCAGCCCCTCTTGTAGCGTTGCTACTTGCAGGGGAAGATGAAGTTTGTTCCATGTTGGAACATGGTTATCGTTGGGATATCGTTATTATCTCTGATTTAATTAATGCATCTATATACTTGGTAAAGGGTGGAAGGCTCGGCCTTATGCCTGGTGTTTTGTTCCACTCTTGCCGCCCTAGTTTTTGTCAACCAGTATTATGTTCCTTCATTTTGTGTCCCTTACGCGGTTGGGTGTTATGGGAACCCCTTAACAGTTCGCTTTAAATAAAACTCCTTCAGCAAGGCCCAACCTTGGTATTACCATTTGCCTCACCACCACCTATATTTTTCCCTTGGGAGTCGCGCTCTCGAGGGTCATATTTATTTTTAACCCCCCTGGGCCAATGCTTCTCTAAGTGTTGGTCCAAACCAGAGCCGCTTGCGACGCCACCACGGGGAAACTTGAGGGCTGGTTTTAGCTGTACGTAGTGTTCATCCGGTGTTGCCCTGAGAACGAGATATGTGCAGCTCCTATCGGGATGTCGGCGCATCGGGCGGTCTTGCTGGTCTTGTTTTACCATTGTCGAAATGTCTTGTAACCGGGATTCCGAGTCTGATCGGGTCTTCCTGGGAGAAGGAATATCCTTCGTTGACCGTGAGAGCTTGTGATGGGCTAAGTTGGGACACCCCTGCATGGTTTTAACTTTCGAAAGTCGTGCCTGCGGTTATGTGGCAGATGGGAATTTATTAATATCCGGTTGTAGAGAACTTAACACTTAACTTAATTAAAATACATCAACCGCGTGTGTAGCCGTGATGGTCTCTTTATGGCGGAGTCCGGGAAGTGAACACCGTTCTTATGTTATGTTTGAACGTAAGTAGTTTCAGGATCACTTCTAACTTCTCGACCATTGCGTTGCTTCTCTTCTCGCTCTTATTTGCGTAAGTTAGCCACCATATATGCTTAGTGCTTGCTGCAGCTCCACCTCACTACCCTTTCCTACCCATAAGCTTAAATAGTCTTCATCTCGTGGGTGTGAGATTGCTGAGTCCTCGTGACTCACAGATATTTCCAAACAGTTGCAGGTGCCGATGATACCAGTGCAGGTGACGCAACCGAGCTCAAGTGAGAGCTCGATGAAGATCTTGATCGTTGTTTTATGTCTTTTTCGGTTGATTAGTAGTGGAGCCCAGTTGGGACGATCGGGGATCTAGCATTTGGGGTTGTCTTCTTTTACTTTGGTTCCGTAGTCGGACCTTGATTGTATTCTGGATGATGTATGATCTATTTATGTATTGTGTGAAGTGGCTATTGTAAGCCAACTCTTTATCCCTTTCTTATTCAGTACGTGGGATGTGTGAAAATTACCCCTCTTGCGACAAGCCTACCATGCGGCTATGCCTCTAAGTCGTGCCCCGACATGTGGGAGATATAGCCGCATTGTGGTGTTACATTGTGGCTTCACACGTAAGCTTCTAGACATGAAAATACGTTTGATCCCTTTGAGCCTGGGCAGACGGACCACTAGTGGTGCACCACCATGGATTTCCATGCGTGCCCCACTGTACTCCGCCACCATTCAAACCAAGTTTCCGCCCAGTTAGTTCATTTATGTCTTGGTCCTGATTACTACTTTCTCACTCAAGTCTCGCCATGAACACTTCACAATCCATGTCTAAATTTGCGAGGCATAAATAAACTTACACGATGGTGACAACGTTGTATGGTGCAGACCTACCTCAAATGAACTACTAGGTAAACGCATAGCCATCCGGCATAAGGTTCCTACCATGCAATCCTACCCCAAAGGACTAAGTGCATAAATAAAACATAGGTAATTGGAAGAATGGTCAAATATGAACTAGCCTGGTAATAGTTGATGAAGATTATATCGCTCTCAGAAATTTTACTTAATAGAACTATTCGTCACTCTCTGATGAAAATCTATAAAATGAAACATTGCATTCACATAAGAAATCATTTCAGAGAACCAAATAACATGCAACATGAAAAGACTTGAAAAATCCAAATGAACACACAACACACTTAACTATCAAAAAAATACTAAGTGCAAAACAACATGGGTCATGAGGTTCAAAAATGTGATGTGAACTATGGTGCATACAAGGCATACTAGTAAAAATATTAATGGATAGATCCTAGTGTGTGAAAAATATTGTGAGAATGGTCCAAGTGATAGGGTTGGGCTACGGTGACAAAGTGCAAAAAGAATCAACTCAAACTGAGCTACGGTTTAGGAGATATGGCCATTTGAAGTTTGAATTCAAATATGAAAAATTGCAAATTTGAATCTGACAAAAGTTTACTAAAATGACACCACTGGATAGATCTAATCATGATGAAGAATTTGCCACTGGTTTCATCTAATTTGGATCTACGATTAAGGAGTTATGGCTAATCTAAGGTCAGGGACTAATCTACTAATTACATGGATTAAACAGTGAAGAAAACTATCGCAGACAGGTCCCTGACATGTGGCAGATTCCTAGTGGCCGAAAGGTGTTCGCCGCATATAGCGGACGAGCACAATCTAGGCAAAACGAAGGCGGTGGCTAAGTAAAAAAATGACATCGGTTTAAAATAAAACCGCAAGGTTAAATTAAAACCGCGGTTAACCGATATACAAAAAAAAACAACTAAACTAAATGGAGGGGGGTCGCTCATGGTGGCAACGATGACGAACGGGAGACGGTGGCGCGGGCGTCGGGCGGTGGGCGCGGTGGCGGCTGCGGTGCTCCTCGGTGGCGGGGAAGATGACGGACGGGATGGGCGTGACGTGGGCGGTCCGGTGGTGGAGGCTTCTCGCGTCTGGGACGTCGTGGTGTGCTGTGCAGGGACGGCGGCTCCGTGCTCCGGCGAGAACACAGGTCATCGGGACGACGGCTCCGGCGAACCTAGGGGCAAAGCAAAATTTCAACGAGATGCGGTAGATCGAGAGAATGATATTGACAGAGAGAGTGGAGTCCGGGATGGTCTACGGGTGACAAAAACGACCGCGAGGTCCTCCGGCTCTGGCGAGATCCAAAGCGGCAGTATGTCGGCTATGAGCGGCGTGGGTCGATGCGGAGTGGCCGAATGGAGAGAGGTGCGTCGGGGCTTCTTATAGGCGCGGTTGGGAGGCTCGGGGCTGCGGGATAAGGCTTATCTGAGCGCGAGGCAGGCGGTGAGCGCGTTCTCTATCCCGAGCGGGAGGTTAGGGATGATTGGGGGGCCCCATATGGCAGAAGCAGCGGGAGAGAGAGCGTGCGGGCAGCGAGCGAGAGCGCTCGGGCATGGGGCGGCCTGGGCCAGCGGCGCAGCTGGCTGGCTCCTAGGCCGAATGGCCGTGTTTCGGTCCAGGTGGCGCTTAGGTGTTTTTTTTTCAGAAAACCTTTTGAGTTCCAAAACAACAGCAAAATACTTTATAAAAATACCACAATAATTTATAAAATAATTACTACTCCCTCCGTCCCAAAATTCTTGTCTTAAATTTGTCTAGATACGGATGTATCAAGTCACATTTTAGTATTAGATACATCCGTATCTAGACAAATCTAACACAAGAAATTTGGGACAGAGGGAGTAATTATTTAGAGCGTAGTGAACATTTTGTTCCGCTCATATAATTTTGAAAATATTTTGTAATGCAATAAATGCATTTTTGGCCAATATAATAAATACTAAATAAACTCCAAAAACTCCAAATAATATTCTAATGAATTTTACCAACTCTTTTATATTTGAGGAAGTCATTTTATCCCCTCTCTTTATTTTATAGAAATGATCTAGAAACTCAAAATGAAAAACTTTTGTTCTCAAAAGTGATTCAAATAAATTTTAAAAGTGGTCCTCATCACTCCCCACTCTATTTCATATATTTTGAAGAAGTCCTATTACCTTCTCTCATGAAAATCCTTGAGTGGCACAAAGTTTCTGATTTGAAATATTCTCAAATGGAATTCAAATCTGCTCAACCCCCTTTTCATTTCTTTAATTGGAAGAAGTCATATTATCTTCACTCTAGGGTTTTGTGATGAAATGAATTTGAATTCATGGAGATCAAAATGAAGATGAAAGTTTGGGAAATTCCTTTCATTCCCTCTCATTCAACTTTCAAAAAGTTTCAAATTCCACTCAATTACACACAACCAATCACACAACAAACAAACAAACAAACAAACAAACAATCATAATTAATTATATAATATAACATTCCAAAATTTAGAATTTTTGGATGTTACAGATGCGCTGGAGATGCTTATCAAGAGCAAGAAGGAGGCCGTAATCTTCAAATATTTGCCCTTGTTTGATGCGGATATTCTCAATCACTTCATTGATGAATGGTTTGAAGATCCTGCCATCAACATTGATGATCTGCAGCTGCCTGTGGACATCTATGTCATATTTCAAGCAGCCATGGCCAACGAGCTTGCTATTGCTCAGAAAATTGTTGAGCTAAAGAACAAGATTGACTATGAGAAGGCCCAGTTCAAGAAGCACATGGCCCAGCTCAGTGCTGCTGATGTAAAAAAGTTCAAGCAAATGATGATTGATACGTCCATTTTGCATCATGTTTTCTTACTGTTATTTATAATGTTTTTATCCACAATAATGTTTTTGGAGTAATTCTAATGCCTTTTCTCTCATAATTTGCAAGGTACACACCAAGAGGAAGAATTCCAGCAGCTGGAAATCTGGACCTGAAAAAGCTACGTCAGGCTACCTATTCTGCACAACTCCAAACAAGATGAAACTTCACGGGGATTTTTTATGGAATATATAAGAATTATTGGAGCAAATAACTACCAAAGGGGGCCACTAGGTGGGCACAACCCACCTGGGCGTGCCAGGGCCCCCTAGCGTGCCCTGGGGGGTTGTGGTCTCCTCGGCCCACTTCCGGTGCTCATCTTTTGGTATATAAGTCATATTGACCTAGAAAAAATAAGAGGACTTTCGGGACGAAGCGCCGCCGCCTCGAGGTGGAACTTGGGCAGGAGCACTTTTGCCCTCCGGCGGAGCGATTCCACTAGGGGAACTTCCCTCACGGAGGGGGAAATCATCGTCATCATCATCACCAACAACTCTCCCATCTTAGGGAGGGAAATCTCCATCAACATCTTCAACAACACCGTCTCCTCTCAAAGCCTAGTTCATCTCTTGTGTTCAATCTTGTTACCGAACTATAGATTGGTACTTGTGGGTGACTAGTAGTGTTGATTACATCTTGTAGTTGATTACTATATGGTTTATTTGGTGGAAGATTATATGTTCAGATCCAATATGCTATTTAATACCCCTTTGATCTTGAGCATGATTATTATTTGTGAGTAGTTACCTTTGTTCTTGAGGTCACGGGAGAAATCATGTTGCAAGTAATCATGTGAATTTGATATGTATTCAATATTTTGATAGTATGTATGTTGTGATTCCCTTAGTGGTGTCATGTGAACGTCGACTACATGACACTTTACCATATTTGGGCGTAAGGGGATGCATTTTGGAGTAGCAATTAGATGATGGGTTGCGAGAGTGACGGAAGCTTAAACCCCAGTTTATGCGCTATTCTGTAAGGGACCGATTGGATCCAAAAGTTCAATGCTATGGTTAGAATTTATTCTTAATACTTTTATCGTAGTTGCGGATGCTTGCGGGTGGGTTAATCATAAGTAGGAGGTTTATTCAAGTAAGAACAACACCTAAGCACCGGTCCACCCACATATCAAATTATCAAAGTAGCGAACACGAATTAAACCAACATGTTAAAAGTGACTAGTTGAAATCCCTGTGTACCCTCAAGAACGCTTTTCTTATCATAAGAGACCGTTTTGGCCTATCCTTTGCCTCAAAAGGATTGGGCTACCTTGCTGCACTTTTGTTACTATTATCATTACTTGCTCGTTACAAATTATCTTGCTATCAAACTACTCTGCTACTTACAATTTTAGCACTTGCAGACATTACCTTACTGGAAACTACTTGTGATTTCCTTCTGCTCCTCATTGGGTTCGACACTCTTACTTATCGAAAAGAGCTACAATTGATCCCCTATACTTGTGGGTCATCAATGATTGACCTCAAAGCTCAGTTCATGAAGAAGCGCGAGGAAGCCAAAGGCTCTCGTGAGCACATGAAGTATTATGCGCAGAAGTGCGTCCAAGCTCACAATGAGGTTGAAAAGAGGAAGGCACTTGGGTGTCCAGGCATTGACCCGAAGCTTGCTGCCAAGAAGAAGAAGAAGCCTGCTGAAGCTGAACCCGAAGCTACAAGGCAGGAAAGGCCAAGCATTGTCTTCCCTGCCAGCATGACTGGCTCGAATCCAAAGGTCCCTTCAGCAGCTTCAGAGCAGAAGAAGACACGGCAAGCTGAGGCTGAAGCTAGGAAGAGGAAGCACCATGATACCTCTGATGCTGCTCCCTTCCAGAAGAAGATGAAGACAAAGTCTTCATGCAAAGAGCGTGCTGCTACCCAAGAGCCGCTCAATGTTGAACCCATCTTTGTTGCACTTCCTGCCTTAACCAATCGCGAGCACCGTCTCGTTGTCCATGAGCCTGCTCCTGCCTTAACTAATCACCAGCGCCATCTCGTTGTCCATGAGCCTGCTCCCACAAAGGCTCCAGAGTCTGAAGAGATTCCAGCTGGCGACTCCATCATAGCTGAAGACATGGGTCATGAAGACCATGTTGAAGATGATGAAGTCCTTCCTCAGCTCGAGCCCAGACCGATATCATCGCCTGCACCTACGAGCAATGAACTCATAAGCATTGGTGGTCCCATGACGCCAATTGCTCAAGATGAATTTTGGGAAGAGCAACATCCGAACTCCCCCCTTCGTGAAATGATTTCCCGTACCACTAGCTCATGTCACCACTCCGGTGCTTGATGAAGACATGGAGAAGACCACCCCTTCACCATAGGCGATGCCTCCATTCTGAACGCTTCGCAGAGGACCTAGGCCTAGGTCTCCATGTCGAGCATTCCTGAAGAGGATGTGCAACACACCAGCTTAGTAGCATGTAAAGTGTTCCCTGAAGCCATCCCTTCCGAGTCTGCTCATGAGTCTGAAGCCAAAGCAGCCGAAGACATTCCGGCTTCTTTAGCTGATGAAGAAAGAGAAGAAGAACGCGATGTTATTCCCCCTGCCAGTGATCCTGTTGTGCAAGAAGAGGATGTGATTGTGCCAGACCCACCTGTTCATGAAGCTATAGAAGTTGAAGCTAATGAGGCTGCCACCACCAACACTACTGAAGCCAATGACATTGTCATGGCTGAAGACAATGTGGAGCCTGAAGTCAATGCTGCCACATAAGAGAATGCGCAGCCAGCCACTTCGGATGTAGCCGTTCCTCCCCTAGTGCCTCATACTATTGAACATGCCTACAACCGTGCTGGTGAGCTTGTTACTATAAGGTGGCCCATTCTGATTCCACCCACTGCTCTAGGACCACAATATGACTATTATGTGGAGAAGAGGCCTCAAACACATAAGCCAAAGCCTAGATTTCCAAGGCTTCCCAGTGCTCCAACTACCCGCGGCTCTTTCAACGTGCTAAGCTTCAGAGCGCACAATACTTTCTTCGATAGCGCCAAGAACCCCTACAAGCAACCAAAGATCACCTCAGATAGGTTCTGGAGCCATCAGCAACAAAGCTATTACTCTTGCATATTATACAATCAAGACATGATTTTTCCTCATAAGCGTCTCGATTGCGATGCCATTGCTCGGCTGCCATGCCTTGAAGAGGCTCTTGATTGCTTTAGAGAAGTTGGGCTGCTCCAGTTTGTGAGTGACAAGGAGCATTGGAATGAAGAGCTTCTGCTGCAGTTCTATGCAACGCTCCATATCAGAGGCTACAATAGGGATTCGAAGACATGGATCCTTGAGTGGATGACATGCGATGTCCATCATGAAGCCAAAGCTTAGGATATCATCAAGCTAACTTACCTGCCCACTCCTGGAGATCTCTATGAACCAGGTTGTCAGCTTCATGCCAGTGAACTATAGAGCATTCTCCAGAAGCCTGGGCCAAATATGAGTCAGATGCTCAGTATGATGAAGCCTTTGCCCCATGACGCTGAATATCCCAAGGAATTCATTGTCAAGGACCTCGAGTACCTGCCTCGCACTGTATATCATATTCTGAGGCATACTCTATGGCCTATCAAAGGCAACTCCCTTGATGCCAAACTCGAAGGCACCATGAAGACATTGGTCTTCTATATCATCAGTGGCATCAGGTTCAACACTCAAGATTTCTTCATCCGTCAGCTTGCTGCCTCTGGAATTGATGTGTTTGGCCTCAAATTCTATGCACCATGGGTCATGCATTTGATCAAGCTTCACTCAACTGTCAACTACCAACCTTCAGCGCGCAATCATGTTGTATTCTTGCCTGATGTTGATATGTCATATGAAGCCATCTACCCTCAGCCTGCCAAGAAGCCACTCCATGAATACAATGTTGAACATCAAAGCTTCACTCAGCCAATTGAAGGTATTCATGTGCAGAATCCTCCTACTCCTGATGATCCTCTTGCCGGCCATTTACGTTTGCCGCATCGTGTGAACACACATGCCACCGCCAATATTATTGCTCAAAGGCCTCAGAAGCGTCCTCGGTCCTCAACAACCGAGAGCTTCTTGTATCACTTCATTAGAAGCAGGATAGGCATCACAATTGGCTGAAACACCAGATGCAGAGTCTTCTTATTGATGTCAATCGCATTCACAATATGGCTACCAAGAATTCATTCGTTGCGCATGAAGCCTGTCGGCGGTCCTGGAAGATCCTCACACTGCTTTGTTCTGAAGACGATCTTCGAAGATGGCTTCACAGAGCGATTCAAGTTTGACTCCAGGCCTCCACAATCTGCAAGTTAGCATCCAACTCCTTCCATTGAAGATTTAGAGTATTCATCTTCGGCTGCAACTATCGTTGCAAGAGTCATTGATGAAGAAGACGACGCCACTTCATCAACGATGGCTTCACTGCATCACGATGCTGCACCAGGCCCGTCTGCACCACCCAACACCAACGTCGACCCTGCTGCCCCAACAACTTCACCACCTGAGAAAGAGTAGACACTTTATGTCTTCAAACCTTCTTGGTCCTTACTGACAAAGGGGGGAGAAGCATATGAGTTGATAGTCTTCAAGCGGGTCCATATGGGTCGGTTGCTTATTTTGGCTAAGTCTTACAACTCTCATTCTTGAAATTTTGGCTTTTGAGTTGTAACACTTAAACTTGACGGTCGTCTGCCATTTTTTCTGCTTCTCTGTGATGCGATGATAAATTCCGCAAGAAGTCATTCTGCAGACGCCCATTTCTCATTATGCATTTCATTATCTTCATTATTCTTAGGTATGCATGATGAATTTTCTTCATGTGTTGAAGAGGATCTCCACAAAATAAAACCTGCCATGTGAATTTGCATTCAATAGCAAACTACTTATATGCATATCTTCAGGGGGCCTTTTCCAACATATGAAGACAATGTGTATGATCTTTAAATTGCACATACTTTTATCCACGTTAAAAACTTCAACCATTTTGTCATCAATCACCAAAAAGGGGGAGATTGTAAGTGCATCTAGTGCCACCCCTAGTTGCTTTTGGAGTATTGACGACAAACGTGGTTGAGGGACTAATGTGTTTGTGAGAATTGCAGGATAACACAGGTAGTAGTCCCTCATTGATTCGGTTTACCTACCAGATATGAATCCTAAAAAAGTATGAAGACATTGAAGACAATGGTGGTTCATGAAGACATTCACGTTGAAGATTATGACGTGTGAAGACATTCACTTGAAGACAATGGAGTGGGAAGACGTAGTTTCTTTCACAGGTCCTTTTCTCCTTTCTTGAGTCATAGGAACCATCGTACTGTTAAGTGGGGTCCAAGTGAACAATGTTAGATGAGTGAAGTGATGTTCAACCTAAATCATATGTCTTCGAGCGAAGACAATGAGAGCAAATCTTATCCAGAGTTGGATGAGTCAACTTTGCTTGTAGCCCAGGCCAAGCTGCCGCGCGTAATTGAAATCCGACTGTTGGACACGTGTTGGTTCCTGAGTGACCTAGGGTCAATTTCAGACATATCATGTCGAGTTGGCTCCTAGCTATAAATAGCCCACCCCTACACCATAAATTGGTGGCTGCTCAGAGTTAGTGCACGGCTTTTGTTGTTAGAGAGCAACCCACCTCCGAAGCCTTTGAGAGAGAGAGAGAGAGATCGTTGCGAGGACAAAGCCCAAAACACCTAGAGCTAAAGAGTGTTAGGCATAACTGAAGTCTTTCTGTTCGCGTGACCTGAAGACTTGTTACACTTGAGGATTGTGAATCCTCCAGCCAGTTAGGCGTCGCGTTCTGAGCATCCAAGAGTCATTGTGGATCACCGGTGAACAAAGTATGTGAAGGTTTGTAAGTCTACCTTGAAGACTTACCAGAGTGATTGGGTGAGGACTGGGTGTCCTTAGCTCAAGGGGAATAAGGTGAAGACGCGGTCTTCTGAGTTTAATCTCAGCCTCCCTAACCAGACCTACAGTTGTCACAGCAACTGGAACTGGTCTACCAAATCCTTGTCTTCTCCAAGCTACTGGTTCTATCCCTTACTTCCTTTACATTTTAGTTTGTCTTTGTGAAGTCATTGCTTGCATGTATGAACTGTTTGACTTCACTGTGTGAAGACTATTACCTATTTGGCTTCATACTATCTTTCATTCTGATCCATACTACCTAGCTCTTGTTAGTCTTCGTACTTTCACTATACTGTTTACTTGACTATGTCTTGTCTAGTGTAGTTCAACTTCTGCTGCATATCATATAGGCTCATTCCAACAGTTTGTCTTCAAAGACCTCGTGTCTTGAAGACTTTCACAAAACTCGCCTATTCACCACCCTCTCTAGACGATAACTAGCACTTTCAATTGGTATCAGAGCAGGGTGCTCCCTTTTTCTGTGTTCTTTGTCGTATCTATAATTTTTAACTATTTCATGCCATTATTTTACAACTTTCACATACTTTTGGCAACAATTTATATGATTCTTGGACTAACATATTGATCCAGTGCCCAGTGTCATTTCCTGCTTGTTGTAAGTTTTTTTGTTTCGCAGAAAATCCGTATCAAACGAAGTCCAAACGCAAAAAAATTAAGGATTTTTTGGAATATATGTGATTTTGGGAAAAATAATGAACACGAGACGATGCTCGAGGGGCCCACAAGCTCACATGCAGCGCCCCCTACCCTAGGGCGCGCCGGGCAGGCTTGTGACTCCCCGGTAAGTCAGTTGGGGTGTCCTTCTTCTGCAAGAAATATAATATCAGTATAAAAATCACCTCAAAAGTTTAGCCCAATCAAAGTTACGGATCTCCGGGGATATAAGAAATAGTGAAGGGCCAAAAAATAGGAATGCAAAACAGAAGAGAAACAGAGTGAGCGAGCGAGAGAGAGAGAGAGAGAGAGATCCAATCTTGGTCGGGCTCCTACCCTCCTATTGGAAATATGCCCTAGGCAATAATATTTATATTATTATATTTTCGAATTCATAATTAAAGAGTTTATATTCTATGCTAAAACTGCTATGATCATGGAATGCGCGATTCCATGGAAAACTCATATGCACGTTTGGAATGATAAAGGTTAAATAAAAGGTTCCTAGTCTTGCCTCTAGGACTAGCTCTAGTGTTGTTGGTGATCATGTTTTCCAGATCTTAGGATATCCTTAAGTGTAATGATAGTCCTGAAACAACATTGAGATTAAGATGTTTGAAGAACGATCAAATTGAATTGACCCAAACTTGTTTGTTACGAATTGAGATAATATCATCTCTAATCAATTAAAATAACACGGAGTGTTAATGTGTGATTTTTTTACTTAGACCATGATAGTATCGTGGTCACTTCTTACTATACGGTGGGCTTCAGGGTTGCTCAAATGTCACCTATAACATGGTGATCATAACGATAACTTACAAGTTCATCAGAAAGTTTGACAGGTGAACGAATAGCTTGAGAGTGGGATTTGCTCCTCTGGTGATGGAAAGATATTCTTAGGGACCTCTTTGTGTGACAACATCCATCATTGTCTGGCCCGACACAGGTGACTTCGTCATGGGGATGCCGGAACACAATAACAAGAAAAAAGAACAAAACCGGTAACGAGGATTTCAATATAGTGAGCATTGTAGCAGCCAGGGGTATAAACCCGCGCTACTAGTAAGGGCCTATCTATAAGATTTTCCCTAGTAGTGTAGTAGGACGGGAATGATGAAAATATATTTGTGGAACTATCTCATTAATATTCAGAATAGTTCCGAGAGGATATGGAAGCGTTTCAGGGTCACCGAAAGGGTTTCGATGAATATTGGGTAATGTTGGGTATTACCGATAAATATATAGGTGGAAAATGTTTCCACGGATGTTAAATTATATATGAAATGGTCTGAAAGTATTTCGAACTATTTTATATTTAATTAAATATCAACGAGTCTAAAAAGGCAAAGAAGAAAAGGCAACTTGGTCACAAAGGCCCAAGTGGGGAGGCGCCTCCTTGCCTAAGGAAGGAGGCCGAATTGGGGAAGGGGAGGAGTCCTACTCCTCCTCCCTCTGGTTGGCACACCAAGGAGGATTCCTGATAATTCCATTTTGCATCATGCTTTTATATTGATATTTATTGCATTTTGGGCTGTTCTTACACATTATGGTACAATACTTATGCCTTTTCTCTCTTATTTTACAAGATTTACACAAAGAGGGAGAATGCCGGCAGCTGGAATTCTGGGCCGGAAAGGAGCAAATCTAAGAGACCTATTCTGCACAACTCCAAAAGTCCTGAAATTTTATGGAGAATTATTTAGGATTATATAAAATATATTGGGCAAAGAAAATACCAGAGGGGACCCACCAGGAGGCCACAAGCCTGGGGGCGCGCCCTACCCCCCTGGGCGCGCCCCTGTGGCTTGTGGGCCACCTGGCAGGCCTCCGGTGCCCATATTCTGCTATATGGAGGGTTTTGACCTGGAAAAAACATAAGGAATATTTCGGGCTTGTGGCGGAACCTGGGCAGAAGCAACCTAGGGCTCCAGCGGAGCTGTTCTGCCGGGGAAACTTCCCTCCCGGAGGGGGAAATCGAAGCCATCGCCATCACCAACGATCCTCTCATTAAGAGGGGGTCAATCTCCATAAACATCTTCACCAGCCCCATCTCCTCTCAAATCCTAGTTCATCTCTTGTATCCGATCTTTGTCTCAAAACCTCATATTAGTACCTGTGGGTTCCTAGTAGTGTTGATTACTCCTTGTAGTTGATGCTAGTTGGTTTATTCGGTGGAAGATCATATGTTCAGATCCTTAATGCTATTTAATACCCCTCTGATTATGAACATGAATATGCTTTGTGAGTAGTTACGTTTGTTCCTCAGGACATGGGAGAAGTCTTGTTATAAGTAATCATGTGAATTTGGTATTTGTTTGATATTTTGACGAGATGTAGGTTGTCTCTCCTCTAGTAGTGTTATGTGAACGTCAACTACATGACACCTCACCATGATTTGGGCTTAGGGGAAGGCATTGGGAAGTAATAAGTAGATGATGGGTTGCTAGAGTGACAGAAGATTAAACCATAGTTTATGTGTTGCTTCGTAAGGGGCTGATTTGGATCCACATGTTCCATGCTATGGTTAGATTTATCTTAATTCTTCTTACATAGTTGCGGATGCTTGCGAGAGGGGTTAATCATAAGTGGGAGGCTTTCCCAAGTAAGGACAGCACCCAAGCATCGGTGCACCCACATATCAAATTATTAAAGTAACGAAAGTGAATCGTATGAGCATAATGAAAACTAACTCAACAACAATTCCCATGTGTCATCGGGAGCGCTTTGCTTTATATAAGAGTTCGTCCAGGCTTGTCCTTTGCTACAAAAAGGATTGTGCCACCTTGCTGCACCTTAGTTACACTTGTTACTTGTTACCCATTACGAATTATCTTATCACACAACTATTGGTTACTGTCATGGAATTGTGATGGCAGGTAATATGGATATAAGAGAGAAAAATCTTCAAATTCTCAGTTTTGAATAAACCAGATTGACCTAGTGTCTACAACAATCGTAACCCGGCGTCGTCAATAATTAAGAACCGGCGTTGGAAACAATCATGAACCGGCGTTGGCAACAATCATGACCCGGAATTATCAGTTTTTATAGCCCGCCGATTTTGGAAATCATAGCTTGGCAAGTTCTACATTTTCAAGCCGGATGAATATCAGTTGAATATTTGAAGACCAATATTTTTGTCAAGTCAGAGCATTCAAGGCCGAACCTGGGTAAAACCTTGTGTCTCTCGTCCCACTCAACCCCTCTCAAGCTACCACATAGATGTGTTGGCCTCACGACTAAGTCCTTGCACTAAGGACATCTGCCGTGACAATTCCCCGACAGTTGGCGCCCACCGTGGGTTCTGCGCATGGTGGTGTTGATTTCTTGGAGGGCGCTATCGCAAGTATCAGAAGCTCCGTCCGGCTTATTGAAGAAGTTCCGGTCGGTTCGTCGTAGAGTTCCAGCCGGCTCGCCGAAAAAGTTCCGCCAGGCTCATCGAAAGGTTCCGCCGGCTCGTCGGAAAGTTCTGGCCGGATCATTAGTAAGTTCTGACTGCCTCGATGCAAGGTTCCGTCTGACTGACCAAAAAGTTCCGATCGCTTTGACGAAAAGTTCTGTCCGTATCATTAAAGGGTTCCAGCCGAATCACCAAAAGGTTCCGTCCGAGTCGATAAAGAGTTCTGACCTAGGTTATCAAAAGTTCCGGCCGGATGATCAAGAGGTTCCAGTTCAAAAGTTCCGGATTATCAAAAGTTTCGGCCGGATTATCAAGAGGTTCCGGTTCAAAAGTTCCGGCCGGATTATCAAGAGGTTCCAGTTTAAAAGTTCTGGATTATCAAAAGTTCCGGCCGGATTATCAAGAAGGTTCGGTTCCAGAAATTTCGGCTCAAAAAATTCCGGCCGGGTTCTGTGGAGACCTCAGGCACTAGAAGACATAGAACTAGTCAACTCTTGTGTCAAAAACAAAAGCAACACTATGCACTATCCAACGCCAGCATCCGACAAAAAATACCAGGTGTTATTTTTCCCTATGTATTTTATCAGTACATGTTAATTCATTAGACAATAATTACTCTGGTCTGTAATGTTTTTACGCAGGGCAACTATTAAAAAAGGGGGATGGGGTACACCATGGATGTATATTCATCTGTGCCGCAAGGCTTCACGGACAGGCGTGTCATGGTTCGGTTTACATCAACGCGCCGGCCGACTAGCCCATCCGCGCCACAGCGCCACAGACGACTCTTCCACCCGCCCTCGCGACCGGTTCACTTATAATGAGGAGGACAATTTTCTCGTCCGCACCGGCTTATAAACGCCGCAGCCGATTCATCTGTCTGCTCCCCCGACCGACTCACCTGTGAGGGATTTCAGTTTCACCTAGTGATCATCAACTACATGGCGGATTATTTTTTCGGCCTAAACACATCAGGTGATGTCCATCTAAAATATATTTTATTAGCACATATTATTTTTGTCAAAGATCAGTTTATCTTTGTCTTGGTCTGCAATATTGTTTATGCAGGACACTTATTCACTTCAAACGCTATGGTTGTGTCATGGATGTATGACTCGCGCCACAATTATAATGCGCTAGTATCTTACCATGCCATCAAGATCGATGAATATATGTGCAAGCCGCCATTTTGCAGAGCGGTTTACATCAATATGATGTGGCTAACTCGCCTGCCCACCCCAATTTACAACGCCGCGGCCGATTCATGTGTTTGTGCCGCCACTGAATCCGCAGTCGTCTTTGTTGTCCGTCTCTCGCGACCTAGTCTACATCAACGCACCGGGCCGCACCTGTCTGCATGAGCTGATTGAGTATAAAGCCAGTCACTACTCGAGTAGCCTGATTTTCTTTCAAATTGGAGGTAAATTATCATCAACCGCCGTTTGCACTGGATGGCTCAATGTGCAGACGCACAAGTCACCGCCACTACGGTTTGGTTAACTTCAAATATCAAGTTGGAAGGAACCATTGGCCGAGTTGCTGACACGGATCATACGGGATCATTTATAACCCGCCGCAGTCACATCAACCTTCTGTGGATTCACATCATGCTATCAACACCAATGGTAGACAACTTATGCCGGTTTATATCACGGTCAAATATGGAGAATCTCAAGCCAACTCCTCGAGTCACCTTGAGACTCGGGGGCTACGATGACATGACTCAGCAAATATTGCCAGTTTCAGCAAATTTAAGAACCCCAGGACGATGGAGGGAAAGATAACACGGTCCCAAAGGCTACTACCATATTGATGGAAATTTAAAGTCTATCAGAAAATTTCTGGTTCAAAATGAAGAATGCTGGTTTAAAATCCATTTTAAAGGGGAATCCCGTCTCCCACACAACACTGAAGCCCTTAGTATCTGGTTCAAATCCGGTTTAAGAGGAAACTATCTCTTGCAAAGCTCTAACGCTCTCAATATCCACTTCAAAAATCCCAGTTCAAGAAGAATTTATCTCTTGCGAAAAGTTAAAGGTTGCCGAAGAGGACCTGTTTCCATGATGCCGGTTCAAACATGGTGAAAGCACAAGTGCTCCCTGGGTGATTTTGATAATTAATGATAACATATCTCTTGTTGGACTAATACTTTTACCTAGTATGTTTCAGAAAAGTTCAACAAATTAAGTGGCATGGACTAAAGGATGTGGAACCCCTTCAAGATGCTAAGGACAAAGGATTAGCTCAAGCTTCAAGATCAAGACTCTACATTTTCCATTTTAGTGATCCAAGATCACATTGAGTCTATAGGAAAAGCCAATACTATCAAGAGGGGATGAGGTGTTGCGTAATGGCTTGCTTGCTCAAAGTGCTTAGTGATATGCTCCAAAACCCTCAACTACCTTACCCACATCCACATGTGACCTAAACCAAAAGTCAAACTCGGCCCCAACGATTCTTCTATCCAGCGCCACCGAGTTCAGATGTCATAGCCATTGCCACAAACCCTAGGTAAATCAGTTTCAACAATAGGGATCTCGGTCTCACCGAGATAGGATTGTAATCTCTCTATGTATGTCCATTACCAAAATCGGTCCCACCGAGATTGAGCAATCGGTACTACCGAGATTGCAATGCAAACTTTCTAGTTAGCTTATTACCAAAATCGGTCCCACCGAGTTTGTGTAATCGGTCTCACCAAGTTTGCCTGACCAACTCTTTGGTTAGCTTATTACCAAAATCGTTCCCACCTAGTTTGTGTAATCGGTCTCACCGAGATTACGTTATGCCCTAACCCTAACCATATCGGTCCTACCGAGTTGCATCTCAGTCCCACCGAAAATCCTAATGGTCACTAGGTTTGCTAAATCGGTCCGACCGAGTTTCTCAATTCGGTCTCACCGAGATTGGTAAATTGTGTGTAACTGTTAGTTTTGTGTGGAGGCTATATATACCCCTCCACCCACTCTTCATTCATGGAGAGAGCCATCAGAACATACCTACACTTCTAATACACATTTTCTGAGAGAGAACCACATACTCATGTGTTGAGGCCAAGATATTCCATTCCCACCATATGAATCTTGATCTCTAGCCTTCCCCAAGTTGCTTTCCACTCAAATCTTCTTTCCACCAAATCCAAATCCTGTGAGAGAGAGTTGAGTGTTGGGGAGACTATCATTTGAAGCACAAGAGCAAGGAGTTCATCATCAACACACCATTTGTTACTTCTTGGAGAGTGGTGTCTCCTAGATTGGCTAGGTGTCACTTGGGAGCCTCTGACAAGATTGTGGAGTTGAACCAAGGAGTTTGTAAGGGCAAGGAGATCGCCTACTTCGTGAAGATCTACCGCTAGTGAGGCAAGTCCTTCGTGGGCGATGGCCATGATGGGACAGACAAGGTTGCTTCTTCGTGGACCCTTCGTGGGTGGAGCCCTCCGTGGACTCGCGCAACCGTTACCATTCGTGGGTTGAAGTCTCCATCAACGTGGATGTACAATAGCACCACCTATCGGCACCACGACAAAAACATCCGTGTCTCCAATTGCATTTGAATTCTCCAACCCCTTCCCCTTACATTCTTGCAAGTTGCATGCTTTACTTTCCTCTGCTCATATACTCTTTGCATGCTTGCTTGATATGTATTGTGCTTGTTAAACTTGTGCCAAAACTCCACTTCAACTTAAAGAAATTAAAAACTGCAACTTTTGGTACTTAGTGTCTAATCACCGCCCCTCTAGACACCTCTTCTCGATCCTTTCAATTGGTATCAGAGCCTTGGTCTCCATTGTCTTGGTTTAAGCACCTTTGGAGGAAGATATATGTGTCTACTTTGGGGAGTCTTAGACATAGAGTGCCTATTCTTCATGGAGAATATTTTCATGAGTGAAAAAATGAAATGCTTGAGATTTTCAATGTATATCACTTGAACAAGTACATTGCTAGCCCTTGTGCACCTCATATTGATCCCTTGCATCCCACACCCGAAGAGGATCTTGACATGATTTGCAATCTTAGAACCATCAATCTTATCATAAGAGGATTGCCCAAAAATTTGATTGCTAGTTTGCCTACTCTTGATTGTGCCTATACTATATGGAAATTTCTTGAGGAACGATTTTGAGATTATTCCTTGAAAAATTTAGACGAAGTTCTCCATAAGTCTATTTCTTTGAGTAAGATGAATTCTAGTGATCCTAGCTTTGGTGATTGTCTATTTGAGCTTACCAATCTCATGCGTGCCATAGGAAATGTTGGGATAATTAGCGATATCATATCTGAAGCTATTAGAATTCATAAAGGTGACCATTGTGATGATCATTTGTCTAATGAATTACCCTCTCTAGGAATTGATCAATCACAAAATGATGTTGAACATGAATACTATGATGAGGATGATGATAGTAAGTATGATCTCAATGATGCAATGAGACACTTTGGTCTTATGGCAAATCTTCGCGGCTAAATGGCTGGAGGAAAGGAATGGGTCCTTGATAGTGGATGTACTGATCATATGACTAGAGATAAAGACATGTTCCGTGAGCTTGCTGGAAACGACGGCCCTCGAAAGTATGTCATTTTTGGTGATAATTCAAAGGGTAAGGTGGTTGGCCTTGGTAAGGTGGCCATCTCACATGATAGCTCCGTACAAAATGTCATGCTCGTTGAATCTCTTGGCTACAACTTACTTTCAGTATCTAGACTTGCTGATTTCGGTTTCAATGTCCTATTTACTCAAGTAGATTGCCAAGTGTTTCGTAGAGATAACCATAAAATGGTCTTTACCGGTATACGTAGAGGAGATCTTTACATTGTTGATTTCACTAAAAAAGGCTCAACCTAGAACTTGCTTAATTGTTAAATCTTCTAAAGGCTGGTTGTGGCATAGAAGGCTAGGCCATGTGGGCATGCGAAACCTTGACAAACTCATTAAAGGAAATCATATCCTTGGTGTTAACGATGTCATATTTTACAAGGATAGACTTTGTAGTGCTTGTCAAGAAGGGAAACAAGTTGGAGGAAGTCATCGCGCTAAAAACATCATGACCACAAGAAGACCACTCGAGCTACTTCACATGGATCTCTTTGGTCCAAATGCCTACAAGAGTCTCGGTGGTAACTCATCTGGTCTAGTCATAGTTGATGATTTTTGAAGATTTATGTGGGTGTTCTTTCTTGATGACAAATCGCAGGTCCAAAAGATCTTCAAAAACTTTGCTAGGAAGGCCCAAAATCAATTTGATGTGAAGATCAAGAAGGTTCGGAGTGACAACGGAACGGAGTTCAAGAACACAAATGTAGACACCTTACTTGACTAAGAAGGGATTGCACATGAGTTCTCGGCTACGTACACACCTCAACAAAATGGAGTCGTTGAGAGGAAGAACCGGACTCTTATCGAGATGGCAAGAACGATGCTTGATAAGTACAAGACGCCAAAACACTTTTGGGCGGAAGCGGTTGAGACAGCTTATCGTGCAACAAATCGCTTGTATCTTCACAAGCTACTCGGCAAGACGGCATACGAGCTCCTCACCGGTAACAAACCCCAAGTTGGATACTTTTGAGTATTCGGCTCAAAGTGCTACATTCTTGATAAGCATCGTCGTTCTAAATTTGCTCCTAAGTCTCATGAAGGTTTCCTACTTGGTTATGGCTCAAACTCTCACACATACCGTGTCTACAACAATTTCACCCGAAAGGTTAAAGAAACGGTAGATGTGAAGTTTGATGAATCTAACGGCTCGCAAGTAGAGGAATTGCCAATTGATGTAGGAGACAAAGATCCCTCGGAAGCAATCCAAGACTTGTCTATTGGTAAGATTCGTCCAATGGAGATGAAGGAGAGTACCTCGTCCGTCCAAGTGGAAGCTTCTACCTCACGACAAGGTGAACGAAGAGTTGATATGGAAGCATCCAGGAGTGGGACACACCAAGATGAAGAAAACGAGGAAGTGCACCAAGACGAACGTCAACAACCTCCTTCTCCACCACGACAAGAGAACGACAATGCTAACAATGAAGAAGGCCAAGAAGAAGAACAAGATGAAGAAGATGTTCAACCAAGACCCAAGCAAAATCTTTCACGAGTTCGAGCAAGAATTGCTAATGATCATCCCGTGGAGCAAATCTACAATGATATCCAAACCGGGAGAATCACTCGCTCTAAAACTCGTTTGGCTAACTTTTGTGAACATTACTCATTCATCTCTAGCATTGAACCTATGAAGGTTGAAGAATAATTGGAGGATCCGGACTGGATAAATGCTATGCATGAAGTGCTACACAACTTTGAGAGAAATCAAGTGTGGACATTGGTTGAGCAGCCCGACAACAACCACAACGTCATCGGTACCAAATGGGTGTTTCGCAACAAGCAAGATGAAGATGGACAAGTGGTTCGTAACAAAGCACGTCTCGTCGCCCAAGGCTACACACAAGTCGAAGGTATGGACTATGGTGAGACATATGCTCCCGTTGCTAGACTTGAGTCCATTCGCATCTTGCTTGATTATGCTAATCACCATGATATCACTTTGTACCAAATGGACATTAGCAGTGCTTTTCTAAATGGTGAAATTGAGGAGGACGTTTATGTTAAGCAACCTCCCGGCTTTGTCAATCCTAAGAAACCTAATCATGTCTACAAACTTCACAAAGCACTTTATGGTCTTAAACAAGCTCCTAGAGCATGGTATAAATGCTTGACCAAGTTCCTTATTGAAAAAGGCTTTGAAATTGGAAAAATAGATTCTACTCTTTTTACTAAAAGGGTTAATGGAGAACTATTTGTATGCCAAATTTATGTCGATGATATTATATTTGGATCAACTAACCCTCATTTTAGTGAAAAGTTTGGGAAGCTAATGTCGTAGAAGTTTGAGATGTCTATGATGAGTGAACTCAAATTCTTTCTTGGTTTGCAAATCAAGCAAACTAAGGAAGGCACCTTTGTCTCTCAAATGAAGTACACCAAGGACTTATTCAAGAAGTTCAATATGCAAGAATGCAAAGGTATGACTACACCCATGCCTACTAGTGGACATCTTGATTTGACCAAAGATGGTGAACCGGTTGATCAAAAAGTTGCCGCTCTATGATTGGTTCATTGTTATATCTATGTGCTTCACGTCCCGATAGCATGCTAAGTGTGTGCATGTGTGCATGATATCAAGCTGCTCCTAAGTAATGTCATCTTAAGGCCGTGAAGAGGATAGTGAGATACTTAATACATACACCAAATTTTGGCATTTGGCATCCAAAGACGGCTTCCTTTGATCTTGTTGGCTACTCTGACTCGGACTATGCCGGTGACAAGGTTGATAGAAAGTCCACTTGGCGTACTTGTCAATTCCTTGGTAGATCTATTGTGTCTTGGTCTTCCAAGAAACAAAACTTGGTATCCTTATCTACCGCCGAAGCGGAATACATTGCCGCTGGTTCATGTTGTGCTCAATTACTTTGGATGACCCAAACTCTTAAAGATTATGGGATATATGTGAAACATGTTCCATTACTTTGTGACAATGAAAGTACTATCAAGATTGCTAACAATCCCGTGCAACACTCTCGAACTAAGCATATTGAAGTTCGTCATCATTTCATTCGAGATCACGTTGCTAAGGATGACATAAACCTTAAGCATGTTCGCACCAATAAGCAATTAGCGGATATATTCACTAAACCACTTGATGAGAAAGTGTTTTGCAGGTTAAGAGGTGAATTGAACATCATTGATGCTTCAAACTTGGAGTAGGAACTCCATTGGATACATGCAAGACTTGAGCTTACGACTAATCACTTGATATTTCTCCTTTGATGATTATCTTATGTCTTGAAAATTTGCATCTTGCATGTTATCTAACCCTTGTAGGTACTTGGATGAATCTAATTCTATGAGATTGCAACTCACTCACATCTTGAGCAATCTCTACATCACCAAGTCTCTACACAATGGTGGTTGATGATAAGGAAGCACGAAACCTTTCAAACATATCCTTTGACAAATTCTATGTTGAGTTTCATGATTGTCATGTTGGATACGCAAGTGCTCTTCCTTGCAAAAACTAACCCATGTAGGTAGATGAACTCAAAATCCAAACTGTGCTCCCAACTCTTGATGGGCTACATCAACCTTGAGCAACCCACACAAGTTCAACTACATGAACAAGATCAACACTGCCACCCAAGGTATGTTATTCCATCTTAGAGTAGCTTTACTCCAAGTCATGAGTCAAAGTAACTCGACAAGATGTGAATACATCAAGATACTTAAACGTAAAATGGTAACCCCATTTTGAGCTTAAACGATGAGTACGACCTATGATCAAGTGATCTCACTTGACTCCTAAGTCAATATACTCTAACATAGGTGACTTTGTCACCGCCAAACTCTAGATAAAGTTCTCTTGTGTTCTTTTCTGTGTTCTTGCATTTGTCTCATGCATATTTGTTTCCCATTTCAAAAAAAAATCATCTAGATCTTTTAGTTTCTTTTCTTTGCTTTTTGTTCTGCATTTTCTGCATCCAATTCATTGCAAATCTTTGTGAGATCTTATTTGTCCAGTGAGCTGAGGTGACAAGTGTTTTTCTCTGTGATGAACTCAGTTCCACCGGTTTCATGTCTCCGGTCTAGCCGAAGATTTTCGGAGCAAACGAAGCATACAACTCGGTGACACCAATTTCACTACTGGAAAAACATTTTGCCATTTATTCCTGCTTTATTCTTGATCCAGCTCCACTCAATGAATCTTGTCCTCTGCAAGCATCACATTTACCTTAATGCTTTGTACTGTGATTCAAGGACCGAACCCATTCACAACAAATTCCAGAAGACCCTTCTTGGAAATTGATGTCAAAGGGGGAGAGAGAGATCACAACAAAGCTTAATCATATCTCTAGGGGGAGAGATCTCTAGTGGGAGGGAATACTCCAGGAAAGAGTAATCTTCAAGGATCCCAGATGCTTGATGTTCAAGAGGAGAGATGCCACATGTCTTCTTGGGGGAAAGACATGTTCATATGTGCTTATTTGCATTAGCTCTGTTCATTTGTTTCTTTGAGCTCTGTTTTTCTGTTCCCTATCTTCTCCCAGTATCCCATGCTAGATTCAGGGGGAGCAAGACATCCAAGGGAAATAAACTTATTAAATTCATTGCATATCTTTCTCTTTGGGGACATGTCAATATCTATCATGGTACTCTGTACTCACTCTACATGTCATCCCAGTCTTGGTACTCTCGTGGTTTCTTTTGTTTGCTGTAGCTAGTGGGTGCATCTGTGTTATCTAACCTTGTTTATGCAGGTTCATCCCATCCTAGCCAACTCAAGACCACAAGGTAAGTATATGCATCATAGTCATGTGTATGAGAAATTCTTGCTGATATACATACTGTTTCCAAAAAGGACTCATGGTCATGAAGGTACATTTCCCATATTCATATCTTTTGCCCTGGTGCATATAGCCAAGATACATGTAACACATCGCTACTCTGTCATGGTTGTGCTCTCACATGCTTCTATATTCCATATTCACATGATTGCATACATGTAGGGGGAGCCTATGCTTGTTACACGTCTTTCCAAAGCTTTACTTGCTATTCTCTATATCTTTATCTAAAGCTTTGATGTATGTTGCCATCAATTACCAAAAAGGGGGGAGATTGAAAGCACAAGTGCTCCCTGGGTGATTTTGATAATTAATGACAACATATCTCTTGTTGGACTAATACTTTTACCTAGTATGTTTCAGACAAGTTCAACAAATTAAGTGGCATGGACTAAAGGATGTGGAACCCCTTCAAGATGCTAAGGACAAAGGATTAGCTCAAGCTTCAAGATCAAGACTCTACATTTTCCATTTTAGTGATCCAAGATCACATTGAGTCTATAGGAAAAGCCAATACTATCAAGAGGGGATGAGGTGTTGCGTAATGGCTTGCTTGCTCAAAGTGCTTAGTGATATGCTCCAAAACCATCAACTACCTTACCCACATCCACATATGACCTAAACCAAAAGTCAAACTCGGCCCCAATGATTCTTCTATCCGAGTTCAGATGTCATAGCCACTGCCACAAACCCTAGGCAAATCGGTTTCACCGATAGGGATCTCGGTCTCACCGAGATAGGATTGTAATCTCTCTGTGTATGTCCATTACCAAAATCGGTCCCACCGAGATTGAGCAATCGGTACTACCGAGATTACAATGAAAACTTTCTAGTTAGCTTATTACCAAAATCGGTCCCACCGAGTTTGTGTAATCGGTCTCACCAAGTTTGCCTGACCAACTCTCTGGTTAGCTTATTACCAAAATCAGTCCCACCGAGTTTGTGTAATCGGTCTCACCGAGATTACATTATGCCCTAACCCTAACCATATCGGTCCTACCGAGTTGCATCTCAGTCCCACCGAAAATCCTAACGGTCACTAGGTTTGCTAAATCGGTGTGGCCGAGTTTCTCAATTCGGTCTCACCGAGATTGGTAAATTGTGTGTAACGGTTAGTTTTTTTGTGGAGGCTATATATACCCCTCCACCCACTCTTCATTCATGGAGAGAGCCATCAGAACATACCTACACTTCCAATACACATTTTCTGAGAGAGAACCACCTACTCATGTGTTGAGGCCAAGATATTCCATTCCCACCATATGAATCTTGATCTCTAGCCTTCCCCAAGTTGCTTTCCACTCAAATCTTCTTTCCACCAAATCCAAATCCTGTGAGAGAGACTTGAGTGTTGGGGAGACTATCATTTGAAGCACAAGAGCAAGGAGTTCATCATCAACACACCATTTGGTACTTCTTGGAGAGTGGTGTCTCCTAGATTGGCTAGGTGTCACTTGGGAGCCTCTGACAAGATTGTGGAGTTGAACCAAGGAGTTTGTAATGGCAAGGAGATCGCCTACTTCGTGAAGATCTACCGCTAGTGAGGCAAGTCCTTCGTGGGCGATGACCATGATGGGATAGACAAGGTTGCTTCTTTGTGGACCCTTCGTGCGTGGAGCCCTCCGTGGACTCGCGCAACCATTACCCTTCGTGGGTTGAAGTCTCCATAAACGTGGATGTACGATAGCACCACCTATCGGAACCACGACAAAAACATCTGTGTCTCCAATTGCATTTGAATTCTCCAAACCCTTCCCCTTACATTCTTGCAAGTTGCATGCTTTACTTTCCGCTGCTCATATACTCTTTGCATGCTTGCTTGATATGTATTGTGTTTGTTAAACTTGTGCCAAAACTCCACTTCAACTTAAAGAAATTAAAAACTGCAACTTTTGGTACTTAGTGTCTAATCACCCCGCCCCCCTCTAGACACCTCTTCTCGATCCTTTCACATGGGTATCCTGCCTTTTTGGCTTATCATATTATTGATCACATGGGGGCTTCTACTTTATAGAGCAAAGTTATGATTACCTATTGATCCGGCTTATAAAGCCATATATAAAAAATCACTTGGGGGCTTGGTCATATTCAAACCATAGCTACACCTCTTAATAAGTGTAAGGCCACCAGGGAAATCACTTGGGGGCTTGGTCGTATTCGAACCATAACTACACCTCTTGATCGGCGAAAGGCCACCAGGAAAATCACTCGAGGGCCAAAGAGAATGTTTCAAAAGCACAACTCAAACATAGGCACCCACTGAGCACGGCTCAAAATATTGCTTAGGGGCTCTTTGCTTCTCAAAGAATAAAGAGTATGCACCCTTGTAATAGGCTATCAAGCCAGGCTTGGAAGCCAGGTGTATCCACCTAAAACCCCGGGTTATCTTGCCTTTTTTAAGTAAGCCACTCCGTCCAGGTAAACCTGGTATGACCCACCGAACTTTTTACAAGTCAATCTCACAGACCCTGAACTTGTCAAAGTTAAAATGACGATTGGTTAAAGATTTAGGTCCATCTTAAAAGGCTTTGTAAAATGGTCTAACTCAGTGGCCTGTCAGCCCATGAAAAGCCTCGCATTTGGGGCCTGGCAGCCCGTGAAAAGCCTCGACTATAAGTTTTCATATGCTTTTATTTGCCAAGTTTTTTCCTCCTTGGATGAGATTCATATTATCTTATGATAAACCGGCGTTTATTGACCCAACTTGGCTTTCAACTACAAGTTGTCAGTACACGATCAGTTATAATCCGGTGCTTATTGACCCGGTCTGGTTTCGACTACAAGTCACCAGTATTATATATGGATAATCCGGTGTTTATTACAATCCGGTACGATTTTACTATAAACCGGCAAGACATGGGAAGAGTTATCAGTACTCAAAATTTGGGTTATCACCCTTACTACAAAAAGTTGGTAAACCAACGATGTGATTCAATGTCACAGGACACTTTAAACTTGTTGTATGCAGAAATAGGTTGAATAAAGCATGATTATAAATCTCCGACGTTTATTAACCAGGCCTGGCTTTCAACTATAAGTCGCCAGTATGATGATAAATTAACCAGTGTTTATTAACATGGACTAGCTTGGGATTATAAGTCGCCAGTATATATTTGGATTGCGCCATTGGAATCATGTGCTCATAAATCATTGGATTATATTATTCAAATCTTCAAATGGCCAACATGGCTGGATTTTATTATGGTTATCAGTAACCAGTATTATGATTAAGGTTTTCAAAGTCGCTTTAGCGCAATGGCTATTATATTATCAATGGATATGATTTATTCTACAATTGAAGGAATAGTCCCGAGTCGTTGCAGGCTTACGACTCGGTAATTCAGGGCTACATTATTTAAGTTGAGATTACATTAAATATGCAAGTCCCATGTCACTGCCAGCATGCACCATGGCACTTGGGGGCTAATGTAAAGTCATTTTTTGATCAACTTATTGAAGACCCGACTCATCCCATTGTAATGAACTGGCCCTTGGGGGCTACCAATTGCTCCTGTCAAAAATTCAAGGTACACAAGCCTCAGTACATTATATTGAAAGATCCACTACTCCGTTGGTAGAGTACAAAGCTCTTAACCTTATGGACGTGGGTTCAAGTCCCATGGTGGAGATTACATCATATGATGTTATTATTAATGAATTATATACAAAGTCCTAGCTCAGTATTATATTACTGAGCCGGCCCTTGGGGGCTACACGTTGCTGCTGAAATCTACATGATCATCTTTACAAAGTCCCTGCACATTATTGCATAATGACCCGGCCCTTGGGGGCTACACATTGCTGTTCAACTCTACATGATCATATCTATAAAGTCCCTGCTCATTATTGCATAATGACCCGGCCCTTGGGGGCTACACTAGTTGAAATTTTTATGAGCATAAAGGCAATCATAAGTCCCAGGCTGCTGCAAGCATGACAACCCGGCACTTGGGGGCTACATATGTGGAATATTCAGTTTTGACTAATGACTGCGATGAACAACATGGATTTCTTCAAAGTAGTAATATTTATATTGAAGCAAGTCATAAGCCATCACTTTGTTCTGCTCAAGACTTGGGGGCTACAGGTAATATGGATATAAGAGAGAAAAATCTTCAAATTCTCAATTTTGAATAAACAGATTGACCCGGTGTCTCCAACAATCATAACCCGGCATCGTCAATAATTATGAACTGGCGTTGGCAACAATCATGAACCGGCGTTGGCAACAATCATGACCCGGAATTATCAGTTTTTATAGCCTGTCGATTTTGGAAATCATAGCTTGGCAAGTTCTACATTTTCAAGCCGGATGAATATGAGTTGAATATTTGAAGACCAATATTTTTGTCAAGTCAGAGCATTCAAGGCCGAACCTGGGTAAAACCTCGTGTCTCTCGTCCCACTCAACCCCTCTCAAGCTACCACATAGATGCGTTGGACTCACGACTAAGTCCTTGCACTAAGGACATCTGCCGTGACAATTCCACGACAGTTCCCGATAATTTCAGTGCTTGTAGAGAATACCTTGTTGAAAACCGCTTGTCATTTCGTTCTGCTACTCGTTGGGTTTGACAATCTGACTTATCGAAAGGACTACGGTAGATCCCCTATACTTGTGGGTCATCAAGACTCTTTTCTCGCCATTGACGGGGAGTGAAGCGCCTTTGGTAAGTGGAATTTGGTAAGGAAACATTTATATTACGTGCTAAAATTTACTGTGACTTGTCACTATGGAAAATAATCCTTTGAGGGGCTTGTTCGGCGTATCTTCACGTTGAATGGTAGATCAAGAAGTTGCTCCTCAACCTGCTGAACCTAATGAAAATATTTATTATGAGATTCCTTCAATTATGATAGAGAAACTGCTAGCTAATCCTTATGCAAGAGATGGAACATTACATCTTGATATGCATCTAATATATGTAGATGAAGTTTGTGGATTATTTAAGCTTGCAAGTTTGCCCGAGGATGATTTCAAGAATAATGGCTTCCCTTTATCTTTCAAGGGAAAGCCATTTACATGGTATAGGCTATGTGATGATATTGGATCTTGGAACTACAACCGATTGAAATTGGAATTTCATCAGAAGTTTTATCCTATGCATCTGGTTCATCGTGATCGGAATTATATATATAATTTTTGGCCTCGTTAAGGAGAAAGTATTGTTTAAGCTTGTGTGAGTCTTAAGTCAATGTTATTGTAACATCCCAAAATTCTAAATTTTGGAATGCTATATTAAATAGATAGTTTTGATTGATTCTTTGATTGCTTGAGTGAAATTTGAAACTTTTGTAAGTTAAATGAGAGGGAATAAAAGGACTTTCCCAAACTTTCATTTTTATTTATGATCTCCATGAATTCAAATCAATTTCATCACAAAACCCTAGAGAGAAGATGATATGAATTCTTCCATTCATTTAAATGAAAAAGGTTTTTTTGAAAAATATTTGAATTTCATTGGGAAATATTTCAAATAAAGAAACTTCAAGCAACTCAATGATTTTCATGAGAGAAGATAAAATGACTTCTTCAAATTATATGAAATACAAGTTGGGAGTTTCAAAGAATCAAATTTAGAGTCCTTTTGGAAATTATTTTCAATTTGGAGTTATTTGACTTTTATTCAAATTGTTTTCCGCCAAAACTAAAATAATTGGAAAATAGGGTAAAATGATTCCCTAAATCAGAAAATTGGAGAGAAATAAATTTGAAATCATTTTGGTATTTTTAAAATGTTTTTATTGGGTTTTATTGCACCAGCAACACTCTTTGATTTATTTTATTTTTTGTGGATTTTTTTTGATGCTAGAAAAATGTTCACGTTATAGAAAATATTTTTCTGAAAATTTTGATATATCATATGCCTATAGTATATTTTTAGTCTATTTGGTTTTATTTTTATTTTTGCCAAAATTGTTTTAAAAAAGAATTTTTTTCCTCCGCCGCCGAACTGGTCCGACCCAACAGGTCGCGGCCCAGCCCAGCCGCGCGTCCCTGACCTCCCGCTGGACTCCGCCTGCAGTACGCCGCCGCCGCCGTCCCGCACAAGGACTCCACCGCCGCCTTGCTTTACCCCTTCACCACGCCTCACCTCCCCTCCATAAAAACCGAGGCCTCGACCCCAGCTCCTCTCTCTCTCCTCATCCCGCTCTCGCGCCGCCGCCACCGCTACTCCATCGTCACCGATGCCACGCGCCGGCACCGCACTTCTGTCGCGCCGCCCGCACGCGCCGCCGCCCCGCCGCCGTTGCCGCACCCTGCCCCGCAGCCGTCGTCGCCCGCGTTGCCACCGCCCACCATCGCCGGATGCACGCCGCTCCGCCGATGTGCCAACCGTCGCCGCCGCTGGTTTTTCCCGTAAAACCCACGAGCCGCCCGAACGGTAAAGACCGCAAAAAGCCCGAACCAGTTTTCATTTTAGATCATTTTTGTTTTTTTAGTTAGTCCTATTCACTGAATGTTCGCTGTTTATACATTCACAGCAAACGAATTCGTCTGTTAGCGTTCGTTAACGGACGTTCGTTATTTAGTCATTTCCTTTTTCTTTTTAATATCGGTCAGGGACCTATCCGTGATTATTTTCTTTATAGATTAGTCCCTGTTCTTCAAACCTTCGTAACTCTTGCACCATCTATCCAAATCCAACGAAACCAACGCCCACTTTTTCGTTATGGTCTCCTCTATCCAATAAAATAACTTAAACATATTTTTGAGAATTTAAAATTTGTTTTCAAACAGATTTGAATTCAAACTTCTTTTGTTCATAACCTGAGTTTTATAACTCTATTTGAGTTGATTCTTTTTGCAAATCGAAGCTCTTGACCTAAACTTTCTAATAACGCCAAATTCACATAATTTTGGTACTGTTAGAAGTTTTATTATGTTGCAAGAGTTAATTGTTTGTTTTCAAAGTTTTTCAAAGTTCTTTTCTTTGTTTCTTTTTGCATGATTGCTTATATGTGGTTACTATTGCTTGCTTACGATAGATTGACCAGAGTGTGATGAGTAGACCTATCAGGAGTTATGAGTGCGATTCATCTTCATCAACAGTACGAGGTAAGTTCACACTTTGATCATACTTTCCGTTACCTAGTTTTTATGCATTAGTTTCAACCCTCAAACATTGCATGAGTAGGATCTCTTAACTTGTGGGTCTGGGAAGTAGATGATGAGGTAGAACCTATTACCTGTTTTATTATCAAACCCTAGGAGTTACTTCTACGTTATGCTTATACTACTATGCTCTGCTCGTAGACGTGGTTTGGTTTGAGTGATTCATGACAGATGTGAGAGTTATTATTAATGGTTAACCTAAGGTGGCTACTTTAATACACATCTGGGTGGATTGGTTGGGGCACCCTGGAGCACCCAGTGGTTTGCCCGAGGCACCTGGAAAACCCAGTGCTTGCCCAAGGGGATCCTGGAGGACCCGTGTGATCACCCTATAGAAGGCCACCCAGGCTCAAAGGGATCATCAGATTATTCGTGCTAGAAACTTCTGTGTGCAGCCACGAGCTATTATGGGCTCTAGCATAGTTGAGTATGTTGCATGACCTCTCTCAGTGGTAGGCTAGCAGATGTTGGGGAAAGTAGGTGTAAATGTCTACCCGGAGTAAAGACTTAATGCTTCGGAAAGACTGTGTCTCAATCATCCGTTTCTCAAACACCATGTAGTGCGAGAAATCCAACGAAGGAGATCGAGTCTTGTGGGGAAAAGTGTGCAAACCTCTGCAGAGTGTACAAACTAATTATGGTTAGCCGTGTCCCCGGTTATGGACATCTTGAGTATCTGGTTCTTGAATTAGCATGTTGATCTCATCACTTTATTTAATTAACTGGTTGGGTTAATGATTACTTAATTGGGATTGAGTTGGAGGAACCTTCTCAATGTTTTCAACAAACTTTGTAGTAAATAAAATAAATTCCTTTGTTGTAGGAAAAAATTGGCTTTTCGCAAAAACATTAAAACCATATAGCTTCCACCAGCCAAACATGCGTGTAGTGATAGCTATTATTCATCCTTGTCCTATGGTGTGAATTTGCCAGTACATTCAATGTAATGACCCTTTGTGGCTGCAACGTCTCATGTTGCAGGATTCTTATGACGAGTAAGTGATACTTTAGGGTTACGATTTATACACTCAACTTTGCCGTTGGTGTTGATGGGAATCCACAACTTTGTTGTTACTTCCGCTATTTGGATTGAGGTAATAGTATATACGTTACTTTATACATGTGATTTACCTCTGTTACAAATCCTCGAGTATTGTGTGTGTCAGCATACCGATTCAGGGATGACACTTAAGCACAGAGACTTGACCGTCTAAGGTCGGGTCGCTACAAGATGGTATCAGAGCACATGTTGACTGTAGGACATGACCCCTAGAAATTGGTAAGCCCATGGGAAATATTTTCTCTACAAATTCCTCTTCAAAAAGATCTTTTTCCTCTCTTCTTTTCTGAGCTTTATAAAATATCCCCTTTTAGTGAGATTGTACCCCTTTTCCCCTTTTGACCACGAAGATTCGACTGATGAGACCACTCCAAGAAGTACAAGATATCGGAATACTAAGACCACTTCAGAATGAAGAGGATTTTACCGTGCGTTACAATAACAGAAACTACGACGGTTTAAGACTTTGAAGACTAGGAGAATTGGAAAGCTCTGAAGAATTCCCAGATTTGTATGACCTAGGAAGGCTACCCTTATGGAACTTGGCAGACTATTGAAGCTGTCAATACCCAAGATTAAGGTGTATCGGAGAAAGACCGGAACATGGAGAGTTAAAAACTCAAAGTTTTTGTCAAGAAAACCCTAATGGAGGAGATATCAACTATGGAATGATAACTCATGGTAATGACAAGGGAAGAAACACACCTATCCGTGATGTTATCGCCCACTTATGCTATTATCACCGTGCTGAGTTAAGCATTCATATGCATGGAAGGATTAGATGACAACAACGCTGATGGAGCACCTATCAACAAAGGATGCAGTTTTGACCTTAGCTAGTTTATCACCAGGATCTGGAGTGTTACGTCAAGAGGTTTAGGGTGGACCTCTAGGAAGTCATATTTGACAAGGAAGCATTTCGTGAAGAACTCGGGACCCAGAAGCTGAATGTAGCCAAGCTGGAGGAGTAACACCTTGAGATACCGGAGATTCGTCAGGAACTGATGGACAGTAGGACCATGGTTCATGCCGAGGATGTTGAAACCCAGAAGTTTGGAACGCAACTCCAGTAATATTAAAGGACGCCACGAGAGACTTCGCGTCAACAGAGATGATCTGGAAAATGAACTTGAGAAAGACAAGCACGATCGGAAGAAGCCATTGGTGGCATGAACAAGACTTGAAGAGTTTGATGACTTTGAAAATTTATAGACCTTTAGAAGACCAAACCCCTGTTATATACCTACGTTAGATGCGACGATTGTGAGCTATCATTTTTTTTGATGTTTTTCCGACAGCCACAAAATAAAAATCTGTCTTTTCAAAACTATTGTTTGGATTGTGTGTATCTCTCTCATCTCACCCAAAACCCATGACCCAATAGAGGATGAATGGAGGTGAGCTTATATTTTCTTGACCGATGAGTCAATTGGAGACGGACCGATGGATTCAGAACATGGAGGATCACATGGAGAATAACACTATAGCCGTAAAGGATATGGCCCAGCATGCTCTTGAGTGCTTTGAAAGAGGTGCTGCTACCTGGTGGAAGATGTACCAAACCATCAATGCATGGCAAGGAGTAACCACTTGGAAAGAATTTAAGTTGACTTTGCCAAAGCCTCGGCTTGTGTCCTAGAAGTTGAAGCCTTATGGATACGATATGAGGAAACCTTGTGCATGCAAGATCTGTGGAGAAATAGGACACACCCATAAAGAACATAAGGATGAATGCCCTAATTGTGAAGGAAGTCACCCAACTGAAGAATGCCCAACTAGGCAGATCACTTGTTTCTTATGTGAAGGGACTACCCACTACCCTACTCAGTGTCACATTTACCCCATGGTACAATGAACTATCCAACAGAAGAAAGAAGCAATGAAAGGAGCCCTCATGGAAATTTTAGAAGGACCTGTGATGAAGGAAGAGGTGGAGGACACACCCAGAGAAAACCCAATTAAACCCTGCACCAAGTCTTGCTATTCATGTGGAGAAGGACACATCTCCCAAAATTGTCTGAATGGGGATCCAGTAGAATTCCCTATAGAGGAAGTAGTGTATGACCCATAGGAAATAGAAGCCCTGATTGGAACGGAAAAGTCCAGGAAGAGAAGTAGATCGGATTCCAGGAAGGACCTGAGTCATATCACCTATTTCAGGTGCAAGGAGTCAGGGCACTACTTCAGCAGTTGCCCAAAAAGGAAACCTCGAAACTTGTCAGAAGCGATATGTTTCCGTTGTAATGAAGTAGGGCACCTTGCCAGAGATTGTCCCAATGAAGATATTCATGTTAAATGGTTGATCTTGTAAGAAATATAGTAGCAGCAGTGGGAACATTTCTTATTATTGAGGTGTTGAGGCATGTAATGGAAGGGCAGGAGATTGTAATACTTTGAGAATCAATAAAGTTAGTATCATGGGTACTGATTTGGATGCTTATGAGTTGTTACTCTATGAAGAAACACTTTGACCATTTTTGAGGATATGAGAAATATGGTCCATGGATGAATTGTGCATTTCAAGGGTCGTAATACCCTCTGAGGACACTTGACCCCTGGAAAAGAAAATGACATTCCATGAAATGGACTTTGGACAAAGTAAGTACGAGTTTTAATCTCGATATGTGGGATACCCCAAGAGTATGAAGGGATGAAGTACTATTGGATATAAAGGAGGTATGATGTTGGAAATATGGAAGCAATTGTAACTCCGTGATGAGTCTGAGTAATCCTGTCTCAGTTTGGTACCAATAGAAGGAAGGGTGATAGTACAATTGGATAGATTTAAGAATGCTAGGAAATTGGATGTTGGAATAATGATCAGTTGCCCCGATGATGAGTTCAAGGTTTACAAGTGATGAGATGGGCCATAACCCGCAGGCCCCAGGACCTGCCAACAAGCAAGCACATTCTTGCTAAAGGAAAAACCCTGGAAGAGGATATGCCTTTATCAACAAACGATCTTATAGGAGTAAAGCAAAACCTGAGAGTTGTGAAGAAATGATAGATGTTTTTTTGGCTTGCATAATCAATGGACTATTCCGAATGCAGTTCGTGCACAAGAGAAATTCTGCAATGCTTCTGAGGATGACCGAGTGTTAGAATGCGAGATTCGCTAAACCGTATACAAGGTAATGATTTGTGTGCGGGGTGGATTGATCACCATACCGACTTACTCTTATTATTCGCCTTGCTATATGGGATGGTAAATCTTAGTGACTTGCCTATAGTAGAGAGACGATGATCGAAACCTTGTTTATACCGTAGAATGGTATAGTAATTTTTCCCTTATACACGGCAGTTGTTGCCAACCATAGGTTATATGGTGAGGTTCAACCTAGAGCCATTCCCTACAGGAGAAACCATAAATTGTTGACCACCATGAAATATCGATAGTTGTTTAGTATTGGCGCTAGACCGTCAGCTAAGAAGACCCAGTCTTGGAATAACCTTACCAAGATGAAAGGACAAGAAGAATTGAGGAAAAGGGTTATTCCACTACCGGAAGAGCCCAGAGAAGGAATTATCCCGAAGATTTGAGAAGACCGGCCCTGTCAAGAAAAAGGATGGAGTAAATGAGTATTGATGGGATCGTAACGATGTTTCTAAGGGTGGTAGCACCCCAGACCCCCTATGATGGTCGATGGATTTTGAGAAGTCCCCCAAACCTAACCTATTTCTTCCTAGCCTCTTCAAATCTCGAGGACGAGATTCATTTTAAGGGTGGTAGGTTTGTAACATCCCAAAATTCTAAATTTTGGAATGTTATATTAAATAGATAGTTTTGATTGATTGTTTGATTGCTTGAGTGAAATTTGAAACTTTTGTAAGTTAAATGAGAGGGAATAAAAGGACTTTCCTAAACTTTCATTTTTATTTATGATCTCCATGAATTCAAATCCATTTCATCACAAAACTCTAGAGAAAAGATGATATGACTTCTTCCATTTATTTAAATGAAAAAGGGTTTTTTTTGAAAAATATTTGAATTTCATTGGGAAATATTTCAAATTCAGAAACTTCAAGCAACTCAATGATTTTCATGAGAGAAGATAAAATGACTTCTTCCAATTATATGAAATATGAGTTGGGAGTTTCAAAGAATCAAATTTAGAGTCCTTTTGGAATTATTTTCAGTTTGGAGTTATTTGACTTTTATTCAAATTATTTTTCGCCAAAAATAAAATAAATGGAAAATAGGGTAAATGATTCCCTACATCAGAAAATTGGAGAGAAATAAATTTGAAATCATTTTGGTATTTTTAAAATGATTTTTATTGGGTTTTATTGCACCAGTAGCACTCTTTGATTTATTTTAATTTTTGTGGATTTTGTTTGATGCTAGAAAAATGTTCACATTATAGAAAATCTTTTTTTTGAAAATTTTGATATATGATATGCCTATAGTATAGTTTTAGTCTATTGGGTTTTATTTTTATTTTTTTTACCAAAATTCTTTTAAAAAAGAATTATTTTTTCTCCGCTGTCGAACTGGGCCAGCCCAACAGGCCACGGCCCAGCCCAGCCACGCGTCCCCGACCTCCCACTGGACTGCGCCTCCAATACGCCGCCGCCGCCGTCCCACACCAGGACTCCGCTGCCGCCTTGCTTTGCCCCTCCACCACGCTTCACCACCCCTCCATAAATACCAAGGCCTCAACCTCAGCTCCTCTCTCTCTCTCCTCGTCCCGCTCTCGCGCCACCGCCACTGCATCTCGCTGTCGCCGCCGCCGCTACTCCACCGCCGCCGACGCCACGCACCGCCGCCGCACTTTTGTCGCGCCGCCTTCCGGCCGCCATTGCCACACCCTGCCCCGCATCTGTCGCCGCCCGCGTTGCCGCCGCCCGAAGTCGCCGGATGCACGCCGTTGCCGCCGATCTGCCAACCATTGCCGCCGCTCGTTTTTCCTGTAAAACCGACAAGCCGCCCGAACGGTAAAAACCGACAAGTTGCAAGAGTTAATTGCTTATTTTCAAAGTTTTCCAAAGTTCTTTTCTTCCTTTCTTTTTGCATGATTCCTTATATGTGGTTATTATTGCTTGCTTACGATAGATTGATCGGAGTGTGACGAGTAGACCTCTCAGGTGTTATGAATGCGATTCATCTTCATCAACAGTACGACGCAAGTTCACACTTTGATCATACTTTCCGTTACCCGGTTTTTATGCATTAGTTTCAACCCTCAAACATTGCATGAGTAGGATCTCTTAACTTGTGGGTGTGGGAAGTAGATGATGAGGTAGAACCTATTACCTGTTTTATTATCAAACCCTAGGAGTTACTTCTACGCTATGCTTATACTGCTATGCTATGCTCGTAGACGTGGTTTGGTTTGAGTGATTCATGACAGATGTGAGAGTTATTATTAATGGTTAACCTAAGGTGGCTACTTTAATACACATCTGGGTGGATTGGTTGGGGCACCCTGGCCAAAAAATTTATTATTGATAATTAATATTCCAGTAATTCTGAAACTAAGAAACACTAATGGGAAATTCGAAAAATAGGAAGGACGCTAGGAATAATAACGTCCAGGGCTGGACGCCAATACCAACAACGTCCAAAGTTGGACGCTCTTATAAACAGCGTCCACTGTGTTTGGTTCGACCAGACCTTGTCCGGCTATCTCCGGCCTTCGACTTGTACCCTCAGCAACTTCCGCAGGACCAAAGCTAGACTCCGCCACCTCTAGCCCGCCGAAAATGGCACTCTAGCAACACACCACCCTCATTTCGCTCCTTGTTATCCCTCTTTGCCAATTCCCATCGTCGTGCCTTGCTCGCAATGGTGATCCGCTAAACCCCTGTTGCTGCTGGGGCCATGGCTGTCCATCTCCGACAGCCATATCCTCCTCAGCAAAGACCGCCCGACCTCTTCCCTGTTACACTTGGAGCCATCTCTAGCAACACTAACTACTAACATGTCAGCGTGAGCCCTCTCTCCACCCTTTTCGCTCTCCTACACTAGGCATGCGTAACCGTGTGAGTGGATGCGTTGTGAATTTGTGCATGAATATCTGTGCATGTTGGCATGAACTCGAGTTGTTTTCTACCGAAAAAGTCTCACACCCCGCTTTATAGATAATGCAACGATCATACAACTCGACACCACACCATATACACCCGAGACAGGATATAACAATGCAAAATAACAGCGACACCACCACAACCCACTCCAAGATCACAACAACAATACAAAGAGTGTCCTGCAAGAAGCGGTCGGAGTACTCCACCATGATAGAGGTGTCACAAAGAGACGATGTTGCACCCGATGAATCATGGACTCCAAGACGGTGCCTTCAGGAAGGGCACGTCATAGGAGCACCGCCACCGCCGATTCAAAAAAATCATGGGTTTCACGAGCAAACTGAAGGAGGAGAGTAGCCGCAACGCCGCCTTCACAAAGGTAACCACGTCTACAGTTGCCGCTGCCATTGGCCTGGTGAAAGCCAAACAAGGATTACCCAATCGCATGCACTCTCCGTCTCCAAGACCACTATTGGTTGCTGAACACCGGACACCATGCCGCCCGGACGCCCATGGCAGGGGTAGTCGCCTGCAGCCAGCTCCACCCATGACCCACGCGCCGCACCTAGCAACCTGTGCCGGTCGCAGCCTGCGCTGCCCATGCCACCATGCCGCCTGTCACACCGCCGCCACAACACCATCTGTAACCACTTTGGTGCACCACCACGCCCGCTTTCCAATGCGGTGTCCATGCCTGCTCGATCTGGCCCAGGCCTGACCTCCTGTGCATGGAAGACAAAACTTCCCCGTCGCCACCTACGCCGACCGGGCTTCGCCTGACCACGCCCTTTGTCAACGATTAGGGAGGAGGGAGAGTGGGAGGGGGAACCCCGACGACGGTGGCTAGGGTTACCCTCGATAGCTCACGGGAGCTACGCAGAAGGGAGAGGGGAAAGAGGGGAGGCCTCCTGACTAGCTCACCACTCGAGTTGTTTTCTTAGTAGCAAGGAGTGTACCGGAGCACACTGTCCATGGTTGAATTGCTGGAAGCTTTCTCCCTCAAGGCAGCCCAGAAAGCAATCACGACTTAGGTGTAGAATGCACAATTAGACTTTCTTGCGACAGTTTTAGTAGCTACTGAATTAGAAATACATAAATTCATGTGTGTTAAGACTATTTCTCCTCTAATTTGGCAAAAGCAAACTGGTCTAGAATGGAACAAATGGGCATTTCAGTGATTTGTTATCGATGCCTCACAACCATCACAAAAAAACCAAAGCTCACATATTTAATCTATTAGAGGAAATACTCTCAATATAGTTAAAACAAGAGCACCTGACCGAACCACATAACTAGACGCTGTTTATAACAGCGTCCAGCCGTGGATATCATTCGCAATAGCGTCCAGCCTGGACGCCGTTGTCAATAGCGTCCTTCCTATTTTTCAAATTTCGGCCCAACCATGATCAATTTTCTAATTATTGCGGTACTAATTACTAGTAATAAAAAAATCGGGCACCCTGGAGCACCTAGTGGTTTTCCCGAGGCACCTGGAGAACCCAGTGCTTGCCCAAGGGGATCCCGGAGGACCCGTGTGATCACCCTATAGAATGCCACCCAGGCTCAAAGGGATCATAAGATTATTCATGCTAGAAACTTCCGTGTGCAGCCACAAGCTATTATGGGCTCTAGCATAGTTGAGTATGTTGCATGACCTCTCTCAGTAGTAGGCTAGCAGATGTTGGGGAAAGTAGGTGTAACTGTCTACCCGGAGTAAAGACTTAATGCTTCGGAAAGACTGTGTCTCGATCATCCGTTTCTCAAACACCATGTAGTGCGAGAAATCCAACGGAGGAAATCGAGTCTTGTGGGGAAAAGTGCGCAAACCTCTGCAGAGTGTACAAACTAATCATGGTTAGTCGTGTCCCTGGTTATGGACATCTTGAGTATCTGGTTCTTGAATTAGCATGTTGATCTCATCACTTTATTTAATTAACTGGTTGGGTTAATGATTACATTAATTGGGATTGAGTTGGAGGAACTGTAACACCCACAATGCGGCTATATCTCCCACGTGTCGGGGCACGACTTAGAGGCATGGCCACATGGTAGGCTTGTCGCAAGAGGGGTATTCTTTACACATCCCATGTACTGAATAAGAAAGGGATAAAGAGTCGGCTTACAGTCGCCACTTCACACAATACATAAATAATCCATACATCATCCAAAGTACAATCAAAGGTCCGACTACAGAACCAAAATAAAGAAAGACAATCCCAAATGCTAGATCCCCGATCGTCCCAACTGGGCTCCACTACTGATCATCCGGAAAAGAAACATAGTAACGGCCCGAATCCTCGTCAAACTCCCACTTGAGTTCGGTAACGTCCCCTACACTAGCATCATCGGCACCTGCATCTGTTTGGAAGTACCCGTGAGTCATAAGGACTCAGCAATCTCACTCTCGCGAGATCAACACTATTTAAGCTTAAGGGTAGGAAAGGGTAGTGAGGTGGAGCTGCAGCAAAGTACTAAGCATATATGGTGGCTAACTTATGCAAAAGAGAGCGAGAAGAGAAGCAACGCACGGTCGAGAGGCTAATAGTGATCAAGGAGTGATCCTGAAGCTACTTACGCTCAAGCATAACACAAGGCCGTGTTCACTTCCCGGACTCCGTCGAAAAGAGACCATCACGGCTACACACGCGGTTGATTCATTTTAATTAAGTTAGGTATCAAGTTCTCTAAAACCGGATATTAACAAATTCCCATCTGCCACATAACCATGGGCACAACTCTCGAAAGTTTATACCCTGTAGGGGTGTCCCAACTTAGCCCATCACAAGATCTCACGGTCAACGAAGGATATTCCTTCTCCCGGGAAGACCCGATCAGTCTCGGAATCCCGGTTAGAAGACATTTCGACAATGTTAAAACAAGACTAGCAAAGCCACCCGATGTGCCAACAAATCCCGAATGGATTCGGACGTATCTCGTTCTCAGGGCACACCGGATAAGTCAAGCTACGAGTAAAACCAACCCTCAAGTTGCCCCGAGGTGGCCCCGCAGGTTGCCCGGTTTGGACCAACACTCAGAGGAGCACTCGCCGAGGGGGGGGGGTTAAAATAAAGATGACCCTTGAGTCTGCAGAACCTAAGGGAAAGGTATATGGTGGTAGGTAGGCAAATGGTAAAACCAAGGTGGGGCCTTGCTGGAGGAGTTTTTTTCAAAGCGAACTGTCAAGGGGTTCCCATAACACCCAACCGCGTAAGGAACGCAAAATCAAGGAACATAACAACGGTATGACAGAAACTAGGGCGGCAAGAGTGGAACAAAACACCAGGCAAAAGGCCGAGCCTTCCACCCTTTACCAAGTATATAGATGCATTAAAGTAAATAAGAGATAATAATGATATCCCAACAATATCCATGTTCCAACATGGAACAAACTTCATCTTCACCTGCAACTAGCAATGCTATAAGAGGGGCTGAGCAAAGCGGCAACATAGCCAAACAACGGTTTGCTAGGAAAGGTGCGTTAGAGGCTTGACATGGCAATATGGGAGGCATGATATAGCAAGTGGTAGGTAGCGCGACATAGCAATAGAGCGAGCAACTAGCAAGCAAAGATAGAAGTGATTTCGAGGGTATGGTCATCTTGCCTGAAAAGTTCTCAGAGTTGATGAAAGCTTGATGCTCGTTAGCGTACTCAACAGGTTCCTCGATCACGTACTCGTCTCCTGGCCTTACGCAAAGAAAGAACACAAGCCAAGGACCAACAATCAATCACGGTACAATGCACAAGCCACATGATGCAAAACATGTCATGATATGCAAGACATGATATGCAATGCATATGCGTGCTTCGGAAGGGAAACAATGAACAAGGCATCAAGTTGGCAAACCAAGTGTGCCGCTAGAAAGATGAGATGATTTCATTCGAAATTGATTAGAGATCACCAGAAACGGATGCACGATTTGCAAATGGCAAGCAAAACAAGAATGGCACAATTCTGTGATTAACAACATGATGCCATCTAGAATGCAACAACAAACTAAGCTATTGCACTCCAACATAACAACAAAATATATGCCAGTGGTGTACACAAGATGCTTGACAAAACATGAACACTGAGCTATGGCTAAATCACATAAGAGCAGGTCCAAACAAGCATGGAAAAAGTGCAAAAGATATCAACTTCACAGACTTAGAGAAATTACTAACATCTGAAAAACAACACCAGGAAGCACTATTTAGAGCAAGCAAACAACATGCTACAAGAACATGCCATAGCAATACAAGGCATGGCATGATTCTACTAAATGCATAGGACAAAATCCCTTACTAATCAGGAGCCAAAAAGGCACAGAAGATATGATGGCACCCATGTAAACATAGCAAGTTTTATTAACAGTTTCAGACTTAGCAGAAAAACAGAGCATGGCATAAACAGATTTATGAAGGCACCTTTGCAAGCTCAAATCACTCACCACAAAGCATTGCATGACAAAACAAGCATACCAACAGGAATATGACATGTTCATGAAGCTAACCATGGGAAGAGCAAGTTCATAGCATGCATATATTACTAGCAACAACCATGGCAAAATTGATTAACAAGTTAACATTCTTCCAGGAACATTTTATAGCAAAAGTAGAGCAAGATCAAGATATGCTAGGGCACTCCATAATTGCAAACAGGGGCATGGATGGATAGAGCATAACCATATGTTCAAAACATCCTTACTGAAGCAACTCGAAACAAGCATGGCATAAAAATAACAACAGGAATAGGACTTCGCAAAATCCTAAGTCCCTGAAAACAGCAATATCACGAAGCCTAGTTTGCATGCTTTTGCAAGTCACCACATTGATCACAAATGTGACAAAAATGCTAAAACATCATAATCTGATAAGTAGCAGCAGTAAACATTTTATAGCACTCTTGCATCAATTATTAGGGCATCAAGATGAACTCAAACAAGCATGCCACAATGGAATGAAATTAAGCGCATCTCACAATGAACATTTTGCTATATCATATGTATGAAACGGAGCTACGGTCATGGATATACGAGGCGATGAACAGGGCATTAAAACATCACAGAAAAAGGACTTAGTGAAATATACCCTCTCTGAAAAGTCAACGGGACGAGATAGAGCGAGATGGCGCGGTACGGTTCAATCCGGGGGGTGTTTGGTTCGGGCAACCGGTGGATCTGATCCACCCGGGCCGGATCTGGCCGGTCCGAACTCCGGCAAGGGCGTGTACTCCGGCGAGGAAGAAGCGGGGCGCCGGCGAGGGAGGTTGAAGGCGAGCGCGGGTCTGGCGCTGCGGGGCCGTGGAGGCACGACGGCGAAGGAGCGGTGCAGCTCCGGCGGCGGTCGGTGGCGAAGGACGCGGGCGGCGGCCGGTGGCAAAGAAGCAGGGCTGCGGTACCGGAGTGGAGCGGGCACGCCGGCGACAAGGCAGCGGCCGGAGGACGAGGCGGCGGCGGGAGGAGCGGTCGGGCGGCGCGGGCGCTCGCGGGTGGCACCCTGGGCCGGGAGGGCCAGGCTCGGGCCCCACGGGCCGGCGCGGTGGACGGCAGCGGTGCGTCGTGCGCCCCGATTGACCGCGGGCGGCGGCGGATTTCTGTCCGGTGAGGCCGGAAATGTCCGGTGGCGGTGGGGGATGTGGATCTAGGTTTGGACGAAAAATTCGGGGAAGAAGACATATTTATAGGTGTGAGGAGGTAGGAGTGTCCAAATGGAGTGTAGTTTTCGCCCCCACGATCGTGATCCGACGACGGAGGACATGGAAGTGGTTTAGATGGGTTCTTGGGTTGTTTTGAGGGGTGTTGGGCTGCAACACACAAGAGGCTACCGCGGTTACCCGGTTAACCGTTGGAGCATCAAACGGACTCCAAATGGAACGAAATTTGACAGGCGGTCTACCGGTGGTCTACCAAGGCCACTTGGCAAATCTCGGTCCATTCCAAGAACGTTTAACACCCGCTCATGAAAAGAGACAAAAAGGGGGCGCCGGTGCATGTAGGAGTGTCAGATTGCAAAACTAACAACGGGGAAACTGCTCGGATGCATGAGACGAACACGTATGCAAATGAGATGCACATGATGCCATGATATGAAATGCATGACATGAACAAAATGCAAAACGTAGACAAAAACCCAACAACGAAGGGAATCACATAACTTAAAGCCGGAAATGGCAAGAGTCGGAGTTACAAATATGGCAAGTTACATCCGGGGTGTTACAGCACTCCACCACTACGAAAGGATCTCGTCCCGAGATCTAGGATGGCACTGGAGGGAAAATGAAGAGGAAGATAAGAGGTAAAACTAAGTTGCTTCTTTGACAAACGAGTGAAACCAAAGACCCTTGAGAAGTTAAACCATTTGAGAAAAGAATACAACGGAGATGGTCTAAGTTGAAAACAGTTTGTTAGAAAAAGGAACGAGGAAGAACAAATTCAGATAGCACTCCGGTTGAAAATAGATGCAAGACTTGATAAGATGAAAAGAACTTGAGCAGAGGACACAATACTCCAGTTAAATGCATAAGCATGAAAGAACACGATCCCCACAAATCGATATGATGAGTGAAGAGAGCAACATCACAATGTCTCCGGAACAAATGCAAAAATGGAATCGAAAGAACGGAGGAGAAAACAACATCTTCTACCTCAAATGAGCTTGAAAAGGCATCCTTGGGAGAAGGGTCGAATGGAGTTGTTGGAAAAACTAACAATGAAAAGAGTAAACTTGTTGTGGGCTTATGGAAAACAGGTCGAAATCTTGAGGTGAAATTCTGCCACTAACGAAAAACAACAGATTGGATTGATATAAACAAGGAGACGAGAAACTTATTTCACCGGGAGGATAAATGAAGAACTTGGGTCATTTATAAGCACCATAAATAGCAACAATCCTTAGGGAAATCTTTAGGTGAAATATAACCCAAGATAACTCCAAAGAGATTTATGGGTTGCAAAGGATCTCAAGAACGAATTGAAAATGATGGGTTTAAAATATCTCATTCTTAACAACTTGCAAATCATGAAACACGAAAGAAATTGTCACATAACACCACCTCAAAAGATAAGGTAGAACGAATTGCACTTTGGAATGCAAGATGAAGAATACTTGAGCTCCTCTGAAAAGAATCTCGATGAACACTTCGAGAAGGAATTAAATCCTTGATGAACCATCATGGCTGAAGAACTCCGATAATAAAAAGGATAACGAAAAGAAAGAGAAGTTGAAAACACAAGGTGAGGCCTTGCGATGATTTAGATGGAGCTTTGCGACAATATAATGCGGAAGACCCGGAACTCTGGAAAAGAAAGATGAACAAATGAAATCAAGAATTTGATGAGCCTCCGTAATAAGGAGTTGAATATACTCGATGAAACAAGAATAAGAATTATATTATGCTTATCCTTCATAAATTAAATTGATGGCACATAGTGTTGGCATACTACTCATTCTCATTGGAAAGGATTGCGGAAAAATATAGCACAAACTTGAGAAGGTCTTCGATGAACCACCAGTAGGATTGAAACAACGAATCAATTGATATGATAACCAAGGAAGAGAACTCTTGAACGAACCACCGAAAGAATTGAAAACGATAAAAGGAAATATAGCGAAACATTTGGAAGAATTAGCAAATGAACGAAGATCCTTGAGAGAATTTAGATACAAGTGAACGAAGAGATCCCGAGCTGATTAGCGAAATTTGAATGATGCACCGGTAAGATTTGGGGAACAATAGCTGAAAGCTGAGAATGAATAAATCTTCTGAAATGATGGCCTTCGGATAATCAAACTGAAAAGACTCATGAATTGCTCCAGATGGTTGAAAAGAATCCTCAGAATTGAAAACAATTATGAGAGGAAAGCATCAAGCTAGAACTTCTCATTTTTGGAAGAACGAGTGAGGATTTAAGAGGAACTCCTCTTCGGTCTTCAAAATCCGAGAATGACGACGAGAGACACCACCATGAATTGTTGAGATACTCCAGGATGACGAATAGAAAGGTTGAGCCAACGATGAAAAGAATTTGACAGATCTTGGAGGAACACATATGATTGATGATAACTCATTCTTACGTCAACTTGGAGAAGAATTTGAGATTAACATCGGCAAAATAGAAGAGTCGGACAAGATCCTGGAAAAAGACCTGTGGGTTAGGGCCCACTCAAGAGAAAACACCGTTGAACGATTTAAAAGGAAGATTGTGCCGGTTGAATTAAATGGCTTGAATGATATAACAACCTCGAGATAGGTTGAACGGATTAGGAATGAAAACAAGCATCTCCTGAGATATCTTCAGTACTCCATAACAAATGAATGGCGAGAAGTAGATGATTAAGAGGTGCAATGGCATGGAAAAACATTTGAAACGAGGAAAGGGATATGATCAACACCAAAAGCTTGTATTGAATCCATCGGAGAAGAAAGAGAACGAAGAATGATGAACTAGTAGAACATCTTCATGAGAACCACCGGGTAAGAACAATGACGGAAAATAATGGAGAGACTTCCCATCAATAAAAGGATACTTCATTAAGAAATCTGAATCCTTCAAGAAAAAGGGTGGGTGGGCGGGAAAACAAAGACAACTTGGGGGCGGATGAAACGAATACCGTTGAGAGAACTTAGAATTGAACTTGTGGATGTTTAAAATTATCGGATCCACTTGAAGAGAAACACGCCGGATGGAAAAGGACTGACATGACAATCTCGATTATCATGAAGGATTAGTATTCACATAGAAATATGAGAACACCACTTAGGCAAGGTATGGATTCAACACTTGACTTCGAAGCAACTCGAATACCACAATCAAAACAAAAACAAAGGACTGGCTTGCAAAATAAGCGGGAACAAACATATGATAGATCCCATATCGTATCATGTGTCAGTTGGAAAGATATTCTAGGAGCTACTTGAATTCCCACCTATAAAACTCCCGAAACTTTCTAGTTATGCAATAAGGTGTTGGGGATACAGGGGAAGCATAATATCTCATCCAAACACTACTAGGAAAAGGGCTATAGATGATATGGTTACTAATGGCGCACCATGCATGTGGTGCGCCACTGCTATATAGCAGTGGTGCACCAGATACATGTGCGTCATTAGTAATATATTACTAATGGTGCACCTGGTGTGTGGTGCGCCATTAGTAGTTTTGAAAAAAAGAAAAAAATTGTTAGTAATGGCGCACCATGGGATAGTGTGCCATTACTAGTTGACATAGTAATGGCGCACCACACCCACCGTGCGCCATTAGTAGTTTTTAAAAAAAATGTTAGTAATGGCGCACCATTGGGCAGTGCGTCATTACTAAATGGCCCACCACACACCAGGTGCGACATTAGTAATATATTTAGCACCAGGGTTACTAATGGCGCACCAGGTGAGCCATTAGTAACCCTGGTGCTAAATGCAACCCCCCCTAGTGGACCGCCTTTTCACTTTTAAAAAAATAAAAGAAAATGATGGAAATGTCAAAAAATTTTAAAAAAATAAGTTTCCAATGTGATATGTGGTCTAGTTGTTGGGAAAATTTACAAATATGAATTTTGACTTTATTTGCAAAATCTCTCTGTAATTTAGTAAAATGGGCATAACTTTTGCATACGAACTCGGATTAAAAAAATTTATATGAAAAATCATCTACTCGAAAAGTGACATCCGAATTGAACTGGGGGAACATTGTTCAACATCTTCAAAATCCCCAAAAACCTAACAGAACGAAAGATCCGGGGCTTTTAAGATCTAGAGGGGGAAATGAAAAAAATCAAACTTACTAGTGGCACACCATTTGCTAGGTGCGCCACTAGTAACAGAAAAAAATTGGTTTAAAAAAAATTGGATTTTTTTTTCAAAATATGATACGTAATTTGATCGGGAAGTTTGAAATATTTTTTCAAAATTTCATCATACTCATGAACATGAACAAAGTCCTAGACATCAACAAGGTTTAATAGGATTGATATGATAAATATATCAACAAGTGCCTGTGAAGTGAGCTGGTGTTGGGGTTGGATAGAACTGCGAAGTTAAGCGTGCTTGGGTTGGAGTACTGTGAGGATGGGTGACCTTCTGGGAAGTTTGACCACAGAGTGCGGTTTGACTTGAGATTAAGCATATTGACCCGAAATTAAGCCATGGTGACCTGAGATTAAGAAAAAAAATCAAATTTTTTTAAAAAAATTGTTACTAATGGCCCACTTCTATGTGGTGTGCACTAATGGCGTGGTACTAGTGGTGCACCTGTAGTGCGCCATTAGTAGCGAAAACAGGTGTGCCACTAGTAGGCCTTTTCCTAGTACTATGAGGATGGGTGACCTTCCGGGAAGTTTGACCACAGAGTGCGGTTTGACTTGAGATTAAGCATATTGATCCGAAATTAAGCCATGGTGACCTGAGATTAAGAAAAAAAATTCAAATTTTTTTTAAAAAATTGTTACTAATGGCGCACTTCTATGTGGTGCGCCATTAGTATACCAGATACTAATGGCGCACCCGTGGGATACTAATGGCGCACCTGTGGTGCGCACTAATGGCGTGGTACTAGTGGTGCACCTGTAGTGCGCCATTAGTAGCGAAAACAGGTGTGCCACTAATAGGCCTTTTCCTAGTAGTGAAACTAACAATCCCTACATCCAGCTGTATCCATCCTTCAACACATAACCAAGAAACCTTCGGAAATCGTGTACCTCAACCTTCGAAAAGCATCCGTTATACAAGTTATGGCAATACTCCCGAACTCCCGCCCCAGTACTGGGTGGCGTCGAGGTTATCTCACCAACAACTGGATAAAAGAGATTTTCGATGTGGGCGAACTCAGGTATTCTAGAACTGCAACGATAAAATTGTGGCGACAACACCTGGAGCTCAACTCCCTGGGACAATGCCACAACCCCTAAATGTCAGGAGGCACCAAGAACAATGTTCTCGTCAAAAGACTATCGGAATGACTCCAAGATACCCGGTTTGACTTGAGATTAAGCATATTGACCCGAAATTAAGCCATGGTGACCTGAGATTAAGAAAAAAAATTCAATTTTTTTAAAAAATTGTTATTAATGGCGCACTTCTATGTGGTGCGCCATTAGTATACCAGATACTAATGGCGCACCCGTGGGATACTAATGGCGCACCTGTGGTGCGCACTAATGGCGTGGTACTAGTGGTGCACCTGTAGTGCGCCATTAGTAGCGAAAACAGGTGTGCCACTAGTAGGCCTTTTCCTAGTAGTGAAACTAACAATCCCTACATCCAGCTGTATCCATCCTTCAACACATAACCAAGAAACCTTCGGAAATCATGTACCTCAACCTTCGAAAAGCATCTGTTATACAAGTTATGGCAATACTCCCGAACTCCCGCCCCAGTACTGGGTGGCGTCGAGGTTATCTCACCAACAACTGCATAAAAGAGATTTTCGATGTGGGCGAACTCAGGTATTCCAGAACTGCAACGATAAAATTGTGGCAACAACACCTTGGAGCTCAACTCCCCGGGACACTGCCACAACCCCTAAATGTCAGGAGGCACCAAGAACAATGTTCTCGTCACAAGACTATCGGAATGACTCCAAGATACCCGTGTGATACTAAAAACAATTCGTGAAATTTGAGGAGAGAAGAGTCAAAACTTCTATGTCAGGAGGCCTCACCAGAGCGACGAAGGGACTGAGGAGTAAAAAGAATCCTACTCTCCGATATATATAATCCTAAGACTCAAAACATTTTGTTCTAGACTCAACAACGTCAGCGATTCGATCAAGCAGGGAGCTCCTAAGTCGGGGATGGCTCTGATTACCAACTTGACAAATCACCATAAACTTTCTCAATGTTACAGGAACCTTCTCAATGTTTTCAACAAACTTTGTAGTAAATAAAATATATTCCTTTGTTGTAGGTAAAAATTAGCTTTTCACAAAAACAATTAAACCATAGAGCTTCCACCAGCCAAACATGCATGTAGTGATAGCTATTATTCACCCTTGTCCTATGGTGTGAATTTGCGAGTACATTCAATGTACTGACCCTTTGTGGCTGCAACGAATCATGTTGCAGGATTCTTACGACAAGTAAGTGATACGTTAGGGTTACGATTTCTACACTCAACTTTGATGTTGGTGTTGATGGGAATCCACAAGTTTGTTGTTACTTCCGCTATTTGGATTGAGGTAATAGTATTTACGTTACTTTATACATGTGATTTACCTCTGTTATAAATCCTCGAGTACTCTATGTGTCAGCATATCGATCCTGGGATGACACTTAAGCATAGAGACTTGACCGTCTGAGGTCGGGTTGCTACAGTTATATTCATGCCCCAATCATGAGCTCTCAAGATAAATTATTATTAGAATTTTTATGCTTAGCTTTCTTGTAATGATCAATCTATATGGTCGATACTTCTTGTACTGGTTCTTTTATGAAGAAGACTATTGAATTCAAATGGAATTTATTGGAAAGAATTAAACACAACTCTGAAGATTGGGAACTCGGCGAAGGTAATGAGTCAGGTATAAATCTTAAGTTTGATTGTGTTAAATCTTTCGTGGATACTGATGCTTTTCGTGAATTTAGCACTAAATATGGACTTGACTCTGAGATAGTAGCTTCTTTTTGTGAATCATTTGCTACTCATGTTTATCTCCCTAAGGAGAAGTGGGTTAAATATCATCCTCCCATTGAAGTGAAAGTAGTAGAACCTATTGAAGTTGAAGAAACTGTTACCTATAATGTTGATCCTATTATTCCTACTGCTTATATGGAGAAACCATCTTTTCCTGTTAGGATAAAGGATCATGCTAAAGCTTCAACTGTGGTTTGCAAGAGTTATACTAGATTACCTACACCCCCTGAACAAATTAAAGTGGAACCTATTGACGGAGTCCTGGACTAAGGGGTCATCGGGCGTCCGTCCTGTTAGCCATGGGCCGTACTGATGGGCTGTGAAGAACACGAAGACCGAAGATTGCACCTGTGTCCGGATGGGACTCTCCTTGGTGTGGAAGGCAAGCTTTGCGATCGAATATGTAGATTCCTTTCTTTCTAACCGGCCTTGTGTAACCCTAGATCCTTCGGGTGTCTATATAAACCGGAGGACTTAGTCCGGAGGGGGGATATTCATTATCATAGCCATACAAGCTAGACCTCTAGGGTTTAGCCATTATGATCTCGTGGTAGATCAACTCTTGTAATACTCATATTCATCAATATCAATCAAGCAGGACGTAGGTTATTACCTCCATAGAGAGGGCCCAAACATGGGTAAACATCGTGTCCCCTATCTCATGTTACCATCGACCTTAGACACACAGTTCGGGACCCCCTACCCGAGATCCGCTGGTTTTGACACCGACATTGGTGCTTTCATTGAGAGTTCCACTATGTCGTCCTCAAAAGGTTTGATGGCCCCTTCAATCGTCAACAATAACACTGTCCAAGGAGAAACCTTCCTCCCCAGACAGATTTTCATGTTCGGCGGCTTCGCACTGCGGGCCAACTCATTTGGCCATCTGGAGTAGATCGATAGCTACGCCCCTGGCCATTAGGTCAGATTTGGGAGCTTGAACTATGTCGCGGACATCCATGGAGATTTGATCTTCGCTGGATTCGAGACCGCAGTGATCGCTCCTGGTCACCTCGATGAACATGACCTAAATCTGTCATCGGACCACATTCAGGAGATAGCTCCTGTAACTGCTATGGCCTTAGATCTGGAGCATACGGCGACATCCAAGGACTGGAGGTTCAACCCCACCACGGAGGCCATTGATTCCCCGAGCCACACACGTAATTAAACTTACATAGTATTTGTGTCACCGGAATCCCGGACTCATCTCTGGGTGTAAGTTCCGAACCATGTGAGTCCACGAATGCCGAACTTGATCGTTTATCGATCTTCGAGTTCAGCACCGCAGACATCTTCCAGCACTCACCCTTGGGCGATGTGCTAAGCTCATTAAAAAACATGTCCTTGACGGGGGACTCACAGCCGAACTATGTTCGGTCCAAACTAGGGGCTGATGATGGAGGATCTTGCTTCCCTCCCGCCACCCACTTCATTGCCATAGTCGAGGATTTAACCGACACGCTTGATTACGACTCTGAAGACATCGACGGTATTGATGACGATGCTGATGAGGAGCAAAATCAAAGTACGCCATTAACTGGACGCTGGACGGCCACCTCTTCGTACGATGTGTACATGGTGGACACATCCAAAACAACCAACGACGACGACAAATAAAATTCAGTTGAGAATAAACCTCCTGAGACACAGCAAAAACGCCAGCGTCCTCGGCACCACTCTAAGTCACGTCGTTCAAAGGATAGTAACAATGGCACTAGGGAAAATAGTACTCCGGACGAACCCAAAGATAATAAAGACCCCATTGAGGTAACCTCCAAACAGGAGGAACGGGAAAATGGTCAAGTTAGCCCTGATGAACAGGCCATAACATGATGATTTGGAGGACGATAATTATCTTCCGCTCTCCGAAGATGAGATAAGCCTCGGCGACGAGGATTTCATCGTGCCCGAGGAACCTCTCGAGAAGGAGCGCTTCAAGCGCAGGCTAATAGCCACTACAAGGAGCCTAAAAAAGAAACATCAACAGCTTCAAGCTGACCAAGATCTGCTCAGCGACAGATGGACTAATGTCCTGGCAGCCGAAGAATACAGCCTCAAGCTCCCAGCCAGGAGTTACCCGAAGCGCAAACAGCTACCCCAGTTTGATGAGGAGGCGCTAGAGCTCATACCTCACTCGCGCAACATGGCCGACCGATCATAGCGCGGTTGGGACAATGTTGCAGGTCGACCACAACTGGGCCGAGATAAAGTGGCATTCAAGCCGAACAGCAACCCACCCCACCTCCATGTAAAAACAGTAACAACACAGCTCGGGGTGATACATACGACCTTCGGCAGATCCTGGATAGTAGAGAAGGATATACCCGATCAATTTATAGATCGCGAGAACGTTCCTTGACACATGATGATGGCTACCTATTCGAATGTGACAAACCTAGTCACACCCGAGCCGACAACTGCAGACGGACTCTGAGGGAGTCCTGGATTAGGGGGTCTCCGGACAGCCGGACTATATCCTTTGGCCGGACTATTGGACTATGAAGATACAAGATTGAAGACTTCGTCCCGTGTCGGGATGAGACTCTCCTTGGTGTGGAAAGCAAGCTAGGCAATACGGATATGTAGATCTCCTCCCTTGTAACCGACCTTGTGTAACCCTAGCCCCCTCCGGTGTCTGTATAAACCGGAGGGTTTAGTCCGTAGGACAATATACAATCATACTATAGGCTAGCTTCTAGGGTTTAGCCTGTACGATCTCGTGGTAGATCAACTCTTGTAATACTCATATCATCAAGAACAATCAAGCAGGACATAGGGTATTACCTCCATCAAGAGGGCCCGAACCTGGATAAACATCGTGTCGTCTGCCTCCTGTTACCATCCGCCTTAGACGCACAGTTCGGGACCACCTACCCGAGATCCACCGGTTTTGACACCGACATTGGTGCTTTCATTGAGAGTTCCACTATGCCGTCACCGTAAGGCTTGATGGCTCCTTCGACCATTGGTAATGATGCGGTCCAGGGTGAGGTTTTCCTCCCCGAACAGATCTTTGTATTCGGCGGCTTTGCACTGCGGGCCAATTCACTTGGCCATCTGGAGCAGATCGAGAGCTACACACCTGGCCATCAGGTCAGGTTCGGAAACTTAAACTACACTGCCGACATCCGCGGAGACTTGATCTTCGACGGATTCGAGCCCATGTCAGGTGCGCCGCACAATCACGACGAACATGACGTAACTCTACCGTCGGATAGTGTTCGGGAGATCGCATCTGCAATCACTCCAGCCTTCAATCCAGAGCAAATTGCGCCATCCAAGGACAGAGGGATAGACCCCTCCATGGAGGCCGCACTCTCAGTGGCGATGGAGCCGGATACTGACTTCACCCCTTACGAGAGTCGTGTCGCCAAACCATTGGATTCATCTCCATCCATGGACTCCGATCCGCCTACATTCGTGCCTATCGAATCCGACCAGGCGCCGATCATGGAGTTCACCTCCGCGGATATCTTTCAGCACTCGCCTTTCGGCGATGTGCTGAATTCATTAAGGTCTCTCTCCTTGTCAGGAGAACCTTGTCCAAACTATGTGCGGCTAGAATGGGATGCAGACGACGAAGAAATTCGCTGCCCACCCACCACCCACTTAGTAGCCACTGTCGACAACTTAACCAACATGCTCAACTTCGACTCTGAAGACATCGACGACATGGACGAAGATGCAGGAGACGAACAGGAACTAGTGCCCACAGGGCGTCAGACAGCCACTTCATCACATGACATATACATGGTGGATACACCCAAAGAAGGCAATGGCAAAGAGACAACGGAGGATGGCCCCTCCAAGAAGCAACCCAAGCCCCGACGTCAGCGGCGCCGCTCTAAGTCCCGCCATAGCAAAAATAGCGATAACAGCGCAAGAGAAAATAACACTCCAGTCGACTCCAGAGGAAACGACGACCACATTGCCCCGGCGGCAGAGCATGATGAAACTGCAAATGTCGAACATGGTACGGATCCGATGTCCGAACACGGCGACACCGAGGATATACCTCATCAAACCCCCTCTGGGGTGGAAAATAGTCCGGACGAAGATGCACACATCATCCTAGAAGCGCACTTGAAGCAAGAGAACCTCCGCAGAAGGCTTATTGCCACAGCAAGGAGTCTGAAGAAGCAGAAGCAAAGGCTTAAGGCCGCACAAAATACACTCAACAGCAGGTGGAACAAAGTGCTCGACAACAAAGAAAAGTATGGTGGAAGTTACCACACAAAGAGCTATCCAAAGCGCAAGCTATTACCTGAATTCGACGATGAGGCCTTAGAGCCCACACAGCCGAAAAATGAAACAGCCAATCGGCCGGGTCAACCACCTTGTGACCGCGATAGAGCGGCTAACAAGGTTGCACATAAGTCAACACACGATCTACGTGAGGACTTGCGCCAAAATCCGGTACGATCAGATCCATCTATGGATCTAGGAAGCGCGCTCCAGACAAAATCAAAACCGAATACTACAACTGTTCGAACGCCATGATACATCCAAATACAGGGGTGCCGCACACCCCCTATGTTTCACCGATGAGGTGCTGGACCACGAATTCCCAGAAGGATTCAAACTAGTGAACATAGAGGCGTACGCCGGGACCATAGACCCTGGGGTCTGGATTGAGGACTTTATCCTCCATATCCATATGGCTCGCGGAGACGATCTCCATGCCATCAAATACTTGCCCCTCAAGCTTAGCACTGGCTGAAAAGTCTCCCCGAAAACTCAATTGGAAGTTGGGAGGAGCTCAAGGATGCTTTTCGGGCAAATTTTCAAGGGACCTATGTCTGACCTCCGTATGCAGACGATTTAAGCCATATAATTCAACAGCCCGGAGAGTCCGCCTGAAAGCTTTGGAACAGGTTTCTCACTAAGAAGAACCAAATCGGCGACTGTCCGGACGCCGAAGCCTTAGCAGCTTTCAAACACAGCGTGTGAGACGAATGGCTCGCCAGACAGCTCGGCCAAGAAAACCCGAGAATAATGGCAGCCTTAACAAGCCTCATGGCCCGCTTTTGCACAGGCGAAGATAGCTGGTTAGCCCGCAGTAGCACCAGCAACCCAAGCACATCCGAAGTTAGGGATGGCAATGGAAAACCACGACGCAATAAAAACAAGCGTCGAAATAAAGAAGATAGCCCAGATAATATGGCGGTAAACGCCGGATTCAGGGGGACCAGGTCAGCGGAAAAAGCCTTTCAAAGGCAGCAGAGATGGACCGTCTGGCCTAAACAGGATTCTTGACAAACTATGTTAGATTCATGGCACCCCCGATAAACCTGCAAATCACACCCACAGGGAATGCTGGGTCTTCAAGCAGGCCGGTAAGCTAAACGCCGAACACAAGGGGGGGAGACACCAAGCGAAGACGAGGATGAACCTCGCCAGCAAAGCACTGGAGGACAGAAAAAATTCCCACCAGAGGTTAAAACAGTAAACATGATCCATGTGACGAAGAGGAGAAGCAAACATGCACTCCAAGACACACGCGCCATAGAGCCCGTCACCCTAGGTTCAACCCCTGGTTGGCCTGCCCGATCAACTTTGATCGCGGGGATTACGCGACAAGCATCCGACACGAAGGATTGGCTGCCTTGGTGTTAGACCCAATAATAAACGGATACCATCTCACACGAGTCCTCATGGACGGCAGCAGTGGTCTAAATATGATATATCAGAACATAGTCCGCAAAAATGGGGATAGACCCGACAAAAATAAGCCACAATAATACTACCTTCAAGGGAGTAATACCAGGCCTAGAGGCCCGCTGTCCGGGCTCTCTTTTACTAGAGGTTGTATTCGGTTCTCCCGACAACTTCCGAAGCGAAAGGTTAACTTTCTACATCGATCCATTCCGAAGTGGCTATCAAGAACTACTCGGAAGAACGACTTTCGCTCGTTTTAATGCAATACCGCATTACACTTCTCTCAAGCTTAAGATGCCCGGTCCACGTGGCCCCATCACAGTTAGCGGACATACTGAGTGTTCTCTACGCGCGGAAGAATGTGCAGCGGCTTTAACAACCGAGCACTAGACGGCCTCACCAACTAGAAAAAATGACAGGTCATCAAGACCATGGACACGGTTAGACGAGTCCGGTGCACCATTACATATACATGAGATTGGTTTGATGGTCAAACCCTCCTAGACGGTACCAGGGGCTTCCCGCATGTAATCAGGGCTAGTCCGGCTCAACTTGACTTATCTTGAATTTTAATGGTTTATTGATAATAACCAATTTTTTGGCACGACAACTTTCACCTAAGTTCTTCTCTTTTACAGATGACAATCGTGCTACACCCGTCCAAGACACGGCACAACGGAGACACATGCGCAGACGTGCAGCAGGGACCCGCTCAAAGGTTTCTTTTCAGATTAAGACCCTGCATAAACCTTTTTTACTGTCTCTTGTTGTTCATATCCTCCGGATACTCAATACAACCGAGAAGGATGCTGACGTTATTGGCATGTGGCCACGTCAGGATATTGCATGTACATGGACACTCGGGGTTTATTATTAAGGGCATTGTTCAGCCCGGCATATGTGAAAGCACAAGTGCTCCCTAGGTGGTTTTTATAATTGATGACAACATATCTCTTGTTGGACTAACATTTCTATCTAGCATGTTTCAGATAAGTTCAACAATGGAGTGGCATGGACTAAAGGTTGTGGGAACTCCTTCAAGATGCTAAGGACAAAGGATTGGCTAAAGCTTCAAGCTCAAGACTCTTCATTTTACATTTTAGTGATCCAAGATCACATTGAGTCCATAGGAAAAGCCAATACTATCAAGGAGGGATGAGGTGTTGCTTAATGAGCCTCTTGCTCCATGTGCTTAATGATATGCTCCAAAATCCTCAGCTACTTTCCCACTTCCACATATGACCTAAACCCAAAGCCAAACTCGGACCTACCGATTATTCCTATCCGGCGCCACCGTGTTTCACCTGTCATAGCCACTGCCAGAAACCCTAATCAGTTCGGTCTCACCGATGGGATCTCAGTCTCAACGAGATGGGCTTGCAAACTCTCTGTTACCTATTGCAATATTTTCGGTCCCACCGAGATATGCAATCGGCCCCACCGAGTTTGCTTGGCCAACTCTCTGTTTCACTTATTACCCAAATCGGTCCCACCGAGTTTGAGTAATCGGTCAAACCAAGTTTTGGATTTACCCTAACCCTAGCACATCGGTCCCACCGAGTTGATCCAGTCGGTCCCACCAAAAATCTCTAACGGTCACTAGGTTTCCTATTTCGGTCTGACCGAGTTTGTTGATTCGGTCCCACCGAGATTGGTAAATCGTGTGTAACGGTTGGATTTTGTGTGGAGGCTATATATACCCCTCCACCTCCTCTTCATTTAGAGAGAGAGCCATCAGACTAAGCCTACACTTCCAGCATCCTATTTCTGAGAGAGAACTACCTACTCATGTGTTGAGGCCAAGATATTCCATTCCTACCATATGAATCTTGATCTCTAGCTTTCCCCAAGTTGCTTTCCACTCAAACCTTCTTTCCACTAGATCCAAATCCTATGAGAGAGAGTTGAGTGTTGGGGAGACTATCATTTGAAGCACAAGAGCAAGGAGTTCATTACCTACACACCATTTGTTACTTCTTGGAGAGTGGTGTCTCCTAGATTGGCTAGGTGTTACTTGGGAGCCTCTGACAAGATTGTGGAGTTGAACCAAGGAGTTTGTAAGGGCAAGGAGATCGCCTACTTCGTGAAGATCTACCGCTAGTGAGGCAAGTCCTTCGTGGGCGATGGCCATGGTGGGATAGACAAGGTTGCTTCTTCGTGGACCCTTCGTGGGTGGTTGCTTCTTCGTGGACCCTTCGTGGGTGGAGCCCTCCGTGGACTCGCGCAACCATTACCCTTCATGGGTGGAGCCCTCCGTGGACTCGCGCAACCGTTACCCTTCGTAGGTTGAAGTCTCCATGAACGTGGATGTAGGATAGCACCACCTATCCGAACCACGGGAAAAACATCCGTGTCTCCAATTGCGTTTGAATTCTCCAAACCCCTCCCCTTACATTCTTGCAAGTTGCATGCTTTACATTCCGCTGCTCATATACTCTTTGCATGCTTTCTTGATATGTATTGTGTATGTTGAAATTGTGCCTAAAACTCCACTCAAACCAAAAAGGCCTAAAAATTGCAACTTTAGCACTAAGTGTCTAATCACCCCCCCTCTAGACACATCTACTTCTAGATCCTACAATATGTTATAAAGACCGAATACCTTAGGGAGTGTTCAGCATCGCGAGTTTGGCCTTATATGCATCAGCTCCGAATCATGTCTTTGGTCAAATGTTTGGTTTGCCCGGCTCCCATGTTTTGGTACCTTACATTCCGCTATATCGGCTAAGGTAGCACTAGGAGAACTACTGCGATTGTGCCCTGGTTCATCCGGATGAGCACCTTAGTAGAGAAAGCAGAAAACTGACTGTCATGATAAAGCGCGAGACTGGTCAACCACTCGATGACTCAGCAGAATCTTCGGGATTCCTCTACATTAACGAAGGGCCATTTCCCGGTCATGTACATACGCGCCCCGTATTCGGAAGAGCGCAGAAGAACCAGGGGCTATATAGTAGCCCCACCGTCAAACTCCTATGGCTAAGTGAAAGTGTTAAAGCAATATAGTCTGATTGCCTCGTTCACTGCGCTACCACCTCCTTCATGGACCAAGACGTTGGATCAAGTGTAAATACACGTTTTTTGCGAACACCCCCGCATTATATGCGTGGGGGCGGAAGCCGACGACTACAAACTTCCAGGTTATATATGTATATACATAAACAGCCGCACAGGAGGCATCATAATACTTTCAGACAAAAGTATAAACACAGCCTTGAGAACTCAAATAAAACATTGTTTTTACAATGGGAGTACATGTCATTAGAACATAATATTCTTCTAGCACTGAGCCTCTATCGAACGAGCACCTTCAAGAACTTCTTCAAAGTAGTGCTCGGTAGGCACTCGGCCCACGGCCGAACCCTGTGTTGCAATAGTGGTGGCCTCCATCTCTGCCCAGTATGTCTTGACACGGGCAAAGGCCATCCACGCACCCTCTATGCACGCCGACCTCTTCATAGCATCGATGTGCGGCACATCACCAAGGAATTGTTGCACTAAACTAAAGTAACTATTCGGCCTTGGCCCTCCCGGCCATAGATGATCCACAACAAACCTCATGGCAAGTCCGGACAACCTATGGAGCTCGGCCCACTCGGTCATTCGCTCATTCAACAGCAGCGGACACACTGGAGCATGGAACTATGACCAAAACAGCTTTTCCACTTCACGATCTTTTTGACACTTGAAGTACTCGGCCGCATCAGCAGCACTTGCTGCCCAATCCACGTGGGCGTCCGCAGAACTCCATAGTTGATCAAGAGGAGCATACTTTGGATCTCTGAACTTAGTCCACAACAAGAAGGGCTTCCCAGCCACGATATCCGCAGCTTGACGCAGCTCCTCCTTCGTCGCTCTAATTTTGGAGCGGGCTTCCTTGGCTGCTACCATGGCCTTCTCTAGGTCCGTCGCCCTCGCTCGGCTTTCTTTTTCAAGAAGTTGGTAAAGGTCAGCGGCATCTTTCAACTCAACGGCCATCTTGGCTATTCTTTCCTTGCTCTGGCAATGCGCGGCATGTTCGGCCCTCAGCTCTTCGACCACCTTTAGAGCAGCCGCATCGCTATTCCTTGCTTGTTCCTTGGCCCGGGCAAGCTCCGCCCGAACGGTATCCATGGTGGCAGCTCCATCTGCAGTCACAACATATTAAAGATACTGGCATCATGCTCCTCTTACTATGTGTTGATCACCAGAGAAATCACTTACCCTATGCCTCGTGAAGCCGCTTGTTGACAAGCACGATGTCGGCATATGCCGCATCAAGTTGCGGCTTTAGCTCGGCAAACCCATTAGTCCGGCTAGCCACCGAAGCTTCAGCCACCTGCACATAAAGGTGGTCTGGTTATTACCTGGGACTATGATCCTCTGTTTGCCGCCGTTTTCAACGGCAACCAGAGTCTCAGGGGCTACTATCTGCATAGGGAACACCTAACGTGTGCGGTACTGTCAAAAACATACACTATTTCACGTACCTCAAAGCCTTTCAGAAGACTCATAAAAGCTTCATGCAATCCTCTTTAAGTAGATGAAATCCTTTCAATTACCATACCCATTAGCGTACGATGCGCTTCTAAGATGGCCGCTTGCTCCAGAAGATCCTTCAATGCGTTCGACCGCACACTGTATGGTTCCGGACTCTTTCTGTTGCTCTCTTTAGGAGCCGAATACTGAGGACTCCGGGTAGCCAAAGGATTACCCTTTGGCCTTGGAGGATCAGGAGAGACCCTCCGTGACGACACTTCAGGGTCGCCTGCCTCATGAGGCGGGGTGGCAGGGGGAGGCGTTTTGCTCTCCATCATCTCCGGAAGAAGATCCCCTGAAGACGAACTCTGTCGAGAAGGGCTACGATATGAACTACAAGATATAAGCTTCGGTTATTGTCTTCAGAAGTAAGGTCGGACACTTTCACTATTAAAGTACTTTTTGATTACTTACAGCTCGGTAGAGGGCTGATCCCCTTGCGGACATTGTGCAGCAAGAATACCCTCCGAGGCAGGACCCTCTAGCGAAGATTTCTTCCCCCGTTTGGAAGCCTTTGTTTCCGGATCCTCAAAGGTGGTCCTCTTCCTTCATCGGGGAGAGGGAATGTCAGATTCTTCTCGCTGGTTATCCTCCTTCGCGGAGGTGCTAATTCCCCCGCTTTCGGCCTCTTTATTCCCCCCTTTATCTTCCTTTGAGGGAACCTGATAAGGCGTTGGCTCGAGCATTCTGTCTAGTACTGGATTGGCCAAGCCTTCGGGAAGGGGGACCGAACACCTGATCATCTTCGCCTTTGTTATCCAGTCCTGGTCAAAGAGAAACTTTTCAGAATGATGTCATAATAAATAAAAGGACAGCGTGTTCGGCCATGGGATTACTTACTTGGGTATCAGGGCGGTTACAGCTCAGACCCGCATCCTCGGTGGTATCCGGACACTCTATTTGGGGTCCGAAGAACAATTTGTACTTCTCTTCGAGCATCATGCCAAGGAAGTGCTGAATAGTTCGTGGTCCTTCTGGGTTGAATTCCCACATACGGAGGGGTCGACGTTTGCAAGGCTGGACTCGACGAACTAGGATGACTTGCATTACCATGACCAGGCTGACATCTCTCTCAAGGAGATCTTGGATGCGACTCTACAATATCGGCACATCATTTACTGGACCCCAGTTCAGCCCCTTGCTGATCCATGACGTCAGTTGTGCTGGGGGCCCAAGCAAAAGGCAGGGCGGCTACCCACTTGGCACTTCAGGGAGCTGTGATATAAAACCACTCCCGTTGCCACAAACTGGACATCTCTGGGAAGGAACCCTCTAGCAATGGAGCATCAGCTCTTTTGCTTATTACGGCACCTCCGCACTCTGCATGCCGCCCCTCGATCATCTTCGGCTTCACATTGAAGGTCTTGAGCCACAGGCCGAAGTGTGGGGTAATGCGGAGGAAGGCCCCACATACGAAGATGAACGACGAGATGTGAATGAGGGAATCCGGGGCCAGATCATGGAAATCCAGACCATAATAGAACATGAGCCCCCTAACAAAGGGATCCACAGAGAGGCCTAGACCTTGGAGGAAGTGAGAGATGAACACAACACTCTCGTTGGGTTCGGGAGTGGGGATGACCTGCCCTCGGGCGAGCAGCCTGTGCGAGATTCCGGCGGTCAGATACCTGGCCTCTCTCATCTTCTTGATGTCCTCCTCTGTGACAGAGGAAGGCATCCACCGACCTTGGAGGTTGGATCCAGACATGGTTGAAGGTCCGAAGCACCTGACCTGAGCCTTGGGTGTTGGAACTCGAGGTGGGGGAAGGACTCGATTGAGCACGAGAGGAAAAAAGGGCAGGCCTTGGCCTCTTTATAAAGAGGGTGAATATCAAGCGTCCTCCTCGTGGCCGTTTTGGACTTGCCTAAAATCGAGGAGTCATACCAATGGGCACGAGTGGGTTACCCACGTCCGTATTGGTGAGAATCCCATAATAAGGGGTACACGATCTTTGCTTCGACAAGACGTGTCAAGAAAACCGCCTCGCAATATGTGCAGTGCTGGTTGGGAAAAACGGTTCGGATAATGACCGGGCCATGACATGACGTCGTGCTGGCAAAACGCGTCAGCAGATTAGATTTGTGGAAATATTATTCTCTCTACGGTGGTATGTGGAAATTGTTTTGCAGAGCTGGACACTATCCCTAGGTTAAAAATCTTCTGTGGTGTATTCGGAGGAGGAACCCGCCTTGCAATATCGAAGACAAAACTGCACGCCGGACTCATAGTCATTGAAGCCTGGTTCAGGGTCTACTGAGGGAGTCCTGGATTAGGGGGTCTCCGGACAGCCGGACTATATCCTTTGGCCGGACTGTTGGACTATGAGGATACAAGATTGAAGACTTCGTCCCATGTCCGGATGGGACTCTCCTTGGCGTCGAAGGCAAGCTAGGTAATATGGATATGTAGATATCCTCCATTGTAACCGACCTTGTGTGACCCTAGCCCCCTCCGGTGTCTATATAAACTGGAGGGTTTAGTCCGTAGGACAATATACAATCATACCATAGTCTAGCTTCTAGGGTTTAGCCTGTACGATCTCGTGGTAGATCAACTCTTGTAATACTCATATCATCAAGAACAATCAAGCAGGACGTAGGGTATTACCTCCATTAAGAGGGCCCGAACCTGGGTATACATCGTGTCGCTTGCCTCCTGTGACCATCCTCCTTAGACACATAGTTCGAGACCCCCTACCCGAGATCCGCCGGTTTTGACACGGACAGACTCCATCGGAGCTACGTCGTGGCATGGCCCGATATAGAGGCGCCGCACACCCTCTTTGCTTCATCGATGAAGTAATGGATCACGAATTCCCCGAAGGGTTCAAACCCGTTAACATTGAATCATATGACGGAACAACATATCCCATGGTATGGGTTGAGGATTTCCTTCTCCATATCCACATGGCCCGCGGAGAGAACATTCATGCCATCAAGTACCTCCCGTTAAAACTCAAAGGACCAACTTGGCACTAGTTAAACAGCCTTCCTGAAAACTCAACTGGCAGCTGGGAGGAGTTGGAAGATGCCTCTTGCGATAACTTTCAAGGTACATATGTCCAGCCACTGGATGCCGATGACCTAAGCCACACTGTCCAGTGATACGTCTCCAACGTATCTATAATTTTTGATTGCTCCATGCTATATTATCTACTGTTTTGGACTATATTGGGCTTTATTTTCCACTCTTATATTATTTTTGGGACTAACCTATTAACCGGAGGCCCATCCCAGAATTGTTGTTTTTTTGCCTATTTCAGTGTTTCGGAGAAACAGAATATCAAACGGAGTCCAAAGGGAATAAAATCTTCGGGAACATGATTTTCTCACCGAACGTGATCCAGGAGACTTGGACCCTACTCCAAGGAGTCAAAGAGGAGGTCGCGAGGGTGGGGGGCGCCCCCCTAGGGCGCGCCCCCCTGCCTCGTGAGCCCCTCGGTGCTCCACCGACGTACTTCTTCCTCCTATATATACACACGTACCCCCAATCGATCAGCAGAGGAGCCAAAAACCTAATTCCACCGCCGCAACTTTCTATATCCACGAGATCCCATCTTGGGGCCTGTTCCGGAGCTCTGCCGGAAGAGGGCCGTCATCACGGAGGGCTTCTACATCATCCTAGCCCCTCCGATGAAGTGTGAGTAGTTTACCTCAGACCTTCGGGTCCATAGTTAGTAGCTAGATGGCTTCTTCTCTCTTTTTGGATCTCAATACAAAGTTCTCCCCCTCTCTTGTGGAGATCTATTCAATGTAATCTTCTTTTTGCGGTGTGTTTGTTGAGACCGATGAATTGTGGGTTTATGATCAAGTCTATCTATGAATAATATTTGAATCTTCTCTGAATTCTTTTATGTATGATTGGTTATCTTTGCAAGTCTCTTCGAATTATCCGTTTGGGTTGGCCAACTAGATTGGTAGTTCTTGCCATGGGAGAAGTGCTTAGCTTTGGGTTCGATCTTGCGGTGTACTTTCCTAGTGATAGAAGGGGCAGCAAGGCACATATTGCATCGTTGCCATCGAGGATAACAAGATGGGGTTTATTTCATATTGCATGAATTTATCTCTCTACATCATGTCATCTTGCTTAAGGCGTTACTCTATTTTTAACTTAATACACTAGATGCATGCTGGATAGCGGTTGATGAGTGGAGTAATAGTAGTAGATGCAGAATCATTTCGGTCTACTTGTCACGGACGTGATGCCTATATACATGATCATGCCTAGATATTCTCATAACTATGCTCAATTCTGTCAATTGCTCAACAGTAATTTGTTCACCCACCGTAGAATACTTATGCGCTTGAGAGAAGCCACAAGTGAAACTATGGCCCCCGGGTCTATTCTCATCATATCAATCTCCATCACTTTAATCTTGCTTTGCTTTTTTACTTTTCTTTTACTTTTTACTTTGCATCTTTATACCAAAAATACCAAAAATATCATATCTATCAGATCTCACTCTCGTAAGTGACAGTGAAGGGATTGACAACCCCTAATCGCGTTGGTTGCGAGTAGCTATCGTTTTGTGTAGGTACGAGGGACTTGAGCGTGGCCTCCTACTGGATTGATACCTTGGTTCTCAAAAACTGAGGGAAATACTTACGCTAGTCTGCTGTATCATCCCTTCCTCTTCAGGGAAAACCAACGCAAGCTCAAGACGTAGCAAGAAGGATTTCTGGCGCTGTTGCCGAGGAGTCTATGCAAAAAGTCAACATACCAAGTACCCATCACAATCCCTATCTCTCGCATTACATTATTTGCCATTTGCCTCTCGTTTTCCTCTCCCCCACTTCACCCTTGCCATTTTATTTGCCCTCTCTCTCTCTATCCTCCCTCTCTATTTGCCTCTTTTGCCCGTTTGCTCTTGTTTCCTCATGAGCTAGTTTGCTTGTTTGTCGCGATGGCTCAAGATAATACTAAATTGTGTGACTTCACCAATACCAACAACAATGATTTTATTAGCACTCCGATTGCTCCTCTTACCGATGCTGAATCTTGTAAAATTAATATTGTTTTGTTGAATCTTGTTATGAAAGATCAATTCGCCGGCCTTCCTGGTGAAGATGCCGCTACTCATCTGAATAGCTTCGTTGATTTATGTGATATGCAAAAGAAAAAAGATGTCGATAATGATGTCATTAAATTGAAGCTATTTCCTTTTTCGCTTAGAGATCGTGCTAAAGCTTGGTTTTCGTCTTTGCCTAAGAATAGTATTGATTCTTGGAACAAGTGCAAAGATGCTTTTATCTCTAAGTATTTCCCTGCCGCTAAGATCATCTCTCTTAGAAACGATATTATGAATTTTAAGCAACTTGATCATGAACATGTTGCACAAGCTAGGGAGAGAATGAAATTAATGATACGTAATTGCCCTACTCATGGTTTGAATTTGTGGATGATCATACAAAAATTTTATTCTGGATTGAATTTTGCTTCTAGAAATCTTTTAGATTCGGCCGCGGGAGGCACTTTTATGGAAATCACTTTAGGAGATGCTACCAAACTCCTAGATAATATTATGGTTAATTATTCTCAATGGCATACTGAAAGATCTTCTAATAAAAAAGTGCATGCGATAGAAGAAATCAATGTTTTGAGTGGAAAGATGGATGAACTTATGAAATTATTTGCAACTAAGAGTGTTTCTTCTGATCCTAATGATATGCCTTTGTCTACTTTGATTGAGAATAACAATGAATCTATGGATGTGAATTTTGTTGGTAGGAATAATTTTGGTAACAATGCTTATAGAGGGAATTTTAATCCTAGGCCATATCCTAGTAATCCTTCTAATAATTATGGGAATTCCTACAACAACTCTTATGGAAATTATAATAAGATGCCCTCTGAATTTGAGAATAGTGTTAAAGAGTTTATGAATTCACAAAAGAATTTTAATGATTTGCTTGAAGAGAAATTGCTTAAAGTTGATGATTTGTCTAGAAACGTTGATAGAATTTCTCTTGAGATTGATTCTTTAAAGATTAGATCTATTCCTCCTAAGAATGATATCAATGAGTCTCTCAAAGCCATGAGAATTTCCATTGATGAGTGCAAGGAAAGAACCGCTAGGATGCGTGCTCCCAAAGATGCCTTTATTAAAGCTTGTTCTTCCAATTCCTATGAAAATCAAGATGAAGATCTAAAAGTTATTGATGTGTCTCCTATTAAATCTTTATTTTGCAATATGAATCTTGATGAAACTAAATATGATCTTCCTTTACCTAGAAGGCGTTCTAAAAATTTGGAGTATTTAGATCTTAATGATGAAATTCATGAAAGTGGGATTGAAATAAATAAAAATCTAGATGTTGCTAAACCCACTATATTGGATTTCAAGGAGTTTAATTATGAAAGTTGTTCTTTAATTGATTGTATTTCCTTGTTGCAATCCGTGCTAAATTCTCCACATGCTTATAGTCAAAATAAAGCCTTCACCGAACATATTGTTGATGCCTTGATGCAATCTTATGAAGAAAAACTTGAGTTGAAAGTTTCTATCCCTAGAAAACTCTATGATGAGTGGGAACCAACTATTAAAATTAAAATTAAAGATCATGAGTTTTATGCTTTGTGTGATTTGGGTGCTAGTGTCTCCACTATTCCCAAAACTTTGTCTGATTTACTAGATTTCTGTAATTTTGATGATTGCTCTCTAAACTTGCATCTTGAGGATTCTACTATTAAGAAACCTATGGGAAGGATTAATGATGTTCTTATTGTTGAAAATAGGAATTATGTGCCAGTAGATTTCATTGTTCTTGATATAGATTGCAATCCTTCTTGCCCTATTATTCTTGGTAGACCTTTCCTTAGAACGGTTGGTGCGATTATTGATGTGAAGGAAGGGAATATTAGATTTCAATTTCCATTAAAAAAGGGCATGGAACACTTTCCAAGAAAGAAAATAAAATTACCATATGAAACTATCATGAGAGCCACTTGTGGATTGCCTACTAAAGATGGCAATACCTAGATCTATCCTCGCTTTTATGCCAAGCTAGGGGCGTTAAACGATAGCGCTTGTTGGGAGGCAACCCAATTTTAATTTTATTCCTTGCTTTTTTCTCCTGCTTAGTAAGAAATAAATTATTTAGCCTCTGTTTTGGTTGTGTTTTTTGTGTTTAATTAGTTTTTGTGCCAAGTAGAACCGTTGGGAAGACTTGGGGAAAGTCTCGTTGAACTTGCTGTAAAAAACAGAAACTTTAGCGCTCACGAGAACTGCTGTCATTTTTATTTGAAGAGTGCTATTTAGTTAATTCTTTTTTAAGATGATTAATAGATAAATTCCTCACGTCCAGCAATTTATTTTAGAATTTTTGGGGTTCCAGATCTTGCGCTAGCTACAGATTACTACAGACTGTTCTGTTTTTGACAGATTCTGTTTTTCGTGTGTTGTTTGCTTATTTTGATGAATCTATGGACAGTAAATTAGTTTATAATCCATAGAGAAGTTGGAATAAAGTAGGTTTAACACCAATATAAATAAAGAATGATTTCATTACAGTACCTTGAAGTGGTCTTTTGTTTTCTTTCGCTAACAGAGCTCACGAGTTTTCTATTTTGAGTTTTGTGTTGTGAAGTTTTCAAGTTTTGGGTGAATTCTTTTGATGGATCATGGAACAAGGAGTGGCAAGAGCCTAAGATTGGGGATGCCAATGGAATCCCCAAGATAATCCAAGGACACCAAAAAGTGAAAGCTTGGGGATGCCCCGGAAGGCATCCCCTCTTTCGTCCACTTCCATCGGTAATTTACTTGGAGCTATATTTTTATTCACCAACATGATATGTGTTTTGATTGGAGCGTCTTGTATTATTTGTGTCTTTGTGTCTTAGTATGACAAAATCATCCTTGCTGTACACACCTTTTGAGAGAGCCATACGTGAATTAAAATTTGATAGAATACTCTATGTGCTTCACTTATATCTTTTGAGCTAAGTAGTTTTGCTCTATGTGCTTCACGTATATCTTTTGAGCTAAGTAGTTTTGCTCTATGTTCTTCACTTATATCTTGTGAGCTAGTTAATTTTGCTCTATGTGCTTCACTTATATCTTTTGAGGGTTATAATTTTGCTCTATGTGCTTCACTTAGATCTTTTAGAGCACGGTGGTGGATTTGTTTTAAAGAAACTATTGATCTCTCATGCTTCACTTAAATTATTTTGAGAGTCTCTTAATAGCATGGTAATTTTCTTAATAATAATATGCTTGGTATTCAAGATTTGTGAAACTTCCTTTTGAGTGTGTTGAATACTAAGAAAAGATTGAATCTTGATAATTGTTTTGAGATACGGAGGTGATAATATTAAAGTCATGCTAGTTGAGTAGTTGTGAATTTAAAGAATACTTGTGTTAAAGTTTGTGATTCCCGTAGCATGCACGTATAATACATGCAAGTATATGAGTTCTTTATGAATAATGTTGAGTCCATGTATTATACGCCCTCTCACCCTTCCACCTTTGCTAGCCTCTCTAATACTGCACACTTTTTGCCGGTATCATACACCTACCAAACACCTACCTATCATGGCATTTCCATAGCCATTCCGAGATATATTGCCATGCAACTTTCCACCGTTCCGTTCATGACACATTCCATCATTGTCATATTGCATATCCCGGTACACCGCTGGATGCATTCACATAGAGTCATTTTTTTTAAGTATCGAGTTGTAATTGTTGAGTTGTAAGAAAAATAAAAGTGTGATGATCATCATTATTAGAGCATTGTCCCAGTGAGGAAAGGATGATGGAGATTATGATTCCCCCATAAGTCGGGATGAGACTCCGGACGAAAAATAAATAAAAGAGGCCAAAGAAGCCCAAATAAAAAAGAAAGAAAAGGGGCCATAAAAAAGAGAAAAGGCCTAAATACAAAAAAATATATTAAAAAATGAGAGAAAAAGAGAGAAGGGACAATGTTACTATCCTTTTACCACACTTGTGCTTCAAAGTAGCACCATGATCTTCATAGTAGAGAGTCTCTCATGTTATCAGTTTCATATACTAGCGGGAATTTTACATTATAGAACTTGGCTTGTATATTCCAATGATGGGCTTCCTCAAATGCCCTAGGTCTTCGTGAGCAAGCAAGTTGGATGCACACCCACTTAGTTTCTTTTTGAGCTTTCATATACTTATAGCTCTAGTGCATCTGTTGCATGGCAATCCCTACTCACTCACATTGATATCTATTGATGGGCATCTCCATAGCCCGTTGATACGCCCAGTTGATGTGAGACTATCTTCCCCTTCTTTTTGTCTTCTCCACAACCACCATTCTATTCCACCTATAGTGCTACATCCATGGCTCACGCTCATGTATTGTGTGAAGATTGAAAAAGTTTTGAAAAAGTTAGAGTATGAAACAATTGCTTGGCTTGTCATCGGGGTTTGTGCATGATTTAAATACTTTGTGTGGTGAAGATGGAGCATAGCCAGACTATATTATTTTGTAGGGATAACTTTCTTTGGCCATGTTATTTTGAGAAGACACAATTGCTTTGTTAGTATGCTTGAAGTATTATTATTTTTATGTCAATATAAACTTTTTTCTTGAATCTTTCGAATCTGAATATTCAAACCACAATTAAGAAGATTTGCATTGAAATTATGCCAAGTAGCACTTCACATCAAAAATTATCTTTTTATCATTTACCTACTCGAGGACGAGCAGGAATTAAGCTTGGGGATGCTTGATACGTCTCCAACGTATCTATAATTTTTGATTGCTCCATGCTATATTATCTACTGTTTTGGACTATATTGGGCTTTATTTTCCACTTTTATATTATTTTTGGGACTAACCTATTAACCGGAGGCCCATCCCAGAATTGTTATTTTTTGCCTATTTCAGTGTTTCGGAGAAACAAAATATCAAACGGAGTCCAAACGGAATAAAATCTTCGGGAACGTGATTTTCTCACCGAACATAATCCAGGAGACATGGACCCTACTCCAAGGAGTCAAAGAGGAGGTCACGAGGGTGGGGGGCGCCCCCCCTAGGGCGTGCCCCCCTGCCTCGGGGGGCCCTCGGTGCTCCACCGACGTACTTCTTCCTCCTATATATACACACGTACCCCCAAACGATCAGCAGAGGAGCCAAAAACCTAATTCCACCGCCACAACTTTCTGTATCCATGAGATCCCATCTTGGGGCCTGTTCCGGAGCTCCGCCGGAAGAGGGCCGTCATCACGGAGGGCTTCTACATCATCCTAGCCCCTCCGATGAAGTGTGAGTAGTTTACCTCAGACCTTTGGGTCCATAGTTAGTAGCTAGATGGCTTCTTCTCTCTTTTTGGATCTCAATACAAAGTTCTCCCCCTCTCTTGTGGAGTTCTATTCGATTTAATCTTATTTTTGTGGTGTGTTTGTTGAGACCGATAAATTGTGGGTTTATGATCAAGTCTATCTATGAATAATATTTGAATCTTCTCTGAATTCTTTTATGTATGATTGGTTATCTTTGCAAGTCTCTTCGAATTATCCATTTGGGTTGGCCAACTAGATTGGTAGTTCTTGCCATGGGAGAAGTGCTTAGCTTTGGGTTTGATCTTGCGGTGTCCTTTCCCAGTGACAGAAGGGGAAGCAAGGCACGTATTTGATCGTTGCCATCGAGGATAACAAGATGGGGTTTATTTCATATTGCATGAATTTATCTCTCTACATCATGTCATCGTGCTTAAGGCGTTACTCTGTTTTTAACTTAATACTCTAGATGCAAGCTGGATAGCGGTCAATGAGTGGAGTAATACTAGTAGATGCAGAATTGTTTCGGTCTACTTGTCATGGACGTGATGCCTATATACATGATCATGCCTAGATATTCTCATAACTATGATCAATTCTGTCAATTGCTCAACAGTAATTTGTTCACCCACCGTAGAATACTTATGCTCTTGAGAGAAGCCACTAGTGAAACCTATGGCCCCCGGGTTTATTCTCATCATATCAATCTCCATCACTTTAATCTTGCTTTGCTTTGTACTTTGCATCTCACTCTCGTAAGTGACCGTGAAGGGATTGACAACCCCTAATCACGTTGGTTGCGAGTAGCTATCGTTTTGTGCAGGTATGAGGGACTTGAGCGTGGCCTCCTACTGGATTGATACCTTGGTTCTCAAAAACTAAGGGAAATACTTACGCTACTTTGTTGCATCATCCCTTCCTCTTCGGGGAAAAACAATGCAAGCTCAAGACGTAGCATCCAGCAGCCCGGAGAGTCCGCCAGGAAGCTCTAGACTAGGTTTTAGTTAAAAAGAATCAAATTGTTGACTGTCCAGACGCGGAAGCCCTCACGGCCTTCAAACACAGCGTTCGGGATGAGTGGCTTGCCCGCCACCTCGGTCAGGAAAAATAAAAGTCTATGATAGCCCTTACCTCTCTGATGACCTGCTTTTGCGTGGGAGAAGACAGCTGGCTCGCTCGTAGAAGCAATAGCGCCAGCAATCCGGGCACCTCCGAAGTGCGGGGTGGTAATGGAAAGCCATGACGCAATAAAAACAGACGTCGCAATAATAATGAGGGCACACAGGACATAGCGTTCAACGCTGGATTCAGCGGCCCCAAACCCGGCCAACAGAAAAAGCAATTTATGGCAAACAGAGATGGACCATCCAATTTAGAGAAAATATTTGATAGGCCCTGCCAGATCCACGGCCACCCCAATAAACTAGCTACGCAACCCACATCCCCAAGAGGGAGCGGAAGCATGCACTCAGGGACGTATATGCGTTGGAGCCAGTCGCCCCAAAGTTCAACCCATGGTCCTCCTGTCCGATCACCTTCGATCACAGTGACCACCCCACTAGTATCCGTCATGGCGGATTCGCCGCACTGGTCTTAGACCCAATTAGACGGATTTCACCTCACTCGAGTCCTTATGGATGGCGGCAGCAGTCTGAACCTGCTTTACCAGGACATGGTGCGCAAAATGGGTATAGACCCCTCAAGGATCAAACCCACAAAAATGACCTTTAAAGGCGTCATTCCAGGCGTAGAGGCCCATTGCACAGGCTCAATTACACTGGAAGTGGTCTTCGGATCCCCGGATAACTTCTGAAGCGAAGAATTAATCTTCGATATAGTCCCGTTCCGCAGTGGCTATCATGCACTGCTCGGGCGAACCGCATTTGCGAAATTCAATGTGGTACCGCATTATGCATACCTCAAGCTCAAGATGCCAGGACCTCGGGGGGTCATCACAGTTAATAGAAACACAGAGCGCTCTCTCCGCACGGAGGAGCACACTGCGGCCCTCGCAGCAGAAGCGCAAAGCTGCCTCTCAAGGCAATCCACCAGTTTGGTGTTTCAAGACCCGAAAACCTTCAAGCGCGCTCGGAGTAATCGGCAACTAGACCGCCTGGCACGATCTGAGCTCGCGTAGCAATGCGGCCCCCACCCCGGCCGAAGCCAAACAACGAAATTCGTGCCACGCGTACATAATTATGCATTAAAAATACCATGGGCACATGCGGGGAGGGGGGAACAACTACGGCAGACCCCAATACGCGGCTTAAACCGCACTAGGGACTTCCCGCTTTGTTATTTTTCTGTTTCAGGACTTTAATCTCTGGAAACCCTGTCCGGCAGCATGATTGCCGAACACATGATACAACAACCAAGGAGGCAGAAAGCTACGTCACACCATGGAACTCCTAGGTGGATTACGATAACAAGTGAAATATTTGCTTTAATACTATTCCTTAGCTTGCCCTTGGAAGGGACATAGTCCTACTTTTTGCTTATCGCACTATCTGTATCATTCTGCTTTAACACACCTTTTTTAATAAATAATGCATATCATTAAGACTATTATTGCATTCTTCTTTATATATATATATATATATATATATATATATATATATATGTTCATTAATGACGCCTTGCAACCGTACACTTTGGTACGGCCAATACACCAGGGGATTCAGTACCCCACAATATGGTGTGAGAAGTCCGAACACTTTCACAAGTGCGGCACCCCGAACTTATAGCATTATATGCATCAGCTCTGAATCATGTCTTTGGTCAAATGTTGGGTTTACCCGGCTCCTATGTTTTGGTACCTTACGTTCCGCTCTATTGGCTAAGGTAGCAATAGGAGAACTACTGCGATTGTGCCCCGGTTCTGCTGGGCTAAGCACCTCAGTAGAGAAAGCTAAAACTTACTGTCATGATAAGGCGAGAGACTGGTCGCTGTTCGGTGAGGTTTCGAGTCCCTAAAGACTTATGCCGCTTAGAGCGAGGAGCCGGTCCTGTCCGGCTTAAAGGCATGTATCGCGCCCCGAATTCGGCCTTCCGAATACCAGGGGCTTCGCCAAAATTTAGAATTATAGAATTCTATGGCTAAGTGAGAGTGATAAAGCATTATTAGTCCGGTTGCCTTGTTCGCTGTGCTGAGCACCTCCCTCGAAGGACCCAAAAATGGGAACAAGAGTGCTCAGGTTTATCCCGAACACCCCAGCACTCGCGGCATGGGGGCAAAAGCCGGGGACTAGCCATCTCTTAGATTGGATAAACAGCTAAACAAAAGATAATATTTTAAATTCAAACAAGCGTTGCATAGCGCATATGAAACAAGTTTTCATCATACAGGATCACACGAGCAAGTTTACTCAAATATTACATCCTTTGGACATTCATCCGCTACAAGACGGGCACCCTTCAGGACACCCTCATCATAAATTTCGGGGGTGCGATGCTCCTTGCCCTGCGGCGGTCCTTCCTTGATCAGCTTCACGACGTCTAGCTTGGCCCATTGCACCTTCACACGGGCGAAAGCCCGGCGTGCACCTTCGATGTAGACGAACTGCTTGACGACCTCCAGCCGTGGGCAGGCATCCACCAGCCGCCTCACCAGGCCGAAGTAGCTGTTCGGAAGGGCGTCGCCAGGCCACAGCCGGACTATAAAGCTTGTCATGGCCTGTTCGGCCGCCTTGTATAGCTCGACCAGCTACTTCAGCTAGTCGCTCATAGGCACCGGGTGTTCGGTCCCAGTATACTGAGACCAGAACAGCTTCTCCGTTGAGCTTCCCTCCTCGTCCTAGTAAAACTGTGGGGCATCCGACACGCTGCGGGGCAAATCTGCGAATGCTCCAGGAGAGCTCCGGATTTGGGTAAGTAATAGGTAACTTACTTTCACATGCTTGCTTTGCATATAGAATGCCTTACCCGCTGCTATTTTCTTCATCGCGTAAATCTCCTGGAGGGCCTTTTGGGCTTCGGCCTTGGCACTCTTTGTGCTCTCGAGGGCCGCAGCAAGCTTAGACTCTCGCGTCTCCGAGTCAAGCTCCAACGCCTCGTGCTTCGTCACGAGAGCCTGGAGCTCTTGCTGCACCTCGCCCACCCGAGCCTCTTGCCTTTCCCACTCGGTGCGCTCTTTGGCCGCTTTATCTTCGGCCTCGAACAGCGCTTGCTTTAGGGTCGCCACTTCGGTCGTGGCCCCTGGCAAATTCATGATGATCCTATCATTTTGCAATCGCATTCTTTTTATACATATCCATAGACTAGGTACTACTTACTTTTGTTCTCCTTGAGCTTCCTCTTGGCAAGGCCAAGCTCGTCCTTGGACCCTTTAAGGTCCTGCATCAGTGCGGCGACCTCCGCAGTCAGTGCGGTAGATGCCAGCAGCGAAGCCTTCATACGCATATTGACATACTTATATTAGACTCCTGTGATATAGTTTGATCCTCTGTTTGGCTTTTCTTTGTGAACACCAAACAGAGCATCAGGGCTACTGTCTATGCGCTAATATTTTTTTCTATATTTTAAACACTTACCTCAAAGCCTGTTAGAAGGATGGCACAGGCTTCAGTCAATCCGCTCTTGGCGGACTGAACCTTCTGGACCACCGTACTCATAATAGTATGGTGCTCCTCGTCGATGGAAGCGCTGTGAAGCGCTCCCAGCAGATTGTCCGGCGCCTCTGGATGGACAGAGGTCACCGGCACAGGCGTCTTGCCCCTCTGGGAAGGAGGCCGTCTGCTCGAGTCTGGAACCACTGGAGGTCCCGACGCGGTGTTCGGCCGAGGGCCGAACTCGGAGCCCTCAGGGGCCTTGTTCCCTCTGCACCCGGAGTCCGGAAGGTCGCCTTGAGGCGCCTCCGGGACTGTCTCCCCTCGACCCAGTGCCTCTTGAGACAATACCTTGGCGTCGCCCGCAGGGCAAGGGGAGGTGGCGGTCAGAAGTGGATCGCTATCCATATCCGATGAGCCCAGGGAGCCGTCCGACGATACATCAATAATAGCTCATGGCGGCCTGCATAATCATATTCGGCATTAGGTGAAGCAGTGCGACAAAGGAATGCTATGAGTTACTCTGGTATCCGAATACTTATGACTTTGCCAGGGGCTTGTCCCTGAGCAGCCACTCGTCTTCGCCTTCGGCGGCGGTGGTGGAACTGTCCGGAAGGAGAGTCCTTCCCTTCTTGGACCCTTCGGCCTCCCTAGTTGGGGCGGCCTTCCTTTTCTTGTCTCCCCCAACTGAAGGGGGAGCATCTTCTTCTTCCTCCTCGTCTTCGGGGGAGGAGTGTGTCGCAGAGTTATCAGAAGATGAGTCCGATGATGCCTGGCGTCGGGAACTCTTTCGGGTTCCCTTTGCCTTCTTGGTCTTCTCCGGCACCTTGTAAGGAGCCGGAGTCAGCATCTTCATCAGGAGAGCGTCTGCTGGGCCTTCGGGCAAAGGAGCCGGACAGTCGATCTGTCCGGCCGTCTCCTGCCAGTCCTGTCAAAGGTACGGGAGCTTAGATCCCGCATAGAGTCAAACTATGAAAAACAAGTATCCTTTGAGAGGCAAAACAGCTTACCGCGCTGGCTTGGTGCTTCGCGCAGAATCCGCGATCCTCGGTAGTGGGAGGGGAACCTCGGCAATCTTGAATAGCACCCTGCAGGCATCCTTGTGAGTTGTGTCGAAGAGCCTGTTCAGAGTTCGGTGCTGGGCCGGGTCGAACTCCCACAAGTTGAAAGCCCGTTGTTGGCACGGGAGGATCCGGCGGATGAGCATGACCTGGACTACGTTGACGAGTTTGAGCTTCTTGTTCACCGTGTTTTGAATACATGTTTGGAGTCCGGTCAGCTCTCCTGAACTAGCCCAGGACATGCCCTTCTCTTGCCAGGAGGTGAGCCGCGTGGGGATGCCAGATCGGAACTCAGGGGCCGCTGCACATTTAGGGTCACGCGGCTCGGTGATGTAGAACCACCCCGATTCCCACCCCTTTATGGTCTCCACGAAGGAGCCCTCAAGCCATGTGACATTGGGCATCTTTCCCACCATGGCGCCTCCGCACTCCGCCTGGCGGCCGCTCACTACCTTCGGCTTGACATCGAAGGTCTTCAGCCATAAGCCGAAGTGGGGCTTGATGTGGAGGAAGGCCTCACACACGACGATAAACGCCGAGATCTTGAGGATGAAGTTCGGGGCCAGATCGTGGAAATCCAGGCTGTAGTAGAACATGAGCCCCCGGACGAATGGGTGGAGAGGGAATCCCAGTCCGTGGAGGAAATGGGTAAGGAACACTACCCTCTCATGGGGCCTAGGGGTGGGGATAAGCTTCCCCTCATCTGGGAGCCGGTGCGCGATGTCGTCGGGCAGGTATCCGACTCTCCTCAGCTTCTTGATGTGTCCCTCCGTGACTGAGGAGACCATCCACCTGCCTCCCGCTCCGGACATGGTTGGAGAAGGTTGAGGTGGGAAGTGCGGACTTGGGCGATGGAGCTCGAGTGTGCGAAAATGGATGAGCAAAGGAGGAAGAAGGCATGGATGAAAAGATGAATCCTTATCCCTTTATATGGGCGGACGAAACTATGCGCCCCCACTAGCCTGGTAAAACTCGCTTATCCCCCAAGTGCTGTAATCGATGGCGCGGTTGGGTTACCCACGCCCGTATTGATGAGAACCCCGTGATAAGGGGACACGATCTCTGCTTTGACAAGACGTGTCAAAAATCTGCCTCGCGTTATGTGCGGGGATAGTTAAAGGAAACGGTTCGAATAATCACCGGGCCATGGCATAATGTCGTGTTGCCACAACAAGTCAGCAAATTGGATTTGTGGAAATATTATTCTCTCTACGGTGGTATGTGGAACTTATTTTGCAGGGTCGGACACTATCCCTCTATTCAAATTCTTCTGTGATGTGTTAGGAGGAGGAACCCGCCTTGCAATGCCGAAGACAATACTGCGCGCCGGACTCATCGTCATTGAAAGCCTGGTTCAGGGGCTACCGAGGGAGTCCTGGATTAGGGGGTCTCCGGACAGCCAGACAATATCCTTTGGTCGGACTGTTAGACTATGAAGATACAAGATTGAAGACTTCGTCTCGTGTCCGGATGGGACTCTACTTGGCGTGGAAGGCAAGCTAGGCAATACGGATATGGATATCTCCTATCTCCTCCTTTGTAACCGACCTTGTGTAACCCTAACCCTCTCCGGTGTCTATATAAACCGGAGGGTTTTAGTCCGTAGGACACAATAACATACAATCATACCATAGGCTAGCTTCTAGGGTTTAGCCTCTCCGATCTCGTGGTAGATCAACTCTTGTAATACCCATATCATCAAGAATAAATCGAGCAGGACGTAGGATTTTACCTCCATCAAAAGGGCCCGAACCTGGGTAAAACATCGTGTCCCCTGCCTCCTGTTACCATCCGCCTTAGATGCACAGTTCGGGACCCCCTACCCGAGATCCGCCGGTTTTGACACCGACAGTTGGGTTGCCCGGCTCATGTGCTTGCTATCCTACGTTCCCTCTATCGGCTAGGGTAGTAAAGGGAGAACTACTACGATTGTGCTTCCAGTTCATCTGGTCAAGCACCTCAGTAGAGAAAGCCGAAAACCGACTATCATGATGCGGCGAGAGCTGGTCAACCACTCGACGACTTATCGAAATCTTTAGCGATTCTCTCCGTGTCATACGAAGGATGTTTTTCAGATCATTTTTTGCAACGCATCTTATTAAAAAAAGCCGCGTATGCACCAGGGGCTATATCGTAGACCCACCATAAAACTCCTATGGCTAAGTGAAACTGTTAATGCCCTATAGTCTGATTGCCTGGTTCGTCGCATTGTCACCTCCTTCATTGACCAAGACATTGGGTCAAGAGTGATCAAATGCTTTTCCGAACATCCCCATACTTCCTACAAGGGGGCTAAAGCCAACGACTAGAAAACATTCAGATTATATAAAAAAGGCCGCACAGGATGAACAAAAGCTTTCGAGGAAAACATAAAACTAGATTTAATATAAAATTGTCTTTTACAATTCCCATACACCTCACTCGAATATTATGTCTTTTAAGCATTGACCCTCTATCAAGCGGGCAGCCTCTAAGACGTCCTCAAAATAATGCTCCGGTGTGTGATGGTCCTTGCCCTTGGGTGGACTCTTCGCTGCAACATTGATGGCCTTCATCTTCCCCCAGTATGTCTTGACACGGGCAAAGGCCATCCGTGCACCCTCAATGCACAACGACCGCTTAACAGCGTTGATACGTGGCACCACATCAACAAGCCGCCACACCAAGCCAAAGTAGCTATTCGGAATAGGCTCAGTCGGCCACAGCCAGATTATGACGTTCTTCATGGCAGCGCCGGATATCCTATGAAGCTCGGCCCATTGGGACATCTGTTCATTCAGCAACAAAGGGCACTTTGATGCGCCAAATTGTGACTAGAAAAGCTTCTTCGTTGCATACCCCTCTTGTGCTTGGTAAAACTGTGCCGCATCGGAAGAACTCTTCGGCAAGTCTAAAAACTCGTCCGGAGAACTCCACACTTGGTTAAGCTGAGCATAGTTCGGATCGCCGAACTTAGACTGTGGCAAAAAGGGCTTACCGGCCGCAATCTCCCCAGCTTCCCGGATCTCCTCACGAGCTGCTCTGGATTCAGACCGCGCTTCTGTCGCCTCTCGCAAGGCCTTGTCAAGTTCAACCATTTTGGTTTCAGACCGCGCTTCTCTCGGCGACTAGTAGCATTTTTTAGTTCGAGCGCCATCGGGGATATTTTCTCCTCGTCTTGGCGCCGAGCAGCTTGTTCGGCCTTTAGCTCAGCCGACGCCTCTTCAGCAGCCGCATTACTAAACCCGGCCTGCTCATTGGCTTGTGCTAGCTCCGCCCGAAGAATCTCAACGGCAGCGGCACCATCTGCAGCCATGTATATCCCAGTATGCATTTCTCAGTGTCACGTTAATATTATAGACACATATGCATAAGGACTGCTCCAAATACATACCTTGCGACTCGTCAAGACGCCTATTGATTAACGCAATGTCATCCCCTGCCAAATCAAGCTTCCGCTGCAGCTCGACAATATCCATAGACCGGGCAGTCATCAGGGGAGAAACAGCCTATGTTCCAGATTAATCAGGTCAGTCCTTGGGCATTTATTTTTGATCCTCTGATTGCCTCCCTCAGGAAGCCAATCAGAGTCTCAGGGGCCACTATCTATACACATGTGTATTTTGTGAATAAAACACAGTTGAACATATTACAGTACAAACCTCGAAACATCTTAGTAGGCCCACAAAGGCCTCATTCAATCTGCGCTTCGCGGACAGGGCCTTTTCAACCACCGTGCCCATCAAGGTACGATGTTCCTCTGAGATGGACTCCTGCTGCAGCATGTTAGTCAGTATATCCAGTGCCTCTGGATCTCCAGAGGCTGCCATAGGAGTACGACCACCCATTGAAGGGATCCGTTTATTCATACCTGATTGTAGACCAGATTGTTTGGGGCCTTCATTACTGGCCCCCGGACCCTGGGCCACCCAAGTATCACCTTCAGGTAATATCTTCATCGTCCCTCGCACCGCCTGTTGGTCAGGGGAGACCATCCGCAACGACACCTCGAAGTCGTCTGCCCTATGGGGCGGAGAGGCCGGTGGAGGCGTTTCGCTTTCCATCATCTCTGGGAGAAGGTCCCCCGAGGAAGAGGATTGTTGAAGAAGACTACATGCTGAACTGCAAAAAATATATATTCTAGGCATCACAAGAAAAAGAACGAGACAAGTCTAAAACATCCTTGTTTACTTACGATTTGGCCTAAGGCTTGTCCTCATCATGAGACCGCGCGTCGTCGTCCTCCAAGCCTGAGCCACCCGACAGAGGCATCTTGCCTCGCTTGGGAGCCTGTTCCTCCCAATCCTCGGAGGCAACCCTTTTCTTTCCATGGGGGGAAGAGGCGTTGACCTCCCCCTCATTTTTGTCTTCGGACGACGGGATCTTGATTCCTCCGGACACAATCTTTAATGCGCCTTCAGGATGGAGGCCATCTTTGGTCCTCTCCGCCTCGCCCCCTTCGCAGGTATCTGGTATGGTACTAGGGCCAACATCCTTGTTAAAGCAGGATTTGATGGGCCTTCGGGCAGGGTGATTGTTCCACTTTCTTTATCCAGCCCTGGAAGAAGATAGTTTGCTCAGTACCATATTACGGTATGTGTAGCTACAAAGTGTTCGAAAGACAAGTGCTTACCAGGGTATTCGGACGGTGGCAGTCAAGGCTAGCGTCCTCAGTAGTGTCCGGCCAATGTTTTCGCTTCCCGAAAAACAGCTTCAACATCCCTTCGTGCGTAGTGCCTAAGAAGTGTTGGAGCGTTCGTGGCCCTTCTGGATTAAGCTTGCACATGTGGCGAGACCTGTGCTGGCATGGCAGGATTCGGCGAACTAGCATCACTTGAATCACGTTGACAAGATCGATGTCTCTCTCAAGGAGGGTTCAGATGCGGCTCTGTAGAGTTTGCACTTTGTCAACTGATCCCCAGTCCAGCCCCTTGTTAATCCATGATGCATGTTGTGGTGGAGGGCCGGAACGGAACGCATGTATGGCTGCCCACTTGGTGCTACGGGGTTCCGTGACATAAAACCACTCTCGCTGCCATTGGTTGGAGGTTTCGGTGAAAGAGCTTTTGGCCAGAAAGTGTTGGTAAGCTTGCCCACTATAGCACCACCGCACTCCTCCTGTTCCCCGTCAACCACCTTCGGCTTCACACTAGAAGTCTTGAGCCATAAGACGAAGTGTGGGGTATTCGGAGGAAGGCCTCACATGTAATGATAAACGTCGAGACGTGGAGGAAAGAGTCCGGAGATAGATCATGAAAATCTAGTCCGTAATAAAACATTAGCCCCCGGACGAAGGGGTGAAGAGCGAACCCTAGCCCTCGGAGGAAGTGAGAGATGAATACGACCGTCTCGCCAGATCTGGGGGTCGGAATAACCTGTCCTTGAGCAGGAAGCCTATGGTGGATCTCCGCAGTCAAGTATCTGGCCGCCTGAAGCTTCGCAATATCCTCCTCTGTAACGGAGGAAGCCACCCATCGGCCTTGAGGCCTGGGTCCTGACATGATGGGGAGGCTTGAAGCAATGAAGTCGGACCTTGAGTGCTGGAACTCGAGGTTGGGAAGGCTGAGGAGAGGTTTGGCATAAAAAAGACAACCCTTGGTTCCTTTATAAAGGCAGCGGGTATTGAACACCTCCTCCTAAGCCTGAGAACCTGCTTATTCGTAAGGAATCTTTCCCGCGGGACGGTTGGGTTACCCACGCTCGTATTGATGAGAATCCCGCAATAAGGGGACACGATCTCTGCTTCGACATGACATGCCAACAAAAACCACGCCCCGAAACGTGGAACGGCGGGACAGGAAATGGTTCGGAAAAATAACCGGGCAAGCATGACGTCATGTTACTAAAGTGGTCAACAGATTGGATTCGTGAAATATTATACTCTCTACGGCTATGTGTTGCAGATCCGGACACGTTTGTTTCGTCTGAAGACTATCTTGGAGTTCGGAAGGAGGAACCTGCCTTGCAATGCCGAAGACAGATCTACGCGTCAGATACCTTGTCATTGAAGCCAGGTTCAGGAGCTACTGAGGGAGTCCTGGACTAAGGGGTCCTCGGGCATCCAACCTGTTAGCCATGGGCCGGACTGATGGGCTATGAAGAACACGAAGACCGAAGATTGCACCCGTGTCCGGATGGGACTCTCCTTGGCGTGGAAGGCAAGCTTGGCGACCGAATATGTAGATTCCTTTCTTTTTAACTGACCTTGTGTAACCCTAGATCCTCCTGGTGTCGATATAAATCGGAGGACTTAGTCCGGAGGGGGATATTCATTATCATAGCCATACAAGCTAGACCTCCATGGTTTAGCCATTATGATCTCGTCGTAGATCAACTCTTGTAATACTCATATTCATCAATATCAATCAAGCAGGACGTAGGGTATTACCTCCATAGAGAGGGCCCGAACCTGGGTAAACATCGTGTCCCCTGTCTCCTGTTACCATCGACCTTAGACGCACAGTTCGGGACCCCCTACTCGAGATCCGCCGGTTTTGACACCGACACCTATTATTGCTATGATTAAAGATCTCTTGGTTGATAATATTGATGGGCGTGTTATTTATTTCTATGAGGAAGCTGCTAGAATTGCTAAACTTGATACTAAAGATAAACATAGACCTATTGTTGGCATGCCTTTTTTCTGTTAAAATAGGAGATCACTGTTATCATGGCTTATGTGATGTTGGTGCTAGTGTGAGTGCAATTCCTTTTACTTTATATCAAGAAGTTATGAATGATATTGCACCTGCTGAGATAGAAGATATTGATGTTACCATTAAGCTTGCCAATAGAGATACTATATCACCAATTGGGATTGTTAGAGATGTTGAAGTCTTGTGTGGGAAAATAAAATACCCTATTGATTTTCTTGTTCTTGGTTCCCCACAAGATGATTTTTGTCCCATTATATTTAGTAGGCCTTTCTTGAACACTGTCAATGCTAAGATAGATTGCGAGAAATAAACTGTTAGTGTAAGTTTTGGGGATGTGTCTCATGAGTTAAATTTCTCCAAATTTCGTAGACAACCCCATGATAAAGAATTGCCTAGTAAGGACGAAATTATTGGTCTTGCTTCTATTGCCGTGCCTCCTATCGATCCTTTAGAACAATATTTTCTAGACCATGAGAATGATATGTTTATGAATGAAAGGAAGGAACAATATTTAACCAAATGCATGTTTTGAAACACAACTTGCCTATTGAGATTCTTGTTGATCCTCCTCCACCAAAGGTTGATCCCGTGTTTGAGCTTAAGCAATTACCTGATACTTTGAAATATGCTTATCTTGATGAAAAGAAGATATATCCTGTTATTATTAGTGCTAGAGCATGAAGAAAAGAAATTCTTGAAAACTTTGAAGAAGCATCGCACCACTATTGGATATACTCTTGATGATCTTAAGGGCATTAGTCCCACTCCATGTCAGCACAAAATTAATATGGAGCCTGGTGCAAAACCAATTGTTGATCATCAACGATGGTTAAATCCTAAGATGAAAGAAGTGGTAAGAAATGAAATACTGAAGTTTCTGGAGGCAGGTATAATTTATCCTATTGCTGATAGTAGATGGGTAAGACTCGTTCATTGTGTCCCTAAGAAGGGAGGTATTACTGTTGTTCCTAATGATAATAATGAATTGATCCCACAAAGAATTGTTACAGGTTATAGGATGGTAATTGATTTTCGCAAATTAAACAAAGCTACTAGGAAAGATCATTATCCTCTATATTTTATTGATCAAATGCTAGAAAGACCATCCAAACATAAACACTTTTTCTTTCTAGATGGTTATTCTAGTTTTTCTCAGATACCTGTGTCAAAAGAGGATCAAGAAAAAACCACTTCTACTTGCCATTTCGGTACTTTTTCTTATAGATGTACGCCTTTTGGTTTATGAAATGCACCTGCTACCTTTCAATGGTGCATGACTCCTATATTCTCTGACTTATGTGAAAAGAATGTTGAGGTTTTCATGGATGATTTATCCATTTACGGAACTTCTTTTGATGATTGCTTAAGCAACCTTGATCGAGTTTTGTAGAGATGTGAAGAAACTAATCTTGTTATGAATTGGGAGAAGTTCCACTTTATGTTTAATGAAGGTATTGTCTTGGGGCATAAAATTTCTGAAAGAGGTATTGAAGTTGATAAAGCTAAAGTAGATGCTATTGAAAAGATACCGTGTCCTAAAGATATCAAAGGTATAAGAGGTTTCCTTGGTCATGTTGGTTTCTATAGGAGGTTTATTAAAGACTTCTATAAAATTTCTAGGCCTCTCACTAATATCTTGCAAAAATATGTTCCTTTTGTTTTTGATGATGGTTGTGTAGAAGCATTTGAAATACTTAAGAAAGACTTGATTTCTGCACCTATTGTTCAATCACCTAAATTTACCCTTTGAAACTATGTTTGATGCTAGTGATTATGCTGTTGGTGCTGTTCTAGGACAAAGAGTTGATAAGAAATTGAATGTTATTCATTATGCTAGTAAAACTCTAGACAGTGCCTAGAGAAATTATGCCACTACTGAAAAAGAATTCTTAGCAGTTGTCTTTGCTTGTGATAAGTTCAGATCTTATATTGTTGATTCCAAAGTGTTTGTTCACACCGATCATGCTGCTATTAAATATCTTATGGAAAAAGAAAGATGCTAAACCTAGACTTGTCATATGGGTTCTCTTGTTACAAGAATTTGACTTGCATATTATATTGATAGAAAGGGAGCTGAGATCCCTGCTGCAGACAACTTGTCTAGGTTAGAAAATGTTATTGATGACCCACTACCTATTGATGATAGTTTTCCTGGTGAACAATTAGCTATCATAAATGCTTCTCGTAATGCTCCATGGTATGCTGATTATGCTAATTTCATTGTTGCTAAATTTATACCACCTAGTTTCACATACCAGCAAAAGAAAAAGTTTTTCTGTGATTTAAGACACTACTTTTGGGATGACCCACACCTTTATAAAGAAGGAGTAGATGGTGTTATTAGACGTTGTGTACCTGAGCATGAACAGGAACAGATCCTACGCAAGTGTCACTCCGAGGCCTACGGAGGACACTATGCTGGAGATAGAACTGCACACAAGGTATTACAATCTAGTTTTTATTGGCCTACTCTCTTCAAGGATGCTTGTAAGTATGTCTTGTCTTGTGATGAATGCCAGAGAATTGGCAATATTAGTAGACGTCAGGAAATGACTATGAATTATTCACTTGTTATTGAACCATTTGATGTTTGGGGCTTTGATCATATGGGACCTTTTCCTTCCTCTAATGGGTATACACATATTTTAGTTGTTGTTGATTACGTTACTAAGTGGGTGGAAGCTATTCCAACTAGTAGTGCTAATCATAACACTTCTATTAAGATGCTTAAAGAAGTTATTTTTCCGAGGTTTGGAGTCCCTAGATATTTGATGGCTGATGGTGGTTCACGCTTTATTCATGGTGTTTTTAGTAAAATGCTTGCTAAATATGATGTTAACCATAGAATTGCATCAGCTTATCATCCTCAGTCTAGTGTTCAGGTAGAATTGAGCAATAGAGAAACTAAATTGATCTTGTAAAAGATTGTTAATAGATCTAGAAAGAATTGGTCCAAGAAACTTGATGATGCATTATGTTCTTATAGAACTTCTTATAAAAACCCTATGGGTATGTCTCCATATAAAATGGTTTATGGAAAAGCATGTCACTTACCTCTTGAACTAGAACATAAAGCTTATTGGGAAATCAAAGAGCTCAACTACGATTTCAAACTTGCCGGTGAGAATAGGCTATTTGACATAAGCTCACCTAATGAATGGAGAACCCAAGCCTATGAAAATGCCAAGTTGTTTAAAGAAAAAGTCAAAAGATGGCATGACAAAAGGATACAAAAGCATGAATTTAATGTAGGTGACCATGTCTTGCTATACAACTCTCGTTTAAGATTTTTTGCAAGAAAGCTTCTCTCTAAATGGGAAGGTCCTTACATTATCAAGGTTTATCGTTTCGGTGCCATCAAAATCAACAACGTCGAAAGGCACTAACCTGAAGGTGGTTAACAGTCAAAAAATCAAACAATATATTTCAAGTACTCCCATAAATGTTGAAACCAGTATTATTAATACCATAACACCAGAGGAGTACATAAGGGATATTTTCTAGAACGTTTGAGACTCCGAAAAGGTTTTGATCACCGTACCATGGCAATATCTCCTCTTCTTGTTTCGAGCTGTTTTTCCTGACAGATCCAGATCACCATGACGTCTCCAAGCACCCCCAAGGACAAGTTTTTCGAGAAGGTCATCAAGCCTTACCTCGCGGAGGTGCTGCGACACCCTCATATCATCGAGATGCGTGAGAGTGTGCTGCACATCTGCGATGTTGATGGGCTAAAGAGGACCGGAAGCATGGAGACAAGGCTCAAAGCAATGGAGCAGCAAATCTTCAAGTGCTGAGGGATGGTGGAACGTGCACTCAACGCTAATCACTCGATGATTGCTGAATTTACCCATGATCACAAGCTCGATGCCAAGAACATTGGGGAGGCCATCTTCAAGCTTCATGAGAAAATCAAGCATCTCCAAGCCCAGATCTATGACCTGCAAAACCAAAACTTTGAGTATGAATACAGATTTAAGAGGATGAGTTTCGCTGCAGATTTGAGGATCCCGGAGACTCGTTCATCTTTTTACGATGGTGAACCTATGCCTTGGAAGACGGAGGATAAGATTCTTTCATCATCAACAACTCCATCATCACCACTTCTAAAGAAAGAGATCTAAATACTTGGGTATGAGGACTCCCCTTGGCAACTGCCAAGCTTGGGGGAGGTGCCCTGGTATTGTATCACCATCACACCTTGATCTTTATCGTTTTTCTTAGTTCGATCCTTTTGTTTATATCTTGATCTAATAGAATTCTTTTAGTATGATCTAGCTTTGAGTTTTGTTTTGAGATCTATTAATGTAATAAAGTCCTTGAGTTATATAATAAGGAGTATTTTTGAGTTGAGGGCTTTGCTTTCTTGCTATGATCTTGGGGGAATAAGAAAAAAAGAGAAATAATGAAAAGAAATAAAAAGATCATATAATGATCTTATGGAGAGTGATGACTTCACATATAGAGTATGATGAATAAAAGTTGTTGAGAGTTGACAAAAATAGTTTTGGTCATTGTTGCAATTAATAGGAAGTAATAAATAAAGAGAGGTTTCACATATAAACATACTATCTTGGACATCTTTTCTAATTATGAGAACTCATTAAAATATTACATGCTAAAAGGTTGATGTTGGACAAGGAAGACAACATAATGGGTTATGTTTTCTTATATCCGAATAGAAGTTATATTGTAACGGATCCTCCAACATGCTGAGCTTGCTTCTCACCCCTTGCTAGCCAAATCTTTTGCACCAAGTAGAGATACTACTTGTGCATCCAAACATCCTTTAAACCAGTTTTGCCATGAGAGTCCATTGCTACCTCTTTTAGCACTGCATTGGTTTTCCCCGAAGAGGAAGGGATGATGCAGCAAAGTAGCGTAAGTATTTCCCTCAGTTTTTGAGAACCAAGGTATAAATCCAGTAGGAGGTTACGCGCGAGTCCCTCGCACCTGCACAAAACAAATAAATCCTCGCAACCAACACAAATAGGGGTTGTCAATCCCTATAGGGCCACTTACGAGAGTGAGATCTGATAGATATGATAAGATAATATTTTTGGTATTTTTATGATAAAGATGCAAAGTAAAATAAAGGCAAAGTAAATAGCAAAGTAAATAACTAAGTAGTAGGAGATTGATATGATAAAGATAGACCCGGGGGCCATAGGTTTCACTAGTGGCTTCTCTCGAGAGCATAAGTATTCTACGGTGGGTGAACAAATTACTGTTGAGCAATTGACAGAATTGAGCATAGTTATGAGAATATCTAGGTATGATCATGTATATAGGCATCACGTCCGAGACAAGTAGACCGACTCCTGCCTGCATCTACTACTATTACTCCACTCATCGACCGCTATCCAGCATGCATCTAGAGTATTAAGTTAAAAACAGAGTAACGCCTTAAGAAAGATGACATGATGTAGAGGGATAGACTCATGCAATATGAAGAAAACCCCATCTTGTTGTCCTCGATGGCAACAATACAATACGTGCCTTGCTGCCCTTACTGTCACCGGGAAAGGACACGACAAGATTGAACCCAAAGCTAAGCACTTCTCCCATTGCAAGAAAGATCAATCTAGTAGGCCAAACCAAACTGATAATTCGAAGAGACTTGCAAAGATAACCAATCATACATAAAAGAATTCAGAGAAGATTCAAATATTATTCATAGATAGACTTGATCATAAACCCACAATTCATCGGTCGCAACAAACACACTGCAAAAAGAAGATTACATTGAATAGATCTCCACAAGAGAGGGGGATAACATTGTATTGAGATCCAAAAAGAGAGAAGAAGCCATCTAGCTACTAACTATGGACCCGTAGGTCTGAGGTAAACTACTTACACTTCATCAGAGGGGCTATGGTGTTGATGTAGAAGCCCTCCATGATCGATGCCCCCTCCGGTGGAGCTCCGGAACAGGCCCCAAGATGGGATCTCGTGGATACAGAAAGTTATGGCGGTGGAATTAGGGTTTTGGCTCCTTCTCTGATCGTTTGGGGGTACATGGGTATATATAGGAGGAAGAAGTACGCCGGTGGAGCAACAGGGGGCCCACGAGGGTGGAGGGCGCGCCTGGGGGGGGGGGGTAGGCGCGCCCCCTACCTCGTGGCCTCCTGTTACGTGTCTTGACGTAGGGTCCAAGTCTCCTGAGTTGTATTCGATGAGAAAATCACGTTCCCGAAGGTTTCATTCCGTTTGGACTCCGTTTGATATTCCTTTTCTTCGAAACCCCAAAGCAGGCAAAAAACAACAATTCTGGGCTAGGCCTTCGGTTAATAGGTTAGTCCCAAAAATAAAATAAAAGTGGATAATAAAGCCCAATAATGTCCAAAACAGTAGACAATATAGCATGGAGCAATCAAAAGTTATAGATACGTTGGAGACGTATCAAGCATCCCCAAGCTTAATTCCTACTCGTCCTCGAGTAGGTAAATGATAAAAACAGAATTTTTGATGCGGAGTGCTACTTGGCATAATTTTAATGTAATTATTGTTAATTGTGGTATGAATATTTAGATCCAAAAGATTCAAGACAAAAGTTCATATTGACATAAAAATGATAATACTTCCAGCGAACAAACTAAGCAATTATGTCTTCTCAAAATAACATGGCCAAAGAAAGTTCATCCCTACAAAATCATATGGTTTAGTCATGTTTCATTTTCTCACACAAGAATGCTATCATCATGCACAACCTCGATGACAAGCCAAGCAATTGTTTCATACTTTAGTAATCTCAAACCTATAAACTTTCACGCAATATATGAGCGCGAGCCATGGACATAGCACTATAGGTGGAATAGAATATAATGAGGGGGGTTATGTGGAGAAGACAAAAAAGGAGGAAGTCTCACATCAACGAGGCTAATCAGTTGGCTATGGAGATGCCCACCGATTGATGTTAATGCAAGGAGTAGGGATTGCCATGCAACGGATGCACTAGAGCTATAAATGTATGAAAGCTCAACAAAAGAATCTAGTGGGTGTGCATCCAACTTGCTTGCTCATGAAGACCTAGGGCACTTGAGGAGGCCCATTGTTGGAATATACAAGCCAAGTTCTATAATGAAAAATTCCCACTAGTATGTGAAAGTGATAACATGAGAGACTCTCTACTATGAAGATCATGGTGCTACTTTGAAGCACAAGTGTGGCAAAGGATAGTAACATTGTCCCTTCTCTCTTTTTCTCTCATTTTTTTCTTTTTTATGGCCTTTCTCTTTTTTGGGGGCCTTCTCTTTTATTGGCCTTTCTTCTCTTTTTTTATATTCCTCACTTGGCACAATGCTCTAGAAAATGATGATCATCACACTTCTATTTATTTACAACTCAATGATTACAACTCGATACTAGAACAAAGATGACTCTATATGAATGCCTCCGGCGGTGTACCAGGATATGCAATGGACCAAGAGTGACATCTATGAAAGAATTATGAATGGTGGCTTTGCCACAAATACTATGTCAACAACATGACAATGATGAATGTGTCATGATGAACAGAATGATGGAAAGTTGCATGGCAATATATCTCGGAATGGCTATGGAAATGCCATAATAGGTAGGTATGGTGGCTGTTTTGAGGAAGATATAAGGAGGTTTATGTGTGAAAGAGTGTATCATATCACGGGGTTTGGATGCACCGGCGAAGTTTGCGCCAACTCTCAATGTGAGAAAGGGCAATGCACGGTACCAAAGAGGCTAGCAAGTATGGAAGGGTGAGAGTGTGTATAATCCATGGACTCAACATTAGTCATAAAGAACTCACATACTTATTGCAAAAATCTACAAGTCATCAAAAACCTCGGTACTACGCGCATGCTCCTAGGGGGATAGATTCGTAGGAAAAGACCATCGCTCGTCCCCGACTGCCACTCATAAGGAAGACAATCAAATAACACCTCATGTTTCAAATTTGTTGCATAACATTTACCATACGTGCATGCTACGGGACATGCAAACCTCAACACAAGTATTTCTCAATTTCACAACTACTCAACTAGCACGACTTTGATATTATTACCTCCATGTCTCAAAACAATCATCAAGCATCAAACTTCTCTTAGTATTCAACACACTCATAAGAAAGTTTTATTATTAATCTTGCATACCAAGCATATTAGGATTTTTAGAAAATTACCATGCTATTAAGACTCTCAAAATAATCTAAGTGAAGCATGAGAGATCAATAGTTTCTATAAAACAAATCCACCACCGTGCTCTAAAAGATACAAGTGAAGCACTAGAGCAAAATTATATAACTCAAAAGATATAAGCGAAGCACATAGAGTATTCTAACAGATTCCAAATCATGTATGGCTCTCTCAAAAGGTGTGTACAGCAAGAATGATTGTGGTAAACTAACAAGCAAAGACTCAAATCATACAAGACGCTCCAAGCAAAACACATATCATGTGGCAAATAAAAATATAGCTCCCAGTAAAGTTACCGATAGAAGTAGACGAAAGAGGGGATGCCTTCCGGGGCATCCCCAAGATTTGGCTTTTAGGTGTCCTTAGATTATCTTGGGGGTGCCATGGGCATCCCCAAGCTTGGGCTCTTTGTCGGTGTCAAAACCGGCAGATCTCGGGTAGGGGGTCCCGATTGTGCGTCTAGGCGGATGGTAACAGGAGGCGGGGGACACGATGTTTACCCAAGTTCGGGCCCTCTTGATGGAGGTAATACCCTACGTCCTGCTTGATTGTTCTTGATAATATGAGTAGTACAAGAGTTGATCTACCACGAGATCGAAGAGGCTAAACCCTAGAAGCTAGCCTATGGTATGATTGTTGTTGTTCCTACGGACTAAACCCTCCGGTTTATATAGACAACGGAGGGGGCTAGGGTTACACAGAGTCGGTTACAAGGAAGGAGATCTACATATCCGTACTGCCAGCTTGCCTTCCACGCCAAGGAGAGTACCATCCGGACACGGGACGAAGTCTTCAATCTTGTATCTTCATAGTCCAACAGTCCGACCAAAGGATATAGTCCGGCTGTCCGGATACCCCCTAATCCAGGACTCCATCAGTAGACCCTGAACCAGGCTTCAATGACGATGAGTCCGACACGCAGATTGTCTTCGGCATTGCAAGGCGGGTTCCTCCTCCGAATACTTCATAGAAGATTTTGAACACGAGGATCGTGTCCGGCTCTGCAAAACAAGTTCCACATACCACCGTAGAGAGAATAATATTTCCATAAATCTAATCTGCTGACGTACCCCGTAGTGTGACATCACACCACAGCCAGGTCTTTATTCGAATCGTTTTTCATAACCAATCTCAGCGTGTTTCGCGAGGCGGTTTCCTTGGCACGTCTTGTCGAAGCAGAGATCGTGTCCCCTTTATTACGGGATTCTCATCAATACGGACGTGGGTAACCCAACCGTGCCTATTGGTAGGACTCCTAGATCTTAGGCAAGTCCCAAACGGCCACGAGGAGGACGCTTGATATTCACCCTCTTTATAAAGGGGACAAGGCTTTTTCTTTTTTCCCTCTCGTGCTCAATCAAATCCTTCCCCCGCCTCGAGTTCTAACACCCAAAACTCAGGTCAGGTGCTTCGGACCTTCAACTATGTCCGGATCCAACCTTCAAGGTCGGTGGATGCCTTCCTCCGTCACGGAGGAGGACATCAAGAGGTTGAGAGAGGCCAGATATCTGACCGCCGAAATTTCGCATCGGCTGCCTGCCCGAGGGCAGGTCGTTCCTACTCCCGAACCCAACGAGAGCGTCGTGTTCGTCTCCCACTTCCTCCGAGGACTAGGCCTCGCTCTGGATCCCTTTGTTAGGGGTCTTATGTTCTATTATGGGCTAGATTTTCATGATCTGGCCCCGGATTCCCTTCTTCACATTTCGTCATTTATTGTCGTATGTGAGGCCTTCCTCCGCATTACCCCTCACTTCGGCCTATGGCTCAAGACCTTCGATGTGAAGCCGAAGATGATCGAGGGGCAGCACTCAGTGTGCGGAGGCGCTTTAATAAGCAAAATTGCTGACGCTCCATGGCCTGAGGGTAGCTTCCCAGAGGTGTCCGGATTGTGGCAGCGGGAGTGGTTCTACATCACAGCTCCCCGAAGTGCCAAGTGGGTAGCTGCCCCCACCTTTCGCTCAGGCCCCCCACCACAACTGACGTCATGGATCAGCAGGGGCTGAGCTGGGGTCCAGCCAAGGACGTGCCAATACTGCAAAGCCGTATCCGAGATCTCTTTGAGAGATATTTCAGTATGGTTATGGTAGTGCAAGTTATGCTAGTTCGTCGAGTCCAGCCTTGCAAACGCCGGCCCCTTCGCATGTGGGAATTCAACCCGGAAGGACCGCGAGCTATTCAACACTTCCTTGGCATGACGCCCGAGGAGATGTACAAATTGTCTTCGGACCACAAATAATGTGTCCGGACATCACTGAGGATGCAGGTCTGAGCTGCAATCGCCCGGATACCCAAGTAAGTAGTCCCGCATCCAAACACACTGTTCGTGTGTTTATCACAATGTCGCCCTAAAAAAGCCGCTCTTTGACCAGGATTGGATAGCGAAGGGAAAGTTGATCAGGTGTCCGGCCCCCCTCCCTGAGACATCAGCAAATCCCATGCTAACCAGGATGCTGGAGATCGCGCCTTATCAAGCGCCCTCAGGAGAAGATAAGGGGGGGGGGACAAGGAGGCTAGCACCTCCGCGAAGGAGGTTAACTGGGGAGGAGGAACTAAAACTTCCTCTCCCCAGGGAAGGAAGAGGAACGCCTCTGAGGACCCGGAGACGACGGTCTCCAAACGGGGGAAGAAATCTTCACCGGAGGGTCCTGCCCTGGGGGATACCCCGGCCGCACTATGCCCTCAAGGGGATCAGCCCTCCACCGAGCTGTAAGTAAAAGGGTACTTAATAATGAAAATATCTCGCCTTACTTCTGAGGAAAATAACCGAAGCATTTATGTTGCAGTTCGGATCTTAGCCCTTCTCAGCAGAGCTCGTCTTCAGGGGATCTTCTTCCAGAGATGATGGAGAGCGAAACGCCTCCCCCTGCCATACCGCCTCATGAGGCGGGCGACCCCGAGGTGTCATCGCGGAGGGTTTCTCCTGATCCGGCAAGGCCAGAAGGTAATCCTATGGCCACCCGAAGTCCTTAGTATCCGGCTCTTGAAGAGGGCAATCGAAAGAGTCCGGCACTGTCTGGTGTACGGTTGGACGTACTGAGGGATCTGCTAGAGCAAGCGGCTATCTCAGAAGAGCACCGCATGTTGATGGGTACGGTGATTGAAAGGATTTCGTCCGCCGAAAGCGGGTTGCATGAAGCCTTTATGAGTCTACTTACGGGTTTTGAGGTACGCGAAATGATGTACATTTTTTATGGTACCGCACATTTTTAGATGTGCCCTGTGTAGATAGTAGCCCCTGAGACTCTGGGTGTTGTCAAAGATGACAGCGCACAGAGGATCATAGTCCCAGGAATAATTGTGCCGCCTTAATATGCAGGTGGCGGAGGGTCCGGTGGCCAGCCGGACTGATGAGTTTGCCGAGCTAAAGCGGCAGCTTGACGTGGCAGACGCCGACATCGTACTTGTCAACAAGAGACTTGACGAGGCACAGGGTATGTGATTCCTCCGGTGACACATGGGAAGAGGAGCATGATGCCAGTATCTATAACATGTGTGTGAATGCAGATGAAGCAACGACCGTGGAGAACCTTCGGGCGGAACTTGCCCGAGCAAAGAACAAGCCAGGAAAAGCGATGCGGCTGCCCTAAAGGCAATCGAGGAGCTGAAAGCCAAACAGGCTGCTCACTGCCAAAGCAAGGAGGAAATAGCCAGGATGGCTGTGGAATTGAAGAACGCCGCTGACCGTTACAAGCTTCTTGAAAAGGAAGATCGAGCAAAGAGGACAGACCTAAAGAAGGCCACGATGGCGACCAAAGACACGCGCTCTGCAATGAGAGCGATGAAGGAGGAGCTGCGTCAACCCGGGGATATCGCGGCTGGGAAGCCCTTTATGCTACGGATGAAGTTTGGAGATCCTCGGTACGCCCCTTTGGACCGGCTGTGGAGTTCTGCGGACCCGTATCTGGACTTTGCGGCGAGTGCTACCGATGCGGACGAATACTTCCGAGATCAAAAAGATCGCGAAGTGGAAAAGCTGTTCTGGGCACAATTTAACGTTCCAGAGCATCCGCTTCCATTGACTGATCGGTTGGACGAATGGGCCGAGCTGAATAGATTGTCCGGACTCGCCATGAGGTCTGTTGTGGATCATCTGTGGCCGGAAAGGCCAAAGCCGAACAGTTATTTTAGTTTGGTGCAGCAGTTCCTTGGTGCGGTGCCGCACATCAACGCGATGAAGAGGTCGGCGTGCGTAGAGGGTGCGCGGATGGCCCTTGCCCGTGTGAAGACATACTGGGCGGAGATGGAGGCCACCGCCATTGCAGCCCAAGATTCGGACGAGAGCCGAGTACCTGCCGAGCACTACTTTCGAGAAGTTCTTGAGGGCGCTCGTTCGATAGAAGCGCAGTGCTCGAAGAATATTATGTTCTAATGACATGTATTCCCATTGAAAACAATGTTTTATTGAGTTTATCAAGGCTGTTTTTATACTTTTGCCAAAAGTACTATGATGCCTCCTGTGCGGCCGTTTATGTATATATGTATATAACCTGAAAGATGGCAGTCGTCGGCTTCAGCCCCCACGCATATAATGCGGGGGTGCTCGCAGAAGACGCATGTTCACACTTGATCCAACGTCTTGGTCCATTAAGGAGGTGATAGCGCAGCGAACTAGGCAATCGGACTATAATGCTTTAACACTTTCACTTAGCCAGAGGAGTTTGACAGTGGGGCTACTATATAGCCCCTGGTGGCTCCGCGCTCATCCGAATTCGGGGCGCGTACATGCCTGGCCGGGAAACGGCCCTTCGTTAAGGCGGAGGAATCCCGAAGATTCCGCTAGGTCATCGAGTGGTTGACCAGTCTCACGCTATATCATGACAGTCAGTTTTCGGCTTTCTCTACTGAGGTGCTCGTCCGGATGAACCAGGGCACAATCGCAGTAGTTCTCCTGGTGCCGCCCTAGCCGATAGAGCGGAACGTAAGGCAGCAAAACACAGGAGCCGGGCAAACCCAACATTTGACCAAAGACATGATTCGGAGCTGATGCATATAAGGCCAAACTCGCGACGCCGAACACTCCCTAAGGTATTCGGTCTTTATGATGTAAACCGGGCTAAACAGTGCCCTTTGTAATAAGCCCCTGGTGTCCAGGTACGTGCAATATTCTGACGTGGCCACATGCCAATACGTCAGCATCCTTCTCAGTTGTACTGAGAATCCGGGGGATGTGTATCAACAAGAGACAGTAAAAAAGGTTTACGCAGGGTCTTAATCTAAAAAGAATCCTTGGAACGGGTCCCTGCTGCACGTCTGCGCCTGTGTCTCCGTTGTGCCGTATCCTGGACGGGTGTAGCACGATGGTCATCTGTAAAAGAGAGGAACGTCGTGCAAAAGGTAGGTTATACTAAATAAACCATGTATAGTTCCAGATGAGTAAAGTTGAGCCTAATTGTCACTTGTTTACACGCGTTGAGCCCCTTGTATTGTTGTAGGGGTATAGCCATCAAACCTGTATCAATTATATATAGCTACACCGGACTCGTCTAACCGTGTCCGTGGTCTTAACGACCTGTCAGATGCTCTAGTTGGTGAGGCCGTCTAGTGTGCGGCTGCCAAGGCAGCCGCACGGTCTTCCGCGCGCAAGGAGCGCTCAATATTTCCATTTACTGTAATGATGCCACGTGGACCGGGCATCTTAAGCATGAGAGAAGCGTAATGCGGTATTGCGTTAAAGCGAGCGAAAGCTTCGCGTCCGAGTAGTGCTTGATAGCCACTTTGGAACGGAGCGATGTGGAAGGTTAACTTTTCGCTGCGGAAGTTATCGGGAAAGCCGAATATAACCTCTAGTAGCAGGGAGCCCGTACAATGGGCTTCTGGGCCTGGCGTTACTCCTTTAAAGGTAGTATTGCTATGGCTGATTTTTGTTGGGTCTATCCCCATTTTGCGGACTGTGTCCTGATATATCAGGTTTAAACTACTGCCGCCGTCCATCAGGACTCGTGTGAAGTGGTATCCGTCAATTATCGGGTCTAACACCAAGGCAGCCCATCCTGCATGCCGGATACTTGCCGAGTAATCCCGATGGTCAAAGGTGATCGGTTTGGACGACCAGTGGCAGAACTCCGCGGTGATAGGCCCTGGGGCATGTGTCTCTAGGAGTGCCGCTTTGTTTCTCCCCTTCATCACGTGTAACACGTTTACTGTTTTGACTTCTGGTGGGAATTTCTTCTGTTCCCCAGTGCTTTGCTTGCGAGGCTCGTCCTCGTCTTCGCTTGGTGTATCCTGCCCCTTGTGTTCGGCGTTGAGTTTGCCGGACTGCTTGAAGACCCAACATTCTCTATGGGTATGATTTGCAGGTTTATCGGGGTGCTGTGGATCTGACATAGTTTGTCCAGAATCTTGTTCAGGCTGGACAGTTCCTCTCTGTTGCCTTTGGAGGGCAGCTTTTGCTGACCTGGCCGAGAGCTTCTGAATCCGGCGTTTACCGCCGTGCTCTTCGGGCTGTCTTCTTTATTCCGGCGCTTGTTTTTGCTGCGTCGTGGCTTCCCGTTTCCGTCCCTGACTTCGGATGTACTTGGGTCGCTGGTGCTGCATCGGGCTAACCAGTTGTCCTCGCCCGCGCAAAAGCGGGTCATGAGGCTTGTTAATGCTGCCATTGTTCTCGGCTTTTCTTGGTCGAGATGTCTGGCAAGCCATTCGTCTCGAACGTTGTGCTTAAAAGCTGCTAAGGCTTCGGCGTCCGGACAGTCGACTATTTGGTTCTTTTTAGTGAGAAACCTATTCCAAAGCTTTCGGGCTGACTCTCCGGGCTGTTGAGTTATATGACTTAAATCGTCTGCATCCGGTGGTCGGACATAGGTCCCTTGAAAATTTGCCCGAAAAGCGTCCTCGAGCTCTTCCCAGCTTCCAATGGAGTTTTCGGGGAGGCTTTTAAGCCAGTGCCGAGTTGGCCCTTTGAGCTTGAGGGGTAAGTACTTGATGGTGTGGAGATCGTCTCCTCGAGCCATGTGGATACGGAGGATGTAGTCCTCAATCCAGACCCCAGGGTCTGTCGTTCCGTCGTACGCCTCTATGTTACGGGTTTGAATCCCTCTGGAAATTCATGGTCCAGCACCTCATCGGTGAAACATAGGGGGTGTGCGGCACCCCTGTATTTGGGTGTACCGTGGTGTTCGGATTTTTGTTGTGTTGCATTGCGTGCTGGAGCGCGCTTGCTTGGCCCGTAGATGGATCTGGTTGCGCCGTCCTTTTGATGCGAGCCCTCACGTGGATCGTGTACTGGCTTGTGTGTGGTGTTGTTTGCCGCTCTATGTTGGCCACGAGGTCGTCTATCCGACCGGATGGCTATTTTGTTTTTTGATTGCGGGGGATCTAAGGCCTCCTCGTCGAATTCAGGTAGCAGCTTTCGCTTCGGGTAGCTCTTTGTGTGGCGACTACCACCGTACTTTGCTGTACTTCACTCCATCTAATTCTGAGTGTGTCTTGTGCAGCCCTGAGCCTTTGCTTCTGCTTTTTCAGACTCCTCGCAGTGGCAACAAGCCTTTGATGGGTATTCTGTTGCTCCGGGTGCCTGTCCGGTGTGATGTCATCCGGACTGTTATCTTAGCCGGAGTCGGGTTGTTCGGTTTGATTCTCCGTGTTGCTGTGGTCGGACGGTGGTTCAATGCCGTGTTTGTCGTCCGCTGGCTCACCCTGCTCTATTGCTGGGTCTATACGATCGCTGTTTCTGCCGAGGCGGGATTTGGAGCGGCGCTTACGCCGCCGCTTTGACTGCTTCTGGAGGGAACGATCCTTTGCTGCGTCCTTCCGTTTCGTGTCGTCGTTTTCTTTGGGTGTGTCCACCATGTATACATCATATGATGAAGTGGGCGTCCAGTGCCCTGTGGGCAGTGGCTCCTGTTCGTCTCCTGCATCGTCGTCCATACCGTCGATGTCTTCGGAGTCGAAGGCAAGCATGTCGGTCAAATCGTCGACAGTGGCTACTAAGTGGGTGGTGGGTGGGCCGCGAATTTCTTCATCGTCCGCATCTCGATCTGGCCAGCCATAGTTTGGCCAGGACTCTCCTGACAAGGAGAGAGACCTTAATGAGTTCAGTATGTCGCCAAAGGGCGAGTGCTGAAGGATATCCGCGGAGGTGAACTCCATGATCGGCACCCAATTGGATTCATAGGCACGGGCGCAGGCGGTTCGGAGTCCGTGGCAGGGGAAGAATCCGACAGTTCGGCGTCACGGCTCCCGTGAAGGGTAAGGTCGATACTCGGCTCAATCGGCTCTGAGAATGCCGCCTCCGTGGTGGGGTCTATCCACCCGTCCATGGATGGTGCAATTGGCTCCGAATTGAGGGTCGGAGCGGTTGCCGGTGCAGTCTCCTGAACACTGTCCGATGGTAGAGCTAAATCATGCTCATCGTGACCGTGCAGCGCACTCGGCAGGGGCTCAAATCCGTCGAAGATCAAGTCTCCGTGGATGTCGGCCGTGTAGTTTAAGCTTCCAAACCTGACCTGGTGGCCAGGGGCGTTACTCTCGATCTGCTCCAGATGGCCAAGCGAGTTCGCCCGCAGTGCGGAGCTGCCGGATACAAAGATCTGTCCGAGGAGAAAAGTCTCACCCTGGACTGCATCGCTATCGATGATTGAAGGAGCCATCCAGCCTAACGATGACGACACAGAGGAACTCTCAATGAAAGCACCAATGTCGGTGTCAAAACCGGCGGATCTCGGGTAGGGGGTCCCGAACTGTGCGTCTAGGCGGATGGTAACAGGAGGCGGGGGACACGATGTTTACCCAGGTTCGGGCCCTCTTGATGGAGGTAATACCCTACGTCATGATTGATTCTTCTTGATAATATAATTGTACAAGAGTTGATCTACCACGAGATCGAAGAGGCTAAACCCTAGAAGCTAGCCTATGGTATGATTGTTGTTGTTCCTACGGACTAAACCCTCCGGTTTATATAGACACTGGAGGGGGCCAGGGTTACACAGAGTCGGTTACAAGGAAGGAGATCTACATATCCGTACAGCCAAGCATGCCTTCCACGCCAAGGAGAGTCCCATCCGGACATGGGACGAAGTCTTCAATCTTGTATCTTCATAGTCCAACAGTCCGGCCAAAGGATATAGTCCGGCTGTCCGGATACCCCCTAATCCAGGACTCCCTCACTCTTTCCACTCCTTGTTCCATAATCCATCAAATCTTTACCCAAAACTTGAAAACTTCACAACACAAAACTTAAAGTAGAAAATCTCGTGAGCTCCGTTAGTGAAAGAAAACAAAAGACCACTTCAAGGTACTGTAATGAACTCTTTCTTTATTTATATGGGTGTTGTACCTACTGTATTCCAACTTCTCTATGGTTTATAAACTATTTTACTAGCCATAGATTCATCAAAATAAGCGAATAACAGACGAAAAACAGAATCTGTCAAAAACAGAACAGTCTGTAGTAATCTGTAGCTAGCGCAAGATCTGGAACACCAAAAATTCTGAAATAAATTTCTGGACGTGAGGAATTTATCTATTAATCATCTGCAAAAAGAATTAACTAAATAGCACTTTCCAAATAAAAATGACAGCAGTTCTCGTGAGCGCTAAAGTTTCTGTTTTTTACAGCAAGTTCAACAAGACTTTCCCCAAGTCTTCCCAACGGTTCTACTTGGCACATACACTAATTAAACACAAAAAACACAACCAAAACAGAGGCTAGATGATTTATTTATTACTAAAAAGGAGCAAAAAGAAAGGAATAAAAATAAAATTGGGTTGCCTCCCAACAAGCGCTATCATTTAACGTCCCTAGCTAGGCATAACAAGCAAAAATAGATCTAGGTATTGTCATATTTGGTTTTCAACTTTTTAGTGGAATCAAGTTCGAATCTAGGAGGTTCTTTATGTTTCCCTTCATATTCTGAAATTTTTAGATCTAACGAATCCAACCGCTTATTGCAAAGGGTATCATATTCATGCGGTGAATATTTCCACTAATGTTCTTAAGAGGTTCAAGAGATTTCTGCAAGATTTTAGTACTTCACAAATTTTTTTAAAAACTTGTGTCTCTTCCTGGGTAGGATGAGGCCCCTTTTGTTGAGGTAGTGTTCCCACTATACCTTCTATAATTTCAAGTGCAATATGTGGAACAATTTCAATAAAATTGCCTTTGGCAATGCAATCCAAGAGTTATCTATGAGACATATTTAATCCAACATAAAAATTGCAAAGAAAAATTCTCAGATTTATTTCAGAGGTACAATTACGATTTGATTCCATTATTCTCAACCAGGCATCTTTTAAGTTTTCTCCTAACCTTTGTTTAAAGTGAAAGATTTCGAACTCAGGGGTCAACGGAGAAGATAAGGGACTGGCCATAACGACAAGCAAGCAAAGTAACACACAAGCAAACAAAGAGCAAGCGGGCAAAAAGAGGCAAATAGAGGGAGGGTAGAGAGAGAGAGGGCAAATAAAACGGCAAGGGTGAAGTGGGGGAGAGGAAAACGAGAGGCAAATGGCAAATAATGTAATGCGGGAGATAAGGGTATGTGATGGGTACTTGGTATGTTGACTTTTGCGTAGACCTCCCCGGCAACGGCGCTAGAAATCCTTCTTGCTTCATCTTTTAGCACTGCGTTGGTTGTCCCCGAAGAGGAAGGGATGATGCAGCAAAGTAGCGTAAGTATTTCCCTCAGTTTTTGAGAACCAAGGTATCAATCCAGTAGGAGGCTATGCGCGAGTCCCTCGCACCTGCACAAAACAAATAAATCCTCGCAACCAACGCAAATAGGGGTTGTCAATCCCTATAGGGCCACTTACGAGAGTGAGATCTGATAGATATGATAAGATAATATTTTTGGTATTTTTACGATAAAGATGCAAAGTAAAATAAAGGCAAAGTAAATAGCAAAGTAAATAACTAAGTAGTAGGAGATTGATATGATAAAGATAGACCCGGGGGCCATAGGTTTCACTAGTGGCTTCTCTCGAGAGCATAAGTATTCTACGGTGGGTGAACAAATGACTGTTGTGCAATTGAAAGAATTGAGCATAGTTATGAGAATATCTAGGTTTGATCATGTATATAGGCATCACGTCCGAGACAAGTAGACCAACTCCTGCCTGCATCTACTACTATTACTCCACTTACCGACCGCTATCCAGCATGCATCTAGAGTATTAAGTTAAAAACAGAGTAACACCTTAAGCAAGATGACATGATGTAGAGGGATAGACTCATGCAATATGAAGAAAACCCCATCTTGTTATCCTTGATGGAAACAATACAATACGTGCCTTGCTGCCCTTACTGTCACCAGGAAAGGACACCGCAGGATTGAACCCAAAGCTAAGCATTTCTCCCATTGCAAGAAAGATCAATCTAGTAGGCCAAACCAAACTGATAATTCGAAGAGACTTGCAAAGATAACCAATCATACATAAAAGAATTCAGAGAAGATTCAAATATTATTCATAGATAGACTTTATCATAAACCCACAAATCATCGGTCTCAACAAACACACCATAAAAAGAAGATTACATCGAATATATCTCCACAAGAGAGGGGGAGAACATTGTATTGAGATCCAAAAAGAGAGAAGAAGCCATCTAGCTACTAACTATGGACCCGTAGGTCTGAGGTAAACTACTCATACTTCATCGGACGGGCTATGGTGTTGATGTAGAATCCCTCCATGATTGATGCCCCCTCCGGCGGAGCTCCAGAACAGGCCCCAAGATGGGATCTCGTGGATACAGAAAGTTATGGCGGTGGAATTAGGGTTTTGGCTCCTTCTCTGATCATTTTGGGGTACGTGGGTATATATAGGAGGAAGAAGTATGTCGGTGGAGCAACAGGGGGCCCACGAGGGTGGAGGGCATGCCTGGGAGGGGGGGGGGTAGGCGCGCCCCCCTACCTCGTGGCCTCCTGTTACGTGTCTTGACGTAGGTTCCAAGTCTCCTGAGTTGTATTCGATGAGAAAATCACGTTCCCGAAGGTTTCATTCCATTTGGACTCTGTTTGATGTGCCTTTTCTTCGAAACCCTAAAACAGGCAAAAGACAACAATTCTTGGCTGGCCTCCAGTTAATAGGTTAGTCCCAAAAATAGTATAAAAGTGGATAATAAAGCCCAATAATGTCCAAAACAGTAGATAATATAGCATGGAGCAATCAAAAATTATAGATACGTTGGAGACGTATCATCCACCATACCTACCTATGGATTGAGTAGATCCTTCAAGTAACTTGTCATCGGTGTAAGCAATAAAAATTCCTCTCTAAATATGTATGCTATTTTAGTGTGGAGAAAATAAGCTTTATACGAACTTGTGATATGGAAGTAATAATAGCGACGGACTGCACAATAAAGTTCTTTATCACAAGTGACAATATAAAGTAACGTTCTTTTGCATTAAGATTTTGTGCATCCAACCATAAAATCGCATGACAACCTCTGCTTCCCTCTGCAAAGGGCCTATCTTTTATTTTACCTTCTACTCTTATGCAACCTTTCCTTTTTACACTTTTTGTTTTTGGAAACCGCTATGTGTTGGAGAAAGATACAGATATATATATATCCACCTCAGATGAGGAGGAGGAAGACGAACCATGTCGTCCTCACGGTGATGACAAGGCGGGTGCGAGCTCGTCAGCCGCGCCGACTGCACCAGGCGGCGTACAGAAGCGCCGAGCCACCAAGTCGCTATTCGGCAGCCGGCCAAAGAAGCCAAGGAACCCGGCTGCCGCGAAGGCGGCCCAATTCCAAAAGGTGCCGAAGCAGCCCCCAACGGTGTCCGCGCAAGTACTGTGACTCCTCTCGCATTTTTCCCTTTGCCTTTCTTGCAGAAATTCTTTCTGAATTTCTTCTTGTCTTATTTGAACAGGGTCCCGCTCTCACTTGAGCGATCGGCCTCTGCTTCCATCATCGGGGGGATGGAGAGCTCCGCCAACACCTGCCGCATAGACCCACACACCAAGCTCCAGGCGGCAACAGAGCGGAACATGCGGGAGGCGCGTGAGGAGCGGGAGGAGGCTGAGCGGCAGAAGGCAGCGGCGGCCAAGGCGGCGCAAGAAGAGGCCAATGCGGCCGCCATGGCCCAGGCCGACGCCGCGGACAAGGAACAAGTGGACGCGGTCGCCAAGGCATGGGCGGAGAAGGCCACATCTGTCCAGGCACCACAACTAGTCATCCCCCTGCACGCCGCCCCGCCAGCGCCAGGGACCGAGGTGCCGACTGGAGGAGCCGGCGATGAACAATCGGTTGTGGAAGGCGGACGAGGCGACTCCGTCGTCTTGGGGGCGGAGGAGCCCCTACAAGCACTGACTGCAGATGCACAAAGTAGTCGGCTTGAGGCACCACCGGCGCCACCAGGAGGCAACGAGTTGGTGGTGGGTTCGACCCCGGTGGTCCGCACTCCGGGGCGTCGTTGCCCGGAGAAGGCGGCGTCGGCGCCGCGGCCGCTGGAGCTTGGGGCCGCGAGTTCTTCAGCCCCTGACGCCGAGGCCAACAGCACCGCCCGACCGGAATGGACACCTGGAGGCTGGACGAGCGTGCTGAACCGCGCCGTGAATGACATGCGGGCCCATCTTCAGGCCCAAGGCGCCGCTCTCCAACAATACACGAAGGAGTTCCTGGCGATGCATGCCGCCATCCGGGTGTGTCTCTTGATCACTTGTTTCTGATCCTTGTATTTTTATTGGAATCTTCCGTGGGGGCGTGCCAGCACACCCACTGGGTGTAGCCCCCGAGTTCCGGGCTGGCCGCTGAGCATGCGACTCGGAACTTAAGGTAAGTTCCGAGTGCTAACCTCCTCTTCTTTCTTCTCTTGTCTTGGCTGCAGGACTATCACAACGTCTGTGCGGCCGCCTTCAACTCTCATGTCTGGGAGCTAGCCAAGCGGACTGCCGAATTGACCGACAGCCGGCATAAGTGCTTCATCCTTATTCACGCGGGGCTGCGCCAGTGCACCCGCGGGGTTTAGCCTCCGAGATTTGGGCCGACTGCTGAGTAGTCGGGCCGAATCTTCCAGCGACTACTATTTTTTCTTTTGCAAGCTTGATGACTGTCCTTTCTTTTTTGTCTTCCACAGGAACCAATGCCGCCTTGCAGTGGCAGCAGCTGGGTGAAGCGCAAACCACGCTGCACGCCAAGGAGGAGGAGCTCAGCCGGATGGAGCAGGAGCGCGAATGCCTGACCAAGAAATTAGCTGAACAGGCAGACCAGCACCAGGCGGCGCTGCAGAAGCTCGAGGATGTGAAAGAGGCACTCGAAGCTGAGTTCCAGACTCAGCGCTCAAGCTGGGTCGATAGGGAAAAGGCTCTAACCGACGGCTACGGCGAGATCAAGGACATGGTCGACCATAAGCCGTTCTTCCTTTTCTTCCGTCCGCTGACTTCTCATTCAAGCCGGCCTCTGACTTAATACTTCTTTTTTCTTCTTGTGCAGAGTATTTTCCTGGTCATGCTATCGCCACCAGCCAAGCCATCGAGGCCCGCCGTGACGAGCGAAGGCTGGCTGGTGCAGAAATTGACCCAACGCCCCTCGGAACCTCGCCGAGAAGCTGCTTGCCATCCAAGCTTGTCTCCAACTAGCCCACCGAGCGCTCCACCGTCTAAAGTGCGCCGGAGCTCAGGTGGTCTCCGCCCTTTGGCCAGGTACTCTGATTCTACGCACCCCCAGTCGGACCTCCGACTGGTTAGAGGTGGCGCCACTTCAATGCATGGAAGGGCTCCGCAGCCCGGGCAGGCGCACGGTGGGCCTTGGAGTTCATCAAGGGGTGGTATCCTGGGTTGAGCCTAGCCCAGTTGGCCACTCTCCATGCTGAAGCCAACGAGGAGTTGGCGGCGGTGGCGCCCGAGCTCTACCATCGTGTCGCGGCAATAGCCGAGTACACGGACACTAGTGTCTTCCTCCCCGAGCTGAATAAGGAGGGTGCTGAGGCGCTGCCCAACTGATTCAGGCTGAACCTAGAAGGCGGCAAGGACTCGATGGAGGAGATCGCCTCCAGTGATGAAGGTGAAGAGGAGGAGGAGGACGAGGACGAGGATGGCGAAGATGATGCGCCGGATGATGGAGGCGATAGCCAGCCTCATCTTGACCAAGTCTCGACCAATGGGTGGCATGCCGGTGAGCCGACTGCCGCTGGTGTTGACCAGGCTGAGATCAACCAGGCAGCCGCTTCACCACCCAGAGCATCGACCTCCGCCGACCCCTTCGATCCGGCTGTTGCTCCTCTGGCCTAGGCGGCCAAGTTATCTTTTCTTCCTATTTTGTAATTTCTTTTGAACAAACTTGTTAGATTTGTGCAGTTCCACCCACTAGGGGTGTATTCAAACTCTATTGAATGCTAGCCAAGGGCATTTTGCTATGTAAATTATCTTTGCCGATTTCCAACTTGCCTTGCTCTTCTGCTCTTTAGACTTTTTCCTTTGCCGACTTCCCTTAGCTGCCGTCTTGCCCACAACAACCACCCCGCGATCTGTGGCTGGGTCAAGTACTTGGCCATTTTGGGAAGGCAAGTACTTAGCCTTTGTAGAGCGTAGCAAGTTAAGTTGTAGAACTCGGCCGGCCGGCTGATCAACAGCCGGTCGGCGAGGCGGGGTGCCGGCTTGGCCTATGTGAATGCTTTAGTCCTTTGCCATTTTTCGTGTGGGCACTGTTGTCGGTGTCAAAACCGGCGGATCTCGGGTAGGGGGTCCCGAACTGTGTGTCTAAGGTTGATGGTAATAGGAGACAGGGGACACAATGTTTTACCCAGGTTTGGGCCCTCTCTATGGAGGTAATACCCTACGTCTTGCTTGATTGATCTTGATGAATATGAGTATTACAAGAGTTGATCTACCACAAGATCGCAATGGCTAAACCCTAGATGTCTAGCTTGTATGGCTATGATAATGAGTATCCCCTCCGGACTATGTCCTCCGGTTTATATAGACACCGGGAGGATCTAGGGTTACACAAGGTCGGTTACAAAGAAAGGAATCTACATATTTAGTCGCCAAGCTTGCCTTCCATGCAAAGGAGATTCCCATCCGAACACGGGTGCAGTCTTCGGTCTTTGTATCTTCACAGCCCATCGGTCCGGCCCATGGCTAACAGGCCGAACGCCCGAGGACCCCTTAGTCCAGGACTCCCTCAGTAGCCCCTGAACCTGGCTTCAATGACAACGTATCCAGCGCATAGACCTGACTTCGACATTGCAAGGCGGGTTCCTCCTTCCGAAATCCAAGATAGTATTCGGACATATTGAACGTGTCCGGACCTGTAACACACACACCACACACAACCACAGAGAGAATATAATATTCCAGGAGTCTAATCTGCTGACAACTTTTTATAACGCGACATCACGCTAGCCTGGTTTTTTGAACTGTTTCATGTCCCGTCGATCCATGTTTCGATGCGCGGATGCTATTGGCACATTCTGTCGAAGCATAGATCGTGTCCCCTTATTGCGGGATTCTCATTAATACAAGCGTGGGTAACCCAACCATTCCGTTGGAAAGATTCCTTTGGAATAGCTAGGCTTTTAGGCTTAGGAGGAGGCGTTTAATCCCCGCTGCCTTTATAAAGGGACCAAGGGCCGTCCTTTTTGCGCCAAACTTCTCCTCAACCTCTTCAACCTCGAATTCTAGCACCCAAAGTTTCGACTTCGTTGCTCCGAGCTTCCCCATTATGTCCGGACCCAGCCCTCAAGGCCTATGCGTGGCTTCCTCCGTCACAGAGGAGGATATTACGAAGCTTCGAGTGGCCAAATACCTGACCACGGAAATCCACCACAGGCTTCCTGCAAAAGGGCAGGCTATCCCGACCCCTAGATCTGGCGAGAGGGTCGTGTTCATCTCACACTTCCTTCGAGGGCTAGGGCTCGCCTTCACCCCTTCGTACAGGGGCTAATGTTCTATTATGGACTAGATTTTCATGATCTAGCCCTGGAGTCTCTCCTCCATGTCTCGGCATTCATCATTACGTGCGAGGCCTTCCTCCGAATACCCCGACACTTTGGCTTATGGCTCAAGACCTTCAGTGTGAAACCAAAGGTAGTCGATGGGGGACAAGTGGAGTGCGGCGGTGCTGTAATCAGCTAGCTCACCAACACTCCTTGGCCAAAAGGCTCTTTTGCCGAAACTTCCAATCAATGGCAGCGAGGGTGGTTTTACGTTACGGAGCCCCGCAGCACCAAGTGGGTAGTTGCACCCACGTTTCACCCTGGCTCACCATTACAGCTTGCATCATGGGCCAACAAGGGGCTGGATTGGGGATCAGTTGATGAAGTGCGGACTCTACAAAGCCGCATCCGAACCCTCCTCGAGAGGGACATCGATCTTGTTAGCGTGATTCAAGTAATGTTGATTTGCCGAATCCTTCCATGCCAGCGTAGGTCTCTCTGTATGTGGGAGTTCAATCCAGAAGGATCACGAACCCTCCAACACTTCTTAGGCATTACACACAAAGGGATGTGGCAGTTGTTTTTGGAAAACGAAAACATTCGCCGGACACTACTGAGGACACAGACCTTGACTGTAACCATCCGGATACCCCGGTAAGCACTTGACTTCCGAACACCCCCTTTTTTAAGTATGTCATAATTTATTACTAAGAAAATTATCTCCTTCCAGGGGAGGATAAAGAAAGCGGAGTTGATTAGGTGTCCGACCCCTCTTCCCGAGGGTTCGGCGGATCCTGTATTAACAAGGATGCTAGCCCCGGCACCATACCAGATGCTTGTGAAGGAGGGCAAGGCAGAGAGGACCAAAGATGGCCCCCATCCCGTAGGTGCACCAGACATTGTGTCCGGAGGAATCAAGATTCCATCGTCCGAAGAAAAAAATGAAGAGGAAGTCAACGTCTCTTCCCCCCATGGGAAGAAAAGGGCCGCCTCCGATGATTGGGAGGAAAAGGCTCCAAAGCGAGGCAAGATGCCTTCGTCGGGTGGCTCGGGCTTGAAGGACAACATCATCGCGCAGTCCCATGGCGAGGACAAGCCTCAGGCCAAATCGTAAGTGAACAAGGGTGTTTTAAACACGTCCTGTCCCTTTCTTGTAACGTCTAGAATATATGTTTTTTTGCAGTTCAGCATGCAGTCTTCTTCAACAATCCTCTTCCTCGGGGGATCTTCTCCCGGAGATGATGGAAAGCGAGACGTCTCCACCAATCTCTTCGCCCAATAGGGCGGACGACTTCGAGGTGTCGTCGCGGATGGTCTCTCCCGATCAACAAGTGGTGCGAGGGATGATGAAGACACAACCCGAAGGTGATACTTCGATGGCCCAGGGTCCGGGGACTAGCAATAAAGGCCCCGAACATTCCGGTCTATAGCTAGATACGAATAAATGGATCCCTTCAAAGGAAGGCTGTAATCCTACAGCAGCCTCCGGAGACCCAGAGGCACCAGATATATTGACGAACATGCTGCGACGGGTGTTCGTCTCAAAGGAACATCAAACCTCAATGGGCACGGTGATCGAAAAGGCCCTGGCCGCGAAAAGCGGATTGAATGAGGCCTTTGTGGGCCTGCTAAGAGGCTTCGAGGTTTGTACCGTAATATGTTCGATTTTGTTTTATTCAAGAATACACCTGTGTATAGATAGTAGCCCCTAAGACTCTGATTGGCTTCCCGATGGAGGCGATCAGAGGATCAAAAGATATGCCCAGGAAGTAATATGATTAATTGGAACATAGGCTGTGACCTCCCCGGAAACTGTCCGGACTATAGAGATTGCAGATTTGCAACAAAAGATTGATGAGGCAGATACAGATATCGCGCTTATCAACAGGCGTCTTGACGAGTCGCAAGGTACGTATTTGGAGCAATCCTTACATGTACGTGTTTGTAATATAAGCGTGACACTGGAAATTGCATACTGGAATATGCATGGCTGCAGATGGTGCCGCCGCCGTTGAGATTCTTTGGGCGGAACTGGCCCGGGCGAAGGAGCAGGCCCGGTTTAGCAATGCGGCTGCCGAAAAGGCGTCGGCTGAGTTAAAGGCTGAACAAGCTGCTCGGCACCAAGATAAGGAGAAAATATCCTCGGTGGCGCTCGAACTGAAGAATGCTACTTGCTGCTGTGAATTCCTAGAGGAGGAGAATAAAGCCAAAGCGGTTGAGCTTAATAAGGCCTTGCGAGAGGCGAAAGAAGCGCGGTCCGAATCTAGAGCGGCCCATGAGGAGATCCGGCAAGCTGGGGAGATTGCGGCTGGTAAGCCCTTTTTATTATAGGCTAAGTTCAGCGATCCGAATTATGCTCAGCTTAACCAAGTGTGGAGTTTTCCAGACGTGTTTTTGGACCTGCCGAAGAGTTCATCCGATGCGGTGTAGTTTTATCAAGCGCAAGAGGGATATGCAATGGAGAAGCTTTTCTGGTCACAGTTCGGGGCGCATCAAAACGCCCTCTGCTACTGAATGACCAGATGTCCCAATGGGCCGAACTTCACAGGATATCCGACGCTGCCATGAAGAATGTCATACTTCAGCTATGGCCGACTGAGCCGATTCCGAATAGCTATTTCGGCTTGGTGCGGCGACTTGCTGATGCGGTGCCCCGCATAGACGCCGTGAAGCGGTCGATGTGCATTGAAGGTGCACGGATGGCCTTTGCCCGAGTCAAAACATATTGGGGGAAGATGAAGGCCATCGATGTTGTAGCACAGGGTCCACCCAAGGGCAAGGGCCATCACGCACTAGAGCATTACTTTGAGGATGTCTTAGAGGCTTACCGCTTGATAGAGGGTCAATGTTCGAAAGGCATAATATTCGAGTGAACTCTTTACGAATTGTAAAAGACAATTGTTATAATTAGTCTATATTTTGATTTTGTCTAAAGGCTTTTGTTCCTCCTGTGCGGCCGTTTGTATATGATCTGAAAGTTTTCCAGTCGTCGGCTTCAGCCCCCTCGTAGGATGTACGGCGGTGTTCGAAAAAGCATCTGATCACTCTTGACCCAACGTCTTGGTCCGTGAAGGAGGTGTCAATGCGGCGAACCAGGCAACCAGACTATAGGGCGTTAACACTTTCACTTAGCCATAGGAGTTTTATGATGGGTCTATGACATAGCCCCTGGTATGTATGCGGCCTATTCATGGGATGCGTTTACATATTTGACCGGAAAGAAGTCCTTCGTATGACACAGATGGAATCGCGAAAGATTCCTATAAGTCATTGAGTGGTTGACCAACTCTCGCCGCATCATGACAGTCAGTTTTCGGCTTTCTCTACTGAGGTGCTTAACTAGGTGAACTGGAAGCACAATAGCAGTAGTTCTCCCTTTACTATCCTAGCCGATAGAGCGGAACGTAGGATAGCAAGCACAGGAGCCAGGCAACCCAACTATTGACCCAAGACATGATTCGGAGCTGATGAATATAAGGCCAAACTCACGACGTTGAATATGCTATAGAGCTATTCGGACTTGTCGACAACTCATTTGTTCCTATACCGAGCCCCTGGCAAGTTATGCCGATGTGTACGTTGGAGACAGCCGTAGGGGCAAAGCTCGGTCCTTTTAGAAAGGAATGGATTTATTTTTACTGGGATCTGAGTGATGTGCCTATTGTATATATAGATAACAAAGCCGCAACCCCGGCTATTTGATATACTAGGGTCGATGGCGGAGGAAAAAGGCACTTTACAGGCTCGAAATAGAGAGTGCGGTCTACAGAAAGTTATTTTGGACCTCCTGTCGCACGTCTGCGCCGCCTGTCCTTGGTGAAGGGACTCCTTGACAGAAATAGCCCTTAGGTGAGTGTACGAACCCGAACTCTGATAGAGTCCGAGGCCAGCCATTGGGCCACCTGTAAAGGGAAACAAAAAAAGAAGAAGAAAAAATAATTAAAAAAGGAAAGTTATGGGAGTACTTTCAGGTCTGTCTGTGTTGTGCTTCCGCCAGTGCCTAGGGTATTTTAAGTGCGTAGTTATGTATGCGCGGTACAGATTTTCCAGGTATATGAGGTGGACGGTGGAAGCCGAACTGCTAGTCCTGTATTGGATTTGAACAGTCATGTTGAATGGGTACCGGTGGCTTAATGGTCGACGAGGTATGTGGTGTAATGCCCCCGCTGTGTAGTTCAGCCGATATTGTCGTAGTGTGATCCTCTGCACGGAGAGAATGTTCCATGCGTTCCTTTGTTGGAGATGGTGCCATGTGTACCATGTTCACTATCTTTACTTCGGGGGGAAACTACTTTTGATCCCCGGTGTTCGGTTGGCGAGTTTCGTCGTTGTCGCCCTCGCCGGGCGGCTTCTTCCCCTTGCATTCGGTGTTTAACTTGCTGGCCTATTTGAAAACCCAACAACTTCTGTTGGTGTGGTTAGCTGGTTGTTGGGGTGGCCATGAATCTGGCAGGGCCTATCCAATATCTTATGCAAATTGGATAGTTCGTCTCTGTTTGCCTTGAATGGCTTCTTCCGTTGACTGGGTTTGGGGCCACTGAATCTGGCATTGACCGTTGTCTCGTGCGCTCCCTCATTACTATTGCCACGTTTGTGCTTATTGCGTGGTGGATTCCCGTTGCCGTCTCAAACTTCTGAAAGTGCCCGGGTCGCTGGCACTGTTGCCTCTACGAGCGAGCCAGTTGTCTTCTCCCATGCAAAAGCAAGTTATCAGAGTGGTAAGGGCTGACATGGATTTTGGTTTTTCCTGACCAAGGTGATGGGCGAGCCACTCATCCCGGACACTGTATTTAAAGGCCGCTAGGGCTTCCGCGTCCAGACAGTCTATGATTTGGTTCTTTTTAACTAAGAACCTAGTCCAGAGCTTTCTGGCTGACTCTCCGGGCTGTTGGATGATGTGTCTTAAGTCATCGGCGTCTGGTGGCCGGACGTATGTACCTTGGAAGTTGTCGCGGAAGGCTTCTTCCAGATCCTCCTAGCTGCCGATAGAGTTTTCAGGTAGACTGTTTAACCAGTACCTTGCTGGTCCTCTGAGCTTTAGTGGGAGGTATTTGATGGCGTGAAGGTCGTCTCCACGAGCCATGTGAATATGGAGAAGAAAATCCTCGATCCATACCGCGGGATCGGTTGTTCCATCATATGATTTGATATTAACGGGTCTAAACCCCTCTGGGAATTCATGCTTCATTACTTCGTCAGTGCAGCAGAGTGGGTGTGCGGCACCTCTATATTGGGCCACGTCGCGGCGTAGCTCAAATGGAGTCCATCTGCAGTTTTCGGCCTGGCCATGACTAGACTTGTCCCATCCGAATAGGTAGCCGACGTCGTGTGTGGAGGCACGTCCTCGCTATCCATAGATCGACCTTTTGTGTCGTGCTCTACCATCCAGATTCTGCCGAGGGTCGTATGCATGACCCCGAGCTGTTTTGTCTCTGTTTTTTCTTTGGGGTGAGGCGGGCTGTTGTTCGGCTTGAGCTGCCACTTTATCCCGACTGCATAGTGGTCGGTTAGCCGCATTGTCCTGACCGTGTGGTACAAGTGCCAGCGCCTCCTCATCGAACTGAGGTAGAAATCTATGCTTAGGGTAACCCTTGGTTGTGTGCTTGGGGCCGTATTCTTCGGCCACTAGGATGTCTATCCATCTATCCTTGAGCAGGTCTTGGTCAGCTTGAAGCTGCTGTTGTTTCTTTTTAGGCTCCTTGCTGTGGCAAATAGCGGCGATTAAAGCGCTCCTTCTCAAGAGGTTCCTCAGGCATGATGAAATCCTCGTAGCCGAGGGTCTCTTCGTCCTCAGAGAGCGGAAGGTAATTACTGTCCTCCGAGTCTTCGTGTATGGCCTGTTCATGCAGGCTATCGTGCCCGTCCTCCAGTTCATTCTGTTCGGATGTTGCCCCAACAAGGGCTTCATTGTCTGTGGCATCGTCCGAGGTGTTGTTTTCTCCAGTGCCTGTATTACTGTATTTTGCACGACGTGACTTAGAGCGACGCCATTGACGTTGGTGTCTGGGCTGTGTCTCAGGAGGCTTATCCTCAACTGGATCTTCTGCGTCGTCGTCGTTAGTTTCTTTAGGTGTATCCACCATGTATACATCATACGAAGAAGTGACCATCCCGCGTCCGGTGAGTGGCGGGTTTCGGCCCTGCTCTTCTTTGGCATCGTCGTCTATACCATCGAAGTCTTCGGAGCCATAACACAGCATGTCGGTTGAGTCCTCGACAGTGGCTATGGAGTGGGTGGCGGGTGGCAAGCAAGATTCTCCATCATCAGCCCCTAGTTCCAACCGAACATAGTTCGGCTGTGAGTCCCCCGCCAAGGACATGTTTTTCAATGAGTTTAGCATGTCGCCCAAAGGCGAGTGCTGGAAGATGTCTGCGACACTGAATTCGAAGATCGATAAACCATTAAGTTTGGCGTCCACGTGCTCGCATGGTTCGGAACTTATGGCCGGAGACGAGTCCGGAGTTCTGGTGGTACAGGTGTCATATGAGATCGAGTCTATGTACGGCTCCAACACCGTGGAATCTGTGGCCTCCGTGGTGGGGTCGAACCTCCCGTCCTTGGATGGCGCAGTCTGCTCTGAATCTAAGGTCAATGTGGTTATGGGAGGTGTCTCCTGGATGCGGTCTGATGACAGATTTAGGTCATGTCCCTCGGGGTGACCAGGAGTGGTAGCCACGTTCTCGAATCCAGCGAAGATCAAGTCTCCACGGATGTCCGCAACGTAGCTCAAGCTCCCAAATCTGACCTGATGGCCAGGGGCGTAGCTTTCGATCTGCTCCAGATGGCCAAGCGAGTTGGCCCGCAGAGCAAAACCGCCGAACACAAAGATCTGTCCGGGGAGGAAGGCTCCCCCTTGGGAAGCATCTTTGTAGATGGTTGAAGGAGCCATCGAACCTCTTGATGATGGCACGGTGGAACTCTCAATGAAAGCACCAATGTCGGTGTCAAAACCGGCGGATCTCGGGTAGGGGGTCCTGAACTGTGCATCTAAGGTCGATGGTAACAGGAGACAGGGGACACAATGTTTTACCCAGGTTCGGGCATCTCTATGGAGGTAATAGCCTACGTACAGCTTGATTGATCTTGATGAATATGAGTATTACAAGAGTTGATCCACCACGAGATCATAATGGCTAAACCCTAGAGGTCTAGCTTGTATGGCTATGATAATGAGTATCCCCTCCGGACTAAGTCCTCCGGTTTATGTAGACACCGGGGGGATCCAGGGTTACACAAGGTTGGTTACAAAGAAAGGAATCTACATATTTAGTCGCCAAGCTTGCCTTCCACGCCAAGGAGATTCCCATCCGGACACAGGTGCAGTCTTCGGTCTTCGTATCTTCACAGCCCATCAGTTCGGCCCATGGCTAACAGGCCGGACGCCCGAGGACCCCTTAGTACAGGACTCCCTCAACTATTTCCTGCCTTTAACTCTTGCCAGCCAGACAGTCGCTCTACGAGCTGCGGCTGACGGCAAGAGAGGGCTTAAGTGTCGGCACACTACTTGTCTGACTGCAGGTAGCATTGGCATAGTACAAGGCGGCAAGCCCCCGGACTGACTGGTGGAACCTGGTGCCAAGCAGAATAACGAAATAACACATTCATAGGCACAGAACTTGCCATATAGATAAAAAAAGGTAGCCCCCGAGTGCTCCTCGAGGGTCCTGATGTCTTAGCGCTTAATACAAAAGATAGTGTGGTACATACTACATTTAATTGTAAAATTTCGAAGGAGATTTGCATTCCACGAGTGCTCCCATTCTTTGTTGGAGTCGTCTCTCTTGTGTGCTCTCGACTTCTGTGCATCAATGAGGTAGTAGGAGTCGTTGCCCAAAGCTTTGCTGATGAGGAACGATCCTTCCCAAGGGGCCGAGAGCTTGTGTTGGCCGGCTGTTCGCTGGATCAGCCGAAGCACAAGGTCTCCCTCTTGGAACGATCTTGGCTTGACCTTCCGACCAATGTTAGTGGCGCAGACTCTGCTGGTTGATGGCGGACTGGCTGAGTGCTAATAGCTAGCCCTCTTCCAGCATATCAACACTGTCTTCTCTTGCTTCTTTCGCCTCTGCCTCCGTGTACATGGTGACGCGAGGTGACTCGAACTCGATGTCAGTTGGGATGACGGCCTCGGCCCCGTAGATGAGGAAGAATGGAGTGAAGCCGGTTGATTTTTTTGGAGTGGTGCGGAGGCTCCAGAGGATGGCCGGCAGCTCGTCGATCCAGCAGTCGGCCGAGTGCTCCAGTGGCTCGACCATTTGGGGCTTGATGCTGGAGAGGATGAGGTCGTTTGCTCACTCGACTTGGCCATCTGACTGTGGTGGGCAATGGACGCTAAGTACTGTGTCGCGCAGAAATGGGCCAAGGCTCCCTTGGCAAAGTTCGTGTCGGCGTTCTGGGAACGGCGGTCCCCAGACTTGCCTGCCTGCGGCCTGCGGCGTGGCTCAAAAGGGGGCCCAGCACGGCCCATCTTCACCAACACAAACCCAAGACCCTCGCGAGGGGCCAAGCCTCGCGAGGTGGACGACGCGAAGCTTCCTCAGGCACGGCCTCGTCGGGCTGGCTCACGAGGAGGCGGAGAGATCAAGGCGGGGTACCTCACGAGGTGCCCATGACGCAAGCCATGACAACTCAGGGCGCTAGGCGGGTGCCAGCCCGCGCAGCGTCCTCCTTTCCTCTTTGGTGCAAAGGGGGCAAGCGCAGCCACGGAGTACCGAGGCATCAGGCAAAGGTTGCCATTTCGGTGCAACGAGACCAAGACCAGGAGGACTACGAGACGGAGGTCACCGTGGAGCCCAAGACGGCGTCATCACCAGAGCGTTGCGCAGGCAAAGACTACTTTTGTCAGGATAGTTGATACTTGTTGTCCCCCTTCAAAATAGCCCGCCATTGTTGGCTCCCTTCCCGCTCAATATTTGGGAAGAGGACCAGGGCCTCTATAAATAGGACCAGCCACCCACACAGCAAGGGGTTTTTTTGGGGTTCCGATTCGGTCGGGAGAGAGAGAGAGAGAGAGAAAGGTGGCTGAACTCCTCCCAGCAGTTCATCGCCTCAGCCAAGAACAGACCCTCGCGAGGCTGTCCTTCCTTGTATTGTTCATCATCACCAGCCCAAGAGGCAATCCACACACCACACACTGGAGTAGGGTATTACACCACAACGGTGGCCCGAACCAGTATAAACCCTGTGTCTCTTGTGTTGTTCTTTCCTTAGTTTTAGATCCTAGCATGGCGGAGGGGTGCAGGAAGGTAGGAGGCGAAATCTCCGCGTGCACCCTAGTGTTCGAACCTCAAGGGTCTGCCGGAACCCAAAATCCGACATTTGGCGCGCCAGGTAGGGGTGCGCCGGAATTCGTCTTCCACCGCCCCGTTCTCCTCCGACCGTCACGCCCATGTCTGACGCTCGTCGGGCCAGCACCGAGCGCCGGGCCGCACTCGCTTCCCATGTCGCCCAGATAGCCCCTGTCGGCAGGCATCCACGCCGTTCCCCGTCACCTTCCGACAACGCCGCCACCGGCACGGCGGGGGACGAGCGGCAAGCATCGTCTCAGCATCCATCCTTGCGTCAAGACGGCCGCACCGTAACTCCCTCGCTCGCCCCAGCTGGTTCTTCGTCACGCGCGCTCCGCGCGCCCATGGGGCCCCGCAACCTCTCCCCCGACTATCACGCTGCACCGACACCCCCAGTCGTCGCGGCCCTCTTGGGTGGCTCGCAGGCGCCGCCAACAAGTTACCATGTCAAGCCGTTCATTCGCTGGGTCTGTGCCGCTTCCACGCGACAGGGGCTCCCCTGGATCGGGCGGCGCCCGAGACCGGCCTGAGCTTCAGCTTGGAGGACCACCCCTCCAACTCGGCCTGCTCGGGCACGCTCCCCATGCTGTGCACCCCCACCATCTCCCAAGTGGCCGTTACCAGAACTCTCATCGATGGCGGGGCAGGCCTCAGCGTGCTCTCAATCAAGGCCTTCAACCTCCTCTGCATACCCCTGGAACGGCTGCAGCCCAGCCGGCCCTTCTCAGGCATTGGGGGCAGGTCGTCCGGCTCCTTGGGACAGATTCGGCTCCCAGTGACCTTCGGCACCTACGACAACTTCCGCACGGAGCTGGTCGACTTCGACATCGCCCCCATCGGCCTTCCCTACAACACCATCCTCGGCTACCCGGCGCTGGCCCAGTTCATGGCCGCGACGCACCCGGCGTACAACCTCATGAAGATGCCCGGGAGCAGCGGTGTCCTCACCGTGCACGGGGACACTGGGGACGCTCTTCGGGTGCTCAAGCTCGTCTTCAAGAAAGCGGCGTCGGCACAGCCCGCCGCCTTGGAGGCCCCCGAGCCCAAGGGGGCTGCGCCCTCCAAGAAGAAACAGTTGTTCACCCAAGACAAGGCAGAAACCAAGCAGATAACCGTTGATGAGGATGGGCCCACCAACGCCACTTTCACCATAGGCGCCCACCTCAAACCCGAGCAGGAGGAGGCCCTGGTCGGGTTCCTGCGCGCAAACAAGAAGGTATTCACTTGGGAGCCAGACCAGTTGGCAGGGATCCCCAGGAGTGTAATCGAGCATCACCTCAACGTATGCCCCAACATGCGCCCTGTGAAGCAGAAGGCCAGGCGGCAGTCCACAGAAAAGCAGGCCTTCATCGTCCAAGAGACCCGCAAATTAGAGGCCGCTGGGGTCATTCGCGAGGTCCGATACCCAGATTGGTTGGCCAAGCCTGTCGTTGTGCCAAAGAAGGGAGGGAAGGAACGCATGTGTGTCGACTTCACCAACCTCGACAAAAGCATGCCCGCAAGATCAGTTCCCGCTCCCCCGCATCAACCAGATCGTCGACTCCACTACGGAATGCGACCTGCTATGCTTCCTGGATGCCTTCTCTGGGTATCACCAAATCAAGATGGCGGTTGACGACGTCGAGAAGACAGCCTTCCTAACCCCGTGTGGGGTGTACTGCTACACCTGCATGCCATTCGGGCTGCGTAACGCAGGGGTGACCTTTCAGCGGCTGATGCATATCACCTTGCGCCCGTAGCTCGGGAAGAATGTTGAAGCTTACGTCGATGACATCATGGTAAAATCTCGGGAGGCCAGGACCTTGATACAAGACCTGGAAGAAACCTTCGCGAGCCTCAACGCAGTGAACCTACGGCTCAACCCAGAGAAATGTGCGTTCGGAGTCCCCTCGGGCAAGCTCCTGGGTTTCCTCGTGTCTAACCGAGGCATCGAGGCTAACCCGGAGAAGGTCAAGGCAGTGGAAGACATGAGCTCGCCAAAGACCCTCAGAGAAATGCAGAAGCTCACGGGGCGCGTGACCGCGCTAGGGCGCTTCATCTCCAAGTTGGGGGAGCGAGCGCTACCCTTCTTCCAGCTAATGAAGAAAAAGGGGCCCTTCGAGTGGACTGAAGAGGCCGACAAGGCATTCCAGGATCTCAAGAAATACCTGACCAGCCCACCGGTCATGGTGGCTCCACGCCCTCAAGAGCCCCTGGTGCTTTATCTCGCCGCCACACCCTACTCCGCCAGCGCAGCCCTGGTGGCAGTCAGAGAGGAGCGTCGAGTCAGAACCGCGGCAGCGGCCCGGGACAAGGCGAAGCTGGTACGAGGAAGGCCCACAGAAGCTGCCACGGCAGCTGATGAGGACCAGCCGCCGCAGAGGGGCGCACCAGAGGCAGGAGAGGCCCCTCTCCCAGATGGCTAGTCTCAGGAGGTCTCATTGTCTCGAGAGGCTCCATGGTATCCAAAGGGAGCAGCCAGCACTGACGCACTCCACCTCGTTGAGCACCCAGTGTACTTCGTCAGCACAGTGTTGCGGGATGTAAGGGCGCGGTACCCTATGCCCCAGAAACTCCTCCTCGCGCTACTGGTGGCCTCGCGCAAGCTGCGGCACTATTTTCAGGGTCACCCCATCAAGGTCGTCTCGTCATACCCCCTGGAGAGGGTTCTCAAGAGCCCCAATTCAGCTGGGAGAGTTGCTGAGTGGAACATAGAGCTGCAAGTGTTTCAGCTCGAATTCAGCACGACCAGAGTCATCAAGGGAGCAGCGGTAGAGGATTTTGTGGCAGAATGGATGGAGGCGCCAGGCCTCAAGGCCGACGAGGATCGGTCCCTGTCCCCGGGAAGCGAGGCGCCAGAAGGCTGGGTCATGTACTTCGATGGGGCGTTCTCCAGACATGGCGCAGGGGCTGGGGCGGTGCTTATATCGCCCACCCAGGACAAACTCTATTACGCCGTGCAGCTTTGTTTCCAGCAAGGCCAAAAGGTCTCCAACAACATAGCGGAGTATGAAGGTTTAATAGCAGGCTTGAAGGCCGCAGCTGCCCTGGGGGTGAAACGCCTCACCATCAAGGGCGATTCGCAGCTCCTTGTCAATTTCTCCAACAAGGTGTACGAGCTGAAGGATGAGCACATGGAGGCCTACCTCGCAGAGGTCCGCAGGATGGAGAAGCAGTTCTGGGGGTTGGAGTTGCAGCATGTGCCCCGTGGCACCAATCAAGAGGCCGATGACATCGCCAAACGCGCGTCCAGGCGGTTACCTCAGGAGCCTGGCGTTTTCGAGGAATGGCTTTTCAAGCCTTCAGCCTTGCCGTCACTATCAAACACGGCTCAGCCCCGGGAGGAGCTCCCCCAGCCACCTGCCTTCGGAGCTCCGGCCTGTGGCCCGGCCTCAGGAGCACGCCTGCTCCTGACGATGGAACCTCAGGAGGGATGTTGGATCACGGAGCTACTTGACGCAAGGGATCCTGCCGGAGAAGGAGGAGGAAGCAGAACGAGTGGCACGCCAGGCCACGGCATACTGCATCAGAGATGGAGAGCTCTACCGGAAGCGACCGAACGATGTATCCCTGCGCTGCATCTCCAGGGAGCAAGGGAAGGAGCTACTGGAAGATATACACGGTGGGGACTGCGGACATCATTCATCGTCACGGACCCTCGTCGGCAAGGCGTTCCGCAGTGGGTTTTATTGGCCCACCGCGCTCAATGACGCCGTTGAACTAGTGAAAGCTTGTGAGGCCTGCCAGTTCCACGCCAAGCAAATCCATCAGCCGGCAGGGGGCTTGCAGACTATCCCCCTTTCGTGGACATTCGTAGTCTGGGGGCTCGACATCTTGGGTCTGTTTCCTCGGGCGCCAGGGGGCTACCACTACCTTTACGTTGATGTAGACAAGTTCACCAAGTGGGCTGAAGTGGAGGCTGTCCGCACCATTCCCGCGGGTTCCGCGGTCAAGTTCATCAAGGGCATCGTGAGCCGGTTCGGGGTGCCGAATCGCATCATCACGGACAACGGTTCACAGTTCACCAGTAACCTCTTCAAAACATACTGTACTAACCTTGGAACGCAGATATGCTACGCTTCAGTGGCGCACCCCTGAAGCAACGGCCAGGCCGAGCGAGCCAATGCGAAGGTCCTGAGGGGCCTCAAGACCAGGACGTTCAAGAAGAAGCTGGAGGCCTGCGGCAGAGGTTGGTGCAACGAGCTTCAGTCCGTGTTGTGGTCCATCCGCACAACCGCGACCAAGCCGACTGGGGAGACCCGTTCTTCCTGGTCTACGGAGCCGAAGTGGTCCTCCCTCACGAGGTCAGACATCGCTCCGCGCGGGTCCTGGCGTTCAACGAGGCGCAACAGGACCCCATGCGGGGGATGGACCTCGTGCTGGGGGAGGAACGTCGCCGAGAAGCCGTGCTACGAGCGGCAAGGTACCAACAAGCGCTGCGGTGATATCACTGCCGCAACATCCGCCCCAGGACACTCGAGGTAGGAGACCTCGTGCTCAGGCGGGTCCTCTCCAGGGAAGGGCTACACAAGCTCTCTCCCACGTGGGAGGGCCCGTTCAAGGTTGTTCATGTTTCCAGGCCCGGCTCAGCGCGCTTGGAGACTCAGGAGGGAGTGCCGGTCCAGAACGCATGGAACATCCAGCACCTCCGGAGGTTCTACCCCTAAAAAAAGGCCCGGAGCCTGTGAAGCAAGGTGAATGCCTGTGAAGCTATCGCGTTTTGGAAAAGGCCCAGAACCTGTGAAGCAAGGCAAGTGCCCGTGAAGCTATCGCGTTTTGGAAAAGGCCCGGAGCCTGTGAAGCAAGGCGAGTGCCTGTGAAGCTATAGCGTTTTGGAAAAGGCCTAGAGCCTGTGAAGCAAGGCAAGTTCCTGTGAAGCTATCGCGTTTTGGAAAAGGCCCGGAGCCTGTGAAGCAAGGCGAGTGCCTGTGAAGCTACCGCGTTTTGGAAAAGGCCCGGAGCCTGTGAAGCAAGGCGAACGCCTGTGAAGCTCGCCGCCCGTGACACTCTCACGTAATAATGAGTTGGGGCTGTACACGCCCCGGAGTCTCAGGAGCGCCAGCCTCAGGCCCTGGGGCTCCCTCCCACGCCCAATGGCAGCACTTAGCTTCGCGCTGGTGAGAAGACGTCGAAGACTAGACTAGGTGCCGGACGCGGCTTTTCATTTGCTTTCCGCGGTTGGCTTGTTCTTCTTCATTTGAAGTTTTATTGAAGTTGTTGCCGTCTTTGGCTTGCGGTTCTTCGGCTTTTCATGCTCCTGCCTCGATTTCTCTTGTTCAAGGCCTCGCGAGGAGGAGAGCCGAGCGCCCTCGCGAGTGCCCCTATCCTAGTCACTCAAAGGGTTCGCGACCTGGGCCCCTTGCAGGAGCACCCCTCCAGTCTGTGCCCCTCGGGCACCGTGACACAAATGCAGGGCCTGGGTCGGTCGCCCCCACGGCTGGGGCCGGGAACCATCCACGCGCGGGCCATAGTCAGAAGGTACGATGAAGAAAGCGAAACGATAATTAACAGCAATAACCCATATACGCCCCTGCGGGGCACCACACTACTGTCCTTCTTTATGCAGGAAAAGGGAAGAGAAAAAACAAATCTGGTGCGGCTCGCCTCGCACCGACCCGTAGGGAAGCCCGAGCTGCCTCCGGAGCTCAGGCGGACTCCCTCTCGCGCTTCACCAGGGCGCGTCAGTGGGCGGACGCTCCACCACCCCCCAGGCAGATACGATGGCGTGGGGGCTGGCTGCGGCCACCACTAGGAGAGTCGCCGCCTGAAGAAGGACCGGAGAAGCTTGAGGAACCCTGAGTGCCGCCAGCCCTGCGAGCGTCGTCCTCTCCATCATCGCCGGAGCCGGGTTCCCAGCCGCGGTCGTCGCCCTCGGGGCAGTACCCTGCGCGGTGACCATCTTCCCCAAACACCCTCACGCAGAGGGTGGCATCACCGTCGAACATGAAGTATAGGGTGCACCGACGGCCCAGGCCGCGTGCGCGGGCAAACGTCTGCCAACCGCGGGCCAGGGCCAGGCTCCCGGCTGCGGAGACCTCCAGTGAAACCCATGAGGCCCTGCTGCAGCAGCCATCGGCCTGAAGCCAAAGGCCGCTCGGGGCGCCGGCCGGGAGCTCGCCGAGGAAGAAGCGAGGAAGTGGGAGCCGGGTGCTAGTTGGCTCCGCCGACCACACGACGAACTCCGGTAGCACCTCCGCAGCGCGAAAGCGCGGCATAGGGGGACGCGCAGCCCGAGCGTACCCCCCGGCCGCAGCAATCCGCCCGCCACCATGCTGGAAAGCGTCACCGCGGCCGCGGGAAGCTGCCGTGGTGGCCACAGGATGTTTGCGGGGGCGCCCTCGGCCGCGCTTGGGCAGGGGAGAGGCATGCTCTGCCTGGCAAGCCCTCCCCTTCTCCGCGGCCGAAAACCTCCTCGACGGGGCCATGAAGAAGAAGAAGAAGAAGAAGAAGAAGCAAGGGAAGATGAACTGGAAGGGCGCACGCCGTCAAGTACTTATAGCCGGCGGAGGCCAACCGCCGACCTCCACGATCGCAGGTAATCATGACCCGACTTGCATGTAGGGACTTGTCCAGTCGGTGCAGTTGCCGAGGCACCATGGGGAAGTGGAGACGCCCACGTCCTATCAACCATCACGCGGCGCCCAAGGCCGCAGGCTGTTAGGGCCCATGGCGCTTCGCTCTTGCCCTTCCGCCTCCCTGCATGGCCAAGTCCGGGCGCGCCTTGGGCCTGGGGGCTACTGTCGGTGTTCTGGGAACGGGGGTCCCCAGACTTGCCTGCCTGCGGCCTGCGGCGTGGCTCAAAAGGGGGCCCAGCACGGCCCATCTTCACCAACACAAACCCAAGACCCTCGCGAGGGGCCCAGCCTCGCGAAGCGGACGACGCGAAGCTTCCTCAGGCACGGCCTCGTCAGGCTGGCTCACGAGGAGGTGGAGAGATCAAGGCAGGGTACCTCACGAGGTACCCATGACACAAGCCATGACAACTCAGGGTGCCAGGCGGGTGCCAGCCCGCGCAGCGTCCTCCTTTCCTCTTTGGTGCAAAGGGGGCAAGCGCAGCCGCGGAGTACCGAGGCATCAAGCAAAGGTTGCCATTTCGGTGCAACGAGACCAAGACCAGGAGGACTACGAGACGGAGGTCACCGTGGAGCCCAAGACGGCATCATCACCAGAGCGTTGCGCAGGTGAAGACTACTTTTGTCAGGATAGTTGATACTTGCTGTCCCCCTTCAAATTAGCCCGCCATTGTTGGCTCCCTTCCCGCTCAATATTTGGGAAGAGGACCAGGGCCTCTATAAATAGGACCAGCCACCCACACAGCAAGGGTTTTTTTTGGGGTTCCGGTTCGGTCGGTCGAGAGAGAGAGAGAGAGAGAGAGAGAGAGAGAGAGAGAGAGAGAGAGAGAGAGAGAGAGAGAAAGGTGGCTGAACTCCTCCCAGTAGTTCATCGCCTCAGCCAAGAACAGACCCTCGCGAGGCTGTCCTTCCTTGTATTGTTCATCATCACCAGCCCAAGAGGCAATCCACACACCACACACTGGAGTAGGGTATTACACCACAACGGTGGCCCGAACCAGTATAAACCCTGTGTCTCTTGTGTTGTTCTTTCCTTAGTTTTAGATCCTAGCACGGCGGAGGGGTGCAGGAAGGTAGGAGGCGAAATCTCCGCGCGCACCCCAGTGTTCGAACCTCAAGGGTTTGCCGGAACCCAAAATCCGACAGTTTGTGCCATTGTCGGTGATGATGTTGTGTGGCACACCGTATCGGACGGTGATATCAGCAATGAAGGTCACAGCAGTCGGACCATTCAGTTTTTTGATTGGTTTTGCTTCAATCCATTTGGTGAATTTGTCCACAGCGACAAGCAGATGGGCCAGGCCGCCGCATGTTGTCTTCAATGGTCCCACCATGTCTAGCCCCCACACGGAAAAAGGCCAGGTAAGGGGATGGTCTTGAGTTCAGAAGTCGGTAGATGTTGCTCGAAGCTGAACTTCTGGCACCCTTTGCAATGCTTGACCAACTCCTTGGCATCTTCCAAAGCAATCGGCCAGAAGAAACCATGGCAGAAAGCTTTGGCGGCAAGGGATCTGGAGGCCGCGTCATGGTCGCACTCGCCTTGATGGATGTCTTTGAGGATTGCTTGACCCTTCTCTGCTTCTACGCGGTGTTGGAAGACTCCGGTTATGCTGCGCCTGACGAGCTCTCTGTTTACTATCATGTAGGCTCCTGCTCGGCGTTGCACTTGCCGGGCTGAGATCTTGTCGGCCAGCAGTTCTCTGGTCACCAGAAACTTGAGCATGGTTGTGCCCATGATGGTGCTTGAATTTCTTCTACTGCCACTGCGGCCACTTGTACTAGGGCGGTTGGGTTGGGAGGTGGCGGGTTGGGGCCGGCCGCCGCTTGCTGTGTTGTTGAAGTCTCTGGGCCGACTGCGGCAGCCCCCAGGCTGAGCTGTGAAGTCCCCGGGACGGGTGCCGCTGCTGCAGTTTCTGAGCTGTTTGATGAAGTCCCCGAGCCAATTGCTGCAGCCCCGGGGCTAGGCTGTGAAGTCCCTGGGCCGGGTACGACTGCCGCAGTCCCCGTGCCGCCTGCCGAAGTCCCCGGGCCGGCTGCTGAAGCTCTTGAGTCGGATCCGACTGCTTTGGGAGCAGCCGAAAATGAAGATAGACTCGGATTTTGGAGAAGACTTGATCGAAGGCTTGCAGAGGCATTGAATGGAGACGCCATATGGTATTGCTTGACGGGTAGATCTGATTCGCACCCCTCAAAATATCCACTGAGCTGCTAAACAATGAAGCGGTAACTTGCCATATTTGCATCCTTGGTGTCCCAGTCCCCAGATGACTGTTGGACCACCAAGTCGGAGTCGCCGTAGCAAAGGATCAGGCGGATGCCGATCTCTTTGGCCAGCGGGAGGTCATGTACTAGCGCCTCATACTCGGCCACGTTGTTGGAGGCAGAGAAGTGAATTTGCAATGTGTATCTAAGCTTGTCGCCTTTGGGAGAGGTGAGGACAATGCCAGCTCCCAAGCCGGTGCACATCTTTGAGCCATCAAAGTGCATCCGCCAATGGGTGGAGTCTGGAGCTGGTGGCAGGTACTGGGTCTCGGCCTAGTCGATGAGGAACTCGGCCAGTGCTTGGGACTTGATGGTGGTGTGTGGCTGGTAGAAGATGGTGTAGGGGTCCAACTCGATGGACCATTTGGGCACTTGGCCAGATGCATCTCTATTGCCTATGATCTCAGCAAGTGGGGCAGTGCAGACAACCGTGATGGGGTGCTCTTGAAAATAGGGCTTCAACTTCTTGGTGGGGAAGTGCACGCCGTAGCACATCTTCTGGTAGTGGGGGTACTTCTGCTTTGAGGTGGACAACACCTCGCTCAAATAATATATAGGCCTCTGGACCGGCTGTGCCCTGCCGGCCTCTGGGCGCTCCACTACTATGACAGTGTTGACCACCCGGCTGGTGGCGGCGATGTAGAGGTACATGGGCTCTTTGGCAGCCGAGGCCGCCGGGACAGGCGGGGTAGTCAGCATCTTCTTCAGCTGGAGAAAGGCCTCGTCCACCTTATCGTTCCACTCGAAGTGAGTGGTTTTCTTCATGAGTTGGTACAGGGGATGAGCCTTCTCACCCAGCCGATTGATGAAACGGCTGATGGATGCCAAGCAACCGGTGAACTTCTAAACGTCTTGCAGTTGGGTGGGCTTCTCCATCCTCTCAATGGCTTTGATCTTCATGGGGTTGGACTCAATGCCGCGTTCTGAGACCAGCAAGCCAAGGAGTCTGTCGGCTGGTACCCCAAAGATGCATTTCTACGGGTTGAGCTTGATCTGAAACCGGCGCAATTTTTCAAAAGTTTCCTTGAGATCTTCCAAGAGAGTACCGTGCTTCTCTGTCTTCACCACAATATCGTCTACATAGACGTGGGCATTTCTGCCGAGTTGTTTGAGGAGGCACTTCTGCATGCAAAGCTGAAAAGTGACACCGGCATTTCTTAAGCCGAATGTCATAGTCAGGTAACAGAAGGCTCCGAATGGTGTGATGAAGGCGGTCTGCCAGGTTCAACTTGATCTGGTGGTAACCTGAGTAAGCATCCAAAAAACTCAACAGCTCGCATCCGGCTATGGAGTCTATCACTTGGTCAATTCGAGACAGAGCAAACGGATCCTTGGGACAAGCTTTGTTGAGACTGGTGTAATGAATGCACATGCGCCACTTGTTGTTCTTCTTCAGCACAAGGACTGGGTTGGCGAGCCACTCTGGAAAAAAATACTTCCATGATGAAGCCGGCTGCCAGAAGCCAGGCTATCGCCTCACCAACAATTCTTCTCTTCTCCTCCGACAGTCGACGGAGGGGTTGTTTGACGGCCTTGGCATCTGATCTGGCATGTAGCTTGTGCTCGACGAAATCCGTCGGAACACTCGGCATGTCCTTCGGAGACCATGCGAAGATGTCCCGATTCTCACAGAGGAAATTGACGAGCTTGCTTTCCTATTTGCTGTCAAGATTGGCCCCTGTGACAGCATGTCTTTCTGGGTGCCCTGGGTCCAAGGAAATCTTCGTTGTCTCTTTGGCCGGCTGGAAGGAGCCCTGGGTCTCTGACTCTTTGGGCTCTGGCAATATGTCCGGCTGCTTGCTGGTCATGGCCATCACCTGGTCCAAGAGCTTCTTCTCAATAGCAATCACAAGGGACTCAGCCAGACGGCTGCTAGCTGCAGCATAATCGGCCGACTTCTCATAATCTCCAGATATCATGATAATGCCCTTGGTCCCTGACATCTTCATCTTGAGGTAGGCATAGTGTGGAACCGCCATGAACTTGGCTAGAGCGAGCCGGCCTAGAAGTACATGATAAGGGCTCTTGAGGTCCACCACCTCAAACCAAATTGCCTCTCGGAGGAAGTGATCTTTGTCTCCGAAAATTACATATATCTTGACCTTGCCGACTGGTGAGCAGGACGGGCCGGGCACAATACCATGGAAAATAGTCCGGCTGGGCTGGAGCTGACTCTCTTTGATGCATAGCTTTTCCATGGTATCGCGGTATAGGATGTTGATGTTGCTGCCGCCATCTATCAGAATTCGGGAGAAACGAGCAGCTTGCCTTTCCGTTGCAAGGGTGGCATCTAGCACTAGAGCATCGGAACCCGAAGAGGGCATCACGTCCGGGTGGTCAGCACGGCTCCAGCTGAAGGGCTTCTCGGACCAATGCATGAATTCTGGAGCATTTGAAGCAACGACGTTCACCTCTCGGTGCTACTGACGCTGACTGCGCCGATCGTCAGCCACACTGGTGAAGACGACGTAGGCCCCATGTTCTTCGAGGTAATAATCTTGAATGGAGCCGACTGTTGGTCGGGCCGCCCGCTGTTGGGGAGGAGGCGGCGGCAGGGCCAGCAGGCAGAGGGGGCAGCAGTCCTTCGCCCTTGGAGATTCAGGTGAGCCAGTGGCCCCTCCAGGTGGTATGATTGGACGGCTTCGCGCCGCTGTGGAACTTGCAGGGAGCATTAAGGGTCTGCTCGTAGGAGAAGGCGGGCAGCGAAGCAGGCTTGCCGCCCTTCTGGCGCTTGGGGACGGGTTGTCCTTCAGGCTGCTGGTCTTCGACTGTCGCCACTTGCCAGCTAGTGGAAGCCGGTTGTGGGGCCTTGCGCTTGTTGTCATTCGGCTGCCGCCGCCGACTGTTGTTGGTAGCCGGCGTCCTAGGAGCCGGAGGGAGCACCTTCCCGGAAGCGTCCACTCGAAGCTCCGACTTCATGGAGGAGTCGGTAGTAGCGTACTTGTCCGCTATGATCAGTAGTTCGTCGAGTGTAGCAGGCTCGTCGCAGAGGAGTGGGTGCTTGAGCAAGGTGCCCTCTCGGCACCCGGTAGTGAAGTACTCGATCGCCTGGACCTCATGCACCCCTTCGCAGGAGTTGCGCAGTTCAGCCCACCGTGTCAGGTAGTTGCGGGTGGACTCATTCAGGCCTTGAACGCACAGAGAGAGCTGGCGGTGCTTGGGTGGCCATTTGTAGCTGCTGGTGAAGTTGCGGATGAACACTTCGGTGAAATCCACCCAACTGTTGACGTTGTAGGGCTTGAGGCTTTTAAGCCACGTCCAGGCCGTGCCCTGGAGCATGAGCGGAACGTACTTCATGGCAACGTGCTTGTTGCCGTTTCCTATGCTGACGGCTGTGGAGTAGTCCACCAGCCAATCCTTCGACTTCATGGAGCCATTGTACTTGGGCGTGTCTCTTGGGAGCGAGAACCCCTTGGGGAAGGGCTCGTCGCGAATACGGGGGCCGAAACAAGGCGGGCCCGTCGCGTCTTCTTCCTCTAGCGCCAGGGATCACGCCAGGCGGTCAATCCGGTGCCGGACATCGTTCTCTCCAACTACTTCTCGAAGGCCTAGCCGGTCGTCGAGTGTCGGGTGGTCAACAGGCGGCGGGGAAGTGTGCCTCTCCCTTCGAGGAGGCGGGGGATGCGGATAGTCGTCCCGTTGTTCCAGTGTTTGTGGGCCGCCGTCTTGGTCGTGCTCGATGGTGATGCGTGTCCAGCTGCGGCTAGCAGCCGACTCCTTGTCTCGTCTGTTGCAGACGCCACCTGTCGGCGTCCAAGAAGTCGCGCCATGATCTTGGCGAAGGGGTGGGTTCTCAACCCGTTGGCCGGGCTCTTCTGCGCGATAGCCGGCTTCTTGCTGCGCGGCCGCCGTGTCAATAAGCTGCTGAACACGCTCTGTCATGTAGCGACGCTCATCGCCCTCCAGGTGGTCCAGCTCATCTGTTGCCGCCTGGGCAACACGTATGTTCTCCATGGGCGTGGCGTAGACAGGGCGGTCTACTCCAAACATGTTGGCGACGACACTGCCTCGCTGTCGGACCGTGCCCAAATGGCTAGGCCCGCCAGTAGTTGGCGTGCCGCCAACAGCGCGGTCGACCTCGCGCTGGAAGGCCTCGAAGAGGCGTCTCAAGGTAGCCAACTTCTTGGCGTTTTCAATGAGCAAGACGCGGCAGGCCTCCAGCGTCTCGGCGTCGGCGTCTGCCGCAATGGGCGTGGACAGGTCCCGCATTGTCGCCTGCAATGGGTCCTAGCCGGCTCCTCCGGAGGCCCCATCGTGGCTAATGACAAGCACCTCCATGACGGTGCTGCCATCGCTCTCCGCACGAAGGAGCGGGTCGTCGATGACCACCACGTTGATGGGGAAGGAGTCAAAGGAAGCCGTGTCAGTGTCGACAAGCATCGGGGCGGTGGAGCCAACTGACTCCAGGTCTATGGCGGGCTCGTTGGCGATGTGGAGCTTGCCAAGGAGATCGATGAAGCAGCTCTCGGAGCTAGCTTCTCCCACGTCAGGCACGGGCTCGTTGGAGAGGCGGATCTTTCCAACAAGATCGGAGATGCTGGCACCGCGCAAGCAACTTCCACGCCGTGCAGCGCGTCGGCGCAAACGCCATCAGGTGTGCCGGGCTGGCTGCGCTCGTTGGGGAGGAACAAGGTTCCCGTCCAGAACAGATCTTCGGGCAACGGTGCACCAGGCCCCACGGTGGGCGCCAAATGTCGAGGGTGTCGTGCGACATATTCCAAAGGATGGCTTATCATGGTGGGGGATAGTAAGACGTCGCCGGTGCCAGGAAACGGGATGAGGCATAGATACATATGCCGGCGAACTTTTCCTAGGTTCGGGGCTCTCCTAGGAGATAACACCCCTAGTCCTGCTCCGCGGGGTCTCCGCATGATCGCTCAAGCAACAATGGTGGCTACAAGCTTCCTCCTTGAGCTGTTTCTCTAGAAAGGGAAGAAGGGCAAGGCTAGCCCTAGCTTCCTCTCTCTATGGGTGTATGTGTGTGTGGACTAAAGTTTGAACCCTTCGCATGGGTGCCCTGGGGGGTTTATATAGGCCTACCCCTAGGGGTATAATGGTAATCTTGCCGGGTGTAGGACCCGGTTGTTAGTGTCTATGTGTCGGCTTCTCCACCGGCCGCTGGGGCCCGCCGCATGGTGGGTCCCGCCGACTGTCTTGTACCTCGCTGATAGGCCGTGCCCTCCGCTTGCGAGTCCTGTCGGCAGCTTAACACTATGGTGATGCCACTGATGATGTGTGCTTTGTCGGGGAAGGTGTGGCTATAGTGTCGCCGCCTGTCGGGCATTCACTGTAGCCACTCCTCGTCTCTTCTGATTAATGGCGCCCGGACTTTGAGGGAAGGGGAGGGCCGCCTGCTAGGACTCGGCCTCCCCTCCGCTGATTGGTCGAGGCTTGCCGCCCTCTAGCTTCTCATGGATAGGTAGGGCCCGCCGCCTACGGGCCGTACCGACAGATCGTAGTAGGAGCATGGCCTTCCCTGCCGTGAGTGATGTCATGGGCTGCGTGGCAACAGTGTCGCGCCGGATGGGGATGTCCGTCCGGTACGCTGTCGGATTTCGGGTTTCGGCAGACCCTTAAGGTTCAAACACTGGGGTGCACGCGGAGATTTCGCCTTCTACCTACCTGCACCCCTCCGCCTCGCTAAGATCTAAGCTATGGAAAGAACAGCATGAGAGACACATGGTTTATACTGGTTCGGGCCACCGTTGTGGTGTAATACCCTACTCCAGTGTGTGGTGTGGTGGATTGCCTCTTGGGCTGATGATGATGAGCAATACAAGGAAGAACAGCCTCGCGAGGGTCTGTTCTTGGCTGGGGGGATGAACTGCTAGGAGGAGTTCAGTCGCCCTTCTCTCTCTCCTCGATTCTCTCTCTGATTTCGATCCGATATCCGATCTCCCCTCTACCCTGTGGGTGGCTAGTCCTATTTATAGGCAAAGGCCCTGGGCCTCTTCCCAAATATTGAGCGGGAAGGGCGCCAACAATTGGCCATTTTGAAGGGGAACATCTGGTACACTTATCCTGACTAAAGTTGGTCCTCGCCTGCCAAAGGCTCTGGTGGTGACGCTGGCTTGGGCTCCACAATGACTTCCTCCCTACCATTGGACTGGTCTTGGTCTCGTTGCACCGAAGCGGGTGCCTTTGCTTGATGCTCTCGCCTGCGCTTGCTCCCTTTGCACCAAAAAGGAAAGGAGGACACTGCGCGGCTGGCGCCCGCCTGGCGCCTTTGGTCGTCATGGCTTGCGTCACGGGCACCTCGTGAGGTACCCCGCCTTGATCTCTCCGCCTCCTCGTGAGGACCCGCCTGAGCATGAGGTTACATCGTTTGGTCGCTTCCGGTAGAGCTCTCCATCCTTGATGCAGTATGTCATGGCCTGCCGTGCCACACGCTCCGCTTCCCCCTCCTTCTCCGGCAGGGTCCCTTGTGTTAAGTAACTCCAGAGCTCCGTGATCCAGCACCCCTCCTGAGGTTCCATCGTCAGGAGCAGGCGTGCTCCTGAGGCCGGGCCACAGACCGGGGCTCCTGAGGCAGGTGGCTGGGGGAGCTCCTCCCGAGGCTGAGCCATGTTTGACAATGACGGCAGGGCTGAGGGCTTGAAGAGCCGCTCCTCGAAGACGCCAGGCTCCTGAGGTAACCGCCTGGATGCCCGTTTGGCGATGTCGTCGGCCTCCTGATTGGTGCCACGGGGCACATGCTGCAACTCCAACCCCTAGAACTGCTTCTCCATCCTGCGGACCTCCGCAAGGTAGGCTTCCATGTGCTCATCTTTCGGCTCGTACACCTTGTTGGAGAAATTGACAAGGAGCTGCGAATCGCCCTTGATGGTGAGGCGTTTCACCCCTAGGGCAGCTGCGGCCTTCAAGCCCGCTATTAAACCTTCATACTCCGCTATGTTGTTGGAGACCTTTTCACCTTGCTGGAAACAGAGTTGTACAGCATAGTAGAGCTTGTCCTAAGTGGGCGATATAAGCACCGCCCCAGCCCCAGCGCCCTGCCTGGAGAACGCCCCATCGAAGTACATGACCCAGCCTTCTGGCGCCTCGCTTCCCGGGGAGACGGACCGATCCTCGTCGGCCTAGAGGCATGGTGCCTCCGTCCATTCTACCACAAAATCCGCTAATGCTGCTCCCTTGATGACTCTGTTCGTGCTAAATTCTAGTTGAAACGCTTGCAGTTCTATGTTCCACTCAGCGACCCTTCCAGCTGAGTTAGGGCTCCTGAGCACTCTCTCCAGGGGGTATGACAAGACGACCTTGATGGGGTGACCCTAAAAATAGTGTCGCAGCTTGCGCGAGGCCACCAGTAGCGCGAGGAGGAGCTTCTGAGGCATGGGGTACCATGCCCTCGCGTCCCGCAACACCGTGCTGACGAAGTACACTGGGTGCTCAACGAGGTTGGGTGCGTCAGTGCTGGTGGCGCCCTCCGGAGACCATGGCGCCTCCTGAGGTGATGAGGCCTCCTAAGGCTGGCCATCTGGGAGAGGCGCCTCTTCCGCCTCCGGTGCACTCCTCTGCGGCGACTGATCCTCCTCAGCCGTGGTGGCGGTTTCCGGGGGCCTTCCTTGTTCCTATTTTGCCTTGTCCTGGGCTGCTGCTGTGGTTTTGATTCGACGCTCCTCCCTAACCGCCACCAGGGCTGCGCTGGCGGAGTAGGGAGTGGCGGCGAGGTAAAGCACCAGGGGCTCTTGAGGGCGTAGAGCCACCATGACCGGAGGGCTGGTCAGGTATCTCTTGAGATCCTGGAACGCCTTGTAGGCCCCTTCAGTCCATTCAAAGGGCCCCTTTTTCTTCATTAGCTGGAAGAAGGGCAGCGCTCGCTCCCCCAACTTGGAGATGAAGCGCCCTAGCACGGTCACGCATCCAGTGATCTTCTGCATTTCTCTAAGGGTCTTTGGCGGGCTCATGTCCTCGACCGCCTTGACCTTTTCCGGGTTAGCCTCGATGCCTCGGTGGGACACGAGGAAACCCAAGAGCTTGCCCGAGGGGACTCTGAACACACACTTCTCTGGGTCGAGCCATAGGTTCACTGCGTTGAGGATCACGAAGGTTTCCTCCAGGTCTTGTATCAGGGTCCTGGCCTCCCGAGACTTCACCACAATGTCATCGATGTAAGCCTCAACATTCTTCCCGAGCTGCGGGCCCAAGGTGATGTGCATCAGCCGCTGAAAGGTCGCCCCTGCGTTACGCAGCCCGAATAGCATGCATGTGTAGCAGTACACCCCACACGGGGTTAGGAAGGCTGTCTTTTCGACGTCTTCTACCGCCATCTTGATCTGGTGATACCCAGAGAAGGCATCCAAGAAGCATAGTAGGTCGCATTCTGTGGTGGAATCGACGATCTGGTCGATGCGGGGGAGCGGGAACGGATCTTGCGGGCATGCCTTGTTGAAGTTGGTGAAGTCGACACACATGCACTCCTTCCCTCCTTTATTTGGCACAACGACAGGGTTGGCCAACCAATCCGGGTATCGGACCTCGCGAATGACCCCAGCGGCTTCTAGTTTGCGGGTCTCTCGGACGATGAAGGCCTGCTTTTCCGGGGACTGCCGCCTTGCCTTCTGCTTCACAGGGTGCACGTTGGGGCACACATTGAGGTGATGCTCGATTACGCTCCTGGGGATCCCCGCCAACTGGTCAGGCTCCCAAGCGAATACCTTCTTGTTTGCGCGCAGGAACCTGACCAGGGCCTCCTCCTGCTCGGGCTCGAGGTTGGGGCCTATGGTGAAAGTGGCGTTGGTGGACCCGTTGTCGGCGTTCTGGGAACGGGGGCCCCCAGACTTGCCTGCCTGCGGCCTGCGGCGTGGCTCAAAGGGGGCCCAACATGGCCCATCTTCACCAACACAGACCCAAGACCCTCGCGAGGGGCCAAGCCTCGCGGGGCGGACGACGCGGAGCTTCCTCAGGCACGGCCTCATCAGGCTGGCTCGCGAGGAGGCGGAGAGATCAAGGCGGGGTACCTCACGAGGTGCCCGTGACGCAAGCCATGACGACCAAGGGCGCCAGGCGGGTGCCAGCCCGCACAATGTCCTCCTTTCCTCTTTGGTGCAAAGGGGGCAAGCGCAGCCGCGGAGTACCGAGGCATCAGGCAAAGGTTGCCATTTCGGTGCAACAAGACCAGGACCAGGAGGACTGCAAGACGGAGGTCATTGTGGAGCCCAAGACGGCGTCACCACTAGAGCTTTGTGCAGGCGAAGACTACTTTTGTCAGGATAGCTAGTACTAGCTGTCCCCCTTCAAATTAGCCCGCCATTGTTGGCTCCCTTCCCGCTCGATATTTGGGAAGAGGACCAGGGCCTTTACAAATAGGACTAGCCACCCCCAGGGGAGGGGGCCATCGAAAAAGAAGCGAGAGAGAAGGAAGAATTAGGGCATCGACAATCCGAGAGAGAGAGAGAAGGGTGACTGAACTCCTCCAAGCAGTTCATCCCCCCGGCCAAGAGCAGACCCTCGTGAGGCTCTTCTTCCTTGTATTGTTCATCATCATCAGCCCAAGAGGCAATCCACCACGCCGCACACTGGAGTAGGGTATTACACCACAACGGTGGCCCGAACCAATATAAACCCTGTGTCTCTCGTGTTGTTCTTTCCATAGCTTAGATCTTAGCGAGGCAGAGGGGTGCAGGTAGGTAGGAGGCAAAATCTCCACGCGCACCTCAGTGTTCGAACCTCAAGGGTCTGCCATAACCCTAGATCCAACATTTGGCGCGCCAGGTAGGGGTGCGCCGGAATCCACCTTCTACCGCTTCGTGCCCCGTCGCATCGTCATCACCATGTCCGGCGACCAGGCGGGCAACCCAGATCCATGGGCGGCGTGGCCCGCCCGCGCAGAGCCGCTCGCCTCGGGCGACCCCGTGCCCCAGGCAGCTCGCGGGCCGCGGGCGACGCGGACAGGCTTCGACAGCTCTCACACCGCGGCAGGCGCGGTCGGCAGCAAGGGCCTCCAATCACGCCGCGACCACGACACCGTACACCCGCCGGGAGCAGGCGAACTCGAGGGCCGCGCTCACGGTGGCCCGAGAGCTGCTGCAGTGCAGGCTGCTGGAGGGCGGCCGCGACGTGCTGCTGGAGCGGGTGGCAGAGCTCCTGGGCTTCGCCGCCTCGGGGGCTCACCCATTCTGCACCCAGCTCCCATCTCAAGCCCAGGGCGGCCCGCGCGGGGGCTCCGCGCGCGCCCGCAGGGTCCAAGGCTACTCCAACGCCAGCGAAGCTGTCAGCACCGGACCAGCAGCGGCGCTGCCCCCACTCCCGGTCCATAAAGAAGAAGGACTCGACGCGACCCGCGGCCCCAGTGGACAGCCGCGCTGCCACCCCATGGTGGGCGCGTCAGGCAGGACCACATGGCACGCGGAGCACTACGGCATGGCTTTCGGGATGACGGCGCCAGAGGAATACGTGCCCCTCATGATGGGTCAAGGACACCCTCACGAGAGCGAACAAGGCTCGCTCCTCAGCCCAAGCTGGGGGGACGAGGCACCAGAAGCTGAGCCTTTCTAGGAGCCCCGGGACGGTCCCACTGGCCACGCTGGAGGCAACGATTATCGGGTACCGCTAATTCTTCAGGAGCAGGCATACGCTAACCATGGATCGCAGGAGGTGCAGGTCGCCACAGCGAGCAGCTACCCCGCTCCCACAGTCTCCTACCCCTCGGGAGGAGGGCGCAGGGGGCTGCAGGAGAGGGGCCGAGATCCGACATCACCACCGCGGCGTTCAGAGCAAGGTGTTCTTAGGAGGTAGGCCCTCTGCTGGGGAGGTGCCTCAGGGCCTGCCCCTAGCGGAGGACCCATGGTCGTCGGGGGAACTGCTGGCGACCGCTCTACCCCATCGGCGGCGTCCTGGTTTCCGGTCGTCGTTGATGGCACTAGAGTGTGGTGCAAGGCGGGCCCCTCATCTGGCGATATGAAGCAAGGCCAGTACCTGTGAAGAAGGCCCAGTGCCTGTGAAGCTCGCCGCCCCGTGACACTCTCACGTAATAATGAGTGGGGCTGTACACGCCCTGGAGTCTCAGGGTTGCCGGCCTCAGGCCCTGGGGCTCCCTCCCACGCCCAGTGGCAGCACTTAGCTCCGCGCTGGTGAGAAGACGTCCAAGACTAGATTAGGTGCCGGATGCGGCCTTTTGTCTGCTTTCGTTGCTTTTCCCATTGGTTGTCGCTTTCCCCCGCTGGATTCAAGTTGGATTCGAATTTGAGATTTGCGTGTGTTCGGGGAAGGGGTGCTTAGTCTCGTTTGAGCAATTTCTCGCGTTTTGGTTACCGCTTCGCCTCAGCTGCCTCCCCTCGTGAGCCCCTCGCGAGCCGGGTCAGGCCTAGCTCGCACGCAGCCCAAACTGCCGCCACCGCGTCCTCTCAGGAGGGTGTTTTACTGCAGGTCCTACGGATCCAATCAGGGAACACTCTGGACACCACAACCTCCCACAGGCTACCTCAGGGCCAGCATGGGACAAAGGTAAACTCGACCAGCGCGTCGCTTAAGCCAACCACTTGGCGCGGGCGCATGGGCAATGTAGCGTCTACTAATATGATGAAGACGAGTTTTACATGAGGGGCTCCCCCTCCAAAATGCTCTCACAGCCATCAGGCCAAAACCTGAGTTCTATTCATGCAGGGTAAGGAAGCAGGAGCGATGCACAATCAGTCAGATAAATCCCCCAATGCGTCCTTGAGAGCACCACCCGGGCCGTTGTTGGCGTCGCTGAACTCGCCATCGCTGTCCGCGTCGCCGCCAGCGGCGTTAGGGCCGCTCACCACACCGCCCTCGTCAGCATCTACGACCACGCCGTTGTTGTCTAAAGCGAAGGCCCTGATAAGAGCATCCACATTGTCTTCCACCCAGTGCGCCAGGTCACCTCGGACGGCCTGGGGGACTGGGGCGATGGCGGCGTCGAAATCGAAGTGTGGATCCATGTTCTGGAGATAGCTGAAGACGCGAGAAAAGGCACGCCCGAGCAGGGCGCGGCTCCTCTCCTCCACCAACCTGTCAGCCCTGACTGACCGCGCCTCCAGCTGCGTCACCACGTTAGTGAAGAACTGAAGATTGCCGGCGTAGTTGACTGCATGCGGCTCGCCAACAGCCACCTTGCAGATGTTGCCCAAGGCTGTGTTGGCTCTCTCCCAGAGCGTGGTGAGCATGGGGCCGTGCTCATGCTCCAGAATCCGCCGCTGACGTATCTCATACGCATTCTGGCGCGCGACGGCCTCAGCCTCCTCCACCCGCTGGCGAAGAAGGAGCACCTCGGCCTGGGAGGTGGTTAACTCACCTTGTGCCACCTCAAGGGCGGCCGGGAAAGCATCGGCCCGCCGTGTCGCCCCCTCCAGCTTGGCTCTCAAGGGAGCAGTCCTGCCTTCAGCCTCGGCTCAGATCAACCCCAGCTTCTCCTCGAACTCGTGCTTGAGGTTCAAATGCGCCATCGCCACCCGATGTCCGACCTCCTCCAGGACACGGGCTTCCTGTGCAGCGACATCATCCTCCGCCTGCGTCACCAAGCGCTCCCTCGTCTCCAGAAGCTCGTACTCGCGGGTACGTTCGGCGGCTTCCAGCGTCAACGCCTCCTCACGCTTCTGGAGCTCTGCTGAGTCGCCAGAGGCCACCTTCATCGACGCGAGGGCTGCCTCGCGTAGCTCCACCTACTCCTCCAGTGAGTGGCACCAGGCCAGGAGCTCCCGATCCCGCTCCTCCGCTGCCTTTCGCCGGCGGTCTGCTTCCCGGGCCTCCTCAGCGGCCCAAGATCGGGCCACCCGAGAGGCCACCAGCGACGCCTTGGCCTTTGCGTCGTCAAGATCGCGCTGACGGCGCGCAAGGGCGATGGCCCCTCCAGCTCGCGCCTCTCTATGGCCAGGCGCAGGCCCTCGGCCTCAAGGCGCGCGTCTTCATCAGCAAGCTCCTCACCAAGCAGGCTTACTGCATCAGCCGCCCTTCGAAGGAATCCTTGGCGAAGAGCGCGACGCCCCCGAGCGCGCTCGAGCACGTCTTCCACACCATCATCTGCCCCAAGCAAGCGCCGGGGGCCATGAATCAGCACTCCCCCTCCGGGCTAGGGGCTGGCACCCTTGCGACGGCCGGGCACGCCGTGCCAGAAGCCCGGCCTGGAGCCAGCCCGTCCCCAGGTGAAGAGCGCAGGGAGCGCCTCAGCCAATCGCAGTCCACGACCAGGCGAGAAGCCCACGGCAGGCTAGCTATGCCACGAGGAGGCCTGCGGAAGAGGATCGCGAGGTGCGCAGGGCCATGATGCGCCTCGGGACGGTCCGCCTCTTCGATCGTCCTCACCACAAGGGCTCCGCTGCTCGAGGCGCTTGAGAACGATGGAGGGGGCGAAGCCAAGGGGGACGACACCTCAGCCGTCTCTGCAAGCTCAGCTGGAAGGGGCCTGCGGAGCAAGGGTCAGTAAAAGCAACAGAAGGATCGGGAGCTGGGAAAGGAGAAGGCTTACTCATCAGTGGCGAAGTACTTCCTATGCTTCAGCAGGCGACAAGGGTAATCGTCGCCCAGGGCCTCCCTTCTCTTCCGGAGGGCCTCAAAGTCCACGCAGAAGCGGCCCAAGAGTTGGGCGCAGGGATAAACCTGCGACGAAGACGGAGTGTCAAGGTGATCTGCGTCAGGGGCGCCTTCCTGGTGCGCGCTGCCAATCGCCTCGCCAAGAGAAGCAGCTCGAGCCTCAGGGGCCTCATTCACAGGCGCTGAGGGCAGCTGCTTGCCACCCCCAGCCTCAGCGGCACAGGCCCCAAGAGTTGCTCCCTCATGAGCATTGCCTTGCACTGTCACCCCGCAGGGAGCCCCCTCGGTCTCTCGCGCCTCATGCCTCCCTACTCCGCCGCTTGAGGAAGAGTCGCCGTGGCCGACTGAAAGGGCAGTCACCATCACTGGGTTCTCGCGAGGTCCCTGGAGGCCGGCGGGGCGCGACCCCCACTCATCAAAGATAGGCATCTGCTTCACAAAGTCGCCCCTGATCTGGCAGAGGTACAGCAAGGCCCCTCCCTGCTGGATGCTGCCGGGGTTGGGGTCCCTAGTCAGGGTCAAGAGCGCTATCCTCAGCACTTTAGGAGTCAGGTCCTCTTCTTGGAGCCTCATACGATCGTCGCGCCCGCTGAAGGCCCACATCCGGTGGGAGTGGCGTTGGAGAGGAGCAACGCGGCGTAGCAGGAACTCCTTCACCACCTTGGGCGCTGTCACGCCAAGCGACCTCAAGAATGCGAAGCGGTGCCAGACGAAGACGAGACGGGGGCTCTCAAGCGTCTCCTGGACCCAGCCCGAATTGGGGACAGCAGGCGAAGTTGGCTCCAATAGCAGGGGGCTGGGCACCCTTGCGTCCACATACAGCCACCGCTCGCGGAACCCAGCCGCGGGCGGGGGGAGCTTGAAGTCAATCCCAGAGGCTGCTGTCTCAGGCGCGGCAACGAAGCTCACGCACGCCCAGCATTGGGTAGGGTCGACAAGGCGCAGAGAGAAGAAGTGGCGCAGCAAGGCAACTGAAGGAAGGATGCCCATCATACCCTCGCAAACAAAGGCGAAGACCGAAAGGAGGGTGATGGATTCAGGACCCAGATGCATCATGTGGATCTGATAGTGGGAAAGCACGACATTGAAGAAATCATAAAAGGGAGGAACCAGACCCGCCCACAGGGCGTCGGCGAAATACGGGACCTCGGTGACTATCATGTCGATGGAGAAGTGGGACGCGTGCCAGGCCTTCGTCCTCCCGCATTCGTTGAAGACAGTGGCCAGAGCCGAGCTGACCTTGCCTAAGCCCTCGGCGGGGGCCGCCAACGGCGGCGGGCAAGGTGGAGGCACGGGTTTCTTCCCTCTTCCCTTCTTCGTCGGAGCCATGGCGATGGGAAATGGGGGGAGTTCGAGATTGGGTCGAAAACAGGAGCTGGAGTTCAAGCGGAGGAAGGACAGAGGGCGCTCGAGCGATAGAAAGGGGAGCGACTGTGTACAACTACGAGTCCGCCTACATGGTGCAAAATAAGGGGGGCGTGGGGGAACAGTGCCGCCCACGTCCAATCAACCGCCACGCGGCGCCCAAGGCCCCAGGCTGTTAGGGCCCGCGGCGCTTCGCCCTCGCCCTTCCGCCTCCCTGCACGGCCAAGTCCGGGCGCACCTTGGGCCCGGGGGCTACTGTCGGCGTTCTGGGAACGGGGGCCCCCAGACTTGCATGCCTGCGGCCTGTGGCGTGGCTCAAAGGGGGGCCCAACACGGCCCATCTTCACCAACATAGACCCAAGACCCTCGCGAGGGGCCAAGCATCACGGGGCGGACGACGCGGAGCTTCCTCAGGCACGCCCTCATCAGGCTGGCTCGCGAGGAGGCGGAGAGATCAAGGCGGGGTACCTCACGAGGTGCCCATGACGCAAGCCATGACAACCAAGGGCACCAGGCGGGTGCCAGCCCGCGCAGTGTCCTCCTTTCCTCTTTGTTGCAAAGGGGCACAACCGCGGAGTACCGAGGCATCAGGCAAAGGTTGCCATTTCGGTGCAACAAGACCAGGACCAGGAGGACTGCAAGACGGAGGTCATTGTGGAGCCCAAGACAGCGTCACCACCAGAGCTTTGTGCAGGCGAAGAGTACTTTTGTCAGGATAGCTGGTACTAGTTGTCCCCCTTCAAATTAGCCCGCCATTGTTGGCTCCCTTCCCGCTCGATATTTGGGAAGAGGACCAGGGCCTTTATAAATAGGACTAGCCACCCCCAGGGGAGGGGGCATCGAAAAAGAAGGGAGAGAGAAGGAAGAATTAGGGCATCGACAATCGGAGAGAGGGAGAGGGAGAAGGGTGACTGAACTCCTCCCAGCAGTTCATCCCCCCGGCCAAGAGCAGACCCTCGCGAGGCTGTTCTTCCTTGTATTGTTCATCATCATCAGCCCAAGAGGCAATCCACCATGCCGCACACTGGAGTAGGGTATTACACCATAACGGTGGCCCGAACCAGTATAAACCCTGTGTCTCTCGTGTTGTTCTTTCCATAGCTTAGATCTTAGCGAGGCGGAGGGGTGCAGGTAGGTAGGAGGTGAAATCTCCGTGCGGACTCCAGTGTTCGAACCTCAAGGGTCTGCCGGAACCCTAGATCCGACACCCGTCCTCATCGACGGTTATCTGCTTGGTTTCTGCCTTGTCTTGGGTGAACAACTGTTTCTTCTTGGCGGGTGCAGCCCCCTTGGGCTCGGGGGTCTCCGAGTCGGCGGGCTGTGCCGACGCCGCCGTCTTGAAGGCGAGCTTGAGCACTCGCAGCGCGTCTCCGGTGTCCCCGTGCACGGTGAGGACACCGCTGCTCCCGGGCATCTTCATGAGGTTGTACGCCGGGTGTGTCGCGGCCATGAACTGGGCCAACGCTGGGTAGCTGAGGATGGCGTTGTAGGGGAGGCTGATGGGGGCGATGTCGAAGTCGACCAGCTCCGTGCGGAAGCTGTTGTAGGTGCCGAAGGTTACTGGGAGTCGGATCTGTCCCAAGGAGCTGGATGATCCGCCCCCAACGCCTGAGAAGGGCCGGCTGGGTTGCAGCCGTTCCAGGGGTATGCAGAGGAGGTTGAAGGCCTCAACCGAGAGCACGCTGAGGCCCGCACCGCCATCGATGAGAGTTCTAGTGACGGCCACCTGGCAGATGGTGGGGGTGCACAGCATGGGGAGCGCACCCAAGCAGGCCGAGTTGGAGTGGTGGTCCAAGCTAAAGGTCAGGCCGGCCTTGGGCGCCGCCCGGTCCGGGAGAGCCCCCTGCCGCGTGGAAGCGGCGTTGACCCGGCGGATGAACGACTTGACGTGGTGACTTGTAGGCGGCGCCTGCGAGCCGCCCAGGAGGGCCGCGACGACCGGGGGTGTTGGTGTAGCGTGGTGGGCGGGGAAGAGGCTGCGGAGCTCTTCCCAAGAGGCCACGGAGGCTGCCGGCAGGTGGAGCAGCCATGTGCGCGGAGCACCGGTGAGGGCCATGGGGAGCTAGTTGGCCATGACCCTATCATCACCTCCAGCTTCGAGGATGGCCTCCTCGTACGCCAGCAAGAAGGCCAGCGGATCAGTCACGCCGCCGTAGCACGGGGGCGTCGTTGGCTTGAACTTGTCCGGCCATCATACCCGTTGCAGGGCTAGGGCCAGGGCTCGGAGCCCCCTGGCCCCCGTGCTAGCGCCGGCGGCCGGAGCGGGCGACGCCCTACTCATCGCGAGGCAGGTCGTGGCGGTGGCGGAAGGGAAAACTCCGGTGCACCCCTACCTGGCGCACCAAATGTCGGATTTCGGGTTCCGGCAGACCCTTAAGGTTCAAACACTGGGGTGCGCTCGGAGATTTTGCCTTCTACCTACCTGCACCCCTCCGCCTCGCTAAGATCTAAGCTATGGAAAGAACAGCACGAGAGACATAGGGTTTATACTGGATCGGGCCACCGTTGTGGTGTAATACCCTACTCCAGTGTGTGGTGTGGTGGATTGCCTCTTGGGCTGATGATGATGAGCAATACAAGGAAGAACAGCCTCGCGAGGGTCTGTTCTTGGCTGGGGGATGAACTGCTAGGAGGAGTTCAGTCACCCTTCTCTCTCTCCTTGATTCTCTCTCTGATTTTGATCCGATCTTCGATCTCCCCTCTACCCTGTGGGTGGCTAGTCCTATTTATAGGCAAAGGCCCTGGGCCTCTTCCCAAATATTGAGCGGGAAGGGCGCCAACAATTGGCCATTTTGAAGGGGAACATCTGGTACACTTATCCTGACTAAAGTTGGTCCTCGCCTGCCAAAGGCTCTGGTGGTGACGCTGGCTTGGGCTCCACAATGACTTCCTCCCTACCGTTGGACTGGTCTTGGTCTCGTTGCACCGAAACGGGTGCCTTTACTTGATGCTCTCGCCTGCGCTTGCTCCCTTTGCACCAAAAAGGAAAGGAGGACACTGCGCGGCTGGCGCCCGCCTGGCACCTTTGGTCGTCATGGCTTGCGTCACGGGCACCTCGTGAGGTACCCCGCCTTGATCTCTCCGCCTCCTTGCGAGCCAGCCTGATGAGGCCGTGCCGGAGGAAGCTCTGTGTCGTCCGCCCTGCGAGGCTTGACCCCTCGCGAGGGTCTTGGGTCTGTGTTAATGAAGATGGTCCGTGCTGGGCCCCTCCTCGAGCCACGCCGTAGGCCGTAGGCAGGCAAGTCTGGGGACCCCCGTTCCCAGAATGCCGACATATGCTGCACTATGTCCACGCTCTGCCTTGGATTTGGGGGTGGCAGGCGCTACTGTAGCCACACCCGTCTCGTCGCCATTAACATGGTGCAAACTTTGAGGGCATGAGGGGCCGCCTGCTAGGAGCCGGCCTCTCTGGAGGCCACCTGCTAGGAGTCGGCCCGTCTCATGGCTTTCTTCTAAAGAGCTCTGCCCTCTGGCAGTCGGCCGCCTCTACCAGTCGGCCCCGAGAAGGCGGTACTTCGTCCTTGGGGCTTGAGGGGTGCAGCCGGCCCCGATGTCTTGAATCGCAATGGGGAGCAGATTAGATGTATGCTGTCTCTCCTCTAGTGGTGTTATGTGAATGTCGACTACATGACACTTCACCATGATTTAGGCCTAGGGGAAGGCATTGGGAAGTAATAAGTAGATGATGGGTTGCTAGAGTGACAGAAGCTTAAACCCTAGTTTATGTGTTGCTTCGTAAGGGGTTGATTTGGATCCACAAGTTTCATGCTATTGTTAGATTTATCTTATTTCTTCTTTCGTAGTTGCGGATGCTTGCGAGAGGAGTTAATCATAAGTGGGAGGCTTGTCCAAGTAAGAAAAGCACCCAAGCACCAGTCCACCCACATATCAAATTATCAAAGTAACAAACGCGAATCATATGAGCATGATGAAAACTAAGTTGATAACAATTCCCATGTGTCCTTGGGAGCGCTTTGCTTTATATAAGAGTTCGCCCAGTCTTGTCCTTTTCTACAAAAAGGATTGGGCCACCTTGATGCACCTTAGTTACACTTGTTACTTGTTACTTGTTACCCGTTATGAATTATCTTATCACACAACTATCTGTTACCGATAATTTCAGTGCTTGCAGAGAATACCTTGCTGAAAACCGCTTGTCGTTTCCTTCTGCTCCTTGTTGGGTTCGACACTCTTACTTTTCTAAAGGACTACGATAGATCCCCTATAGTTTTGGGTCATCAATTCCTTCCTCCTTGGTGGCAGCCCTCCCTCTCCCCTCCAACCTATATACACTAGGTTTTTTTGCTCTTTTGCACACACAAGTTTTGGTGCCTCCTCTAGTTCTTCTAGTTCTACTTGGTCCTAATTGCCTAATTATAGCTAGGCTAATCCTCTTGTCCTCATAATTAGAAGCCCCATGTGGTTCTAATCTCCTCCCTCCAATTCCCTGGTGATGATTAGCTCTAGACGGTAAAAAGCTACCGGATCGTGAAGGTTGCATCCTTGCGACCAAGTAGAGAGCTTGTGCTTTCGGTCTTTGGTTCAAATTCATGGGCGGTTTGTGGTATTGTTCATCAACAAATCGAAGGACTGCAAGCAAGATCTACATCGACATGTTCTTCTTCCATTGTAACTCGGTGAAGATAACAATCATGATGCCAACCTGTTATGCATCTTCATATCGATCTTGGGTGCGCGTAGGTGCAAAAAAAATTGTTTTCTACTATGTTTCCCAACATTGACACCATGAGCAGTTATCTGAGTAGGTGTAGCTTTCGATCTGGATCACATGTGATTGTGTGGGTTGATGTTCTTGTTGTCTGATAAGTCTCCAACCTATCTATATTTTTTGATTGTTCCATGCTATTATAGTATCAATCCTGGATGTTTATTATGCAATTATATATCATTTTTTCGGACTAATTAACCTATTAACCTAGTGCCCAGTGCCAGTTGTTGTTTTTGCTTGTTTTTGACTTCTCAAAAAATCTGTACCAAATGGAGTCCAAATTCTACAAAACTTTTTGATAATTTTTTGGACTAGAAGGGGCCCTAGAAGTTTGGGGAGAAGACCTGAACTGCCACGAGGCAGCGACAAGCCTGCCAGGCGCGCCCCCGGGGCTTGTGGACCCCTCATGGCACCTCCTGACCTAATTCCACCTCTATAAATACTGAAATATTCCCTTTACATCAGGGAGCCACACCAAATACTCCCCCCCCCCCCCGCAAGTTTCTGTTCTTCACATATCCCATCTGGAGGCCTTTTCCGGTACTCTGCCGGAGGGGGAATCAATCATAGAGGGCTTCTACATCAACCTTGCTACCCTTCCAATGATGTGTGAGTAATTTACCACAAACCTACGGGTCCATAGCTAGTATTTAGATGGCTTTTTCTCTCTCTTTAATCTTCAATACAATGTTCTCCTCGATGTTTTTGGAGATCTATTCGATGTAATCCTTTTTTGTGATGTGTTTGTTGGGATCCGATGAATTTTGGGTTTATTATCAGATTATTCATGAATATTATTCGAGTCTTCTCTTAACTCTTCTATGCATGATTATTCTAGCTTTTTATTTCTCTCTGATCTATCTGTTTGGTTTGGCCAACTAGATTGATTTATCTTGCAGTGAGAGAGGTTCTTTGTGATGGGTTTGATCTTGCGTTGCTCAATCCCAGTGATAGAATGGGACATGACACATATTTGTATCATAGCCATTAAGGATAAAAAGATGGGGTTATTCATATTAAATGGGTTTACTTTGTCTACATCATGTCATCTTGGTTAAGACATTACTTTGTTCTTTATGAACTTAATACTCTAGATGCATGCTAGATAGCAGTCAATGTGTGGAGTAATAGTAGTAGATGTAGGCAGGAGGCGGTCTACTTGTCTCGGACGTGATGCCCATATACATGATCATTGCCTTGAATATTGACATAATTATTCGCTTTTCTATCAATTCCCAACAGTAATTTGTTTACTCACCGTATACTATGTTCAAGAGAGAAGCCTCTAGTGAAAACTATGGCCCCGGGGTCTATCTTTATCGTATATCAAAATCCAAAAATACTTTGCTGCAATTTATTTACCATTATTTTATTTTGTGTTTTTGATTAATCTATCTATCACTACTAAATTTGATCCTTGCAATTAACCTCCAAGGGTTTGACAACTCCTTGTTTGCTTTGGGTGCAAGTATTTTTTACTTTGTGTGTAGGTGTTGTTCACGAGGTATTGCATGGTTCTCCTACTAGATTGATAACCTTGGTTCTTAACTAAGGGAAATACTTATCTCTAATGTACTGCATCATGCTCTCTTCGAGGAAATCCCAATGTAGCTCACAAGTACCAGGAAGAATTTCTGGCACCGTTGCCGGGGAGACATCACCAACACCTATCAAGTACCATCGCATAAACTTTCATCTCCTTGCATTTACTTTCATTTTCCATTTTCCTCTCATTTTCATCTCCCCCACTTCTAAAATGTTTTCACAAAAACACAAAAATATGTTTTGTTTATCTTTTTGCTTGTTCGCTTGTTTGCTTGCTTTGTCATGATGTTTCAAGAAAATACCAAGTTGTGTGAATTTTCCCATACTAATAGTTATGATTTTATTAGTACCCCAATTGCTCCTCCCACCACTAGTGTGGAGTCATGTGATATTAATGTCGCTTTGCTAAATCTAGTTATGAAAGAACAATTTTTTGGTAGTCCCAATGAAGATGATGCATCCCATATTAACACTATCATTGAATGGTGTGATATGCAAAAGAAAAATATATCTGGATAATGATATTGTCAAATTAAAATGATTTCCATACTCACTACAATTTCTTGCTAAAACTTGGTTTTCATCCTTGCCACGAAATAGTATTGATAATTGGGATAAATGTAAGGATGCTTTTATTGCCAAGTATTTTCCTCCTGCCAAAATTATTTCTCTTAGAAATCAAACCATGAAATTTAAGCAAATTGAGCATGAAAATGTTTCCCAATCTTGCAAGAGGATGAGATTAATGATAAGAAACTGCCTCACTCATGGTCTAAGTTTATGGATGATTATACAAAAAAAATATGTGGGATTGAACTTTGTTGGTAAAAATATTTTAGATTCTGTCGCGGGGTTATCTTTATGGAAATCACACTAGGAGAAGCTACAAAATTGGTTGATAATATTATGGCAAATTATTCGTAATGCCATATACTGAAAGAACTCCTACTAGTAAAAAGGTGAAGTATGTTGAAGAAATTAGTACCTTGAGTGATAAACTAGATGTGCTTATGAAAATGGTTGCTAGAAAGAGTGCTCATATTGATCCTAATGATGTGGCATTTTCTACTTTCATTGATCAAAATAATGATCCCGTAGATGTGAATTTTGTCTCACAAAACAATTTCAATAGTAATGCTTATAGAGGTAAATTTAATCCTAGCCTGTTTCCTGGAAATTCCTATGGTGATAATAATAATAATTATTATTATTATTATAGGACGCCCTCTGATCTTGAAAGTAATATTAAATAATTTATTAATTCTCAAAAAGTTTTCAATACTATGATATAAGAAAATTGAGTAAAGTTGATGATATGGCTAGGAACATGGATAGAATTGTGCATGATGTGGAAAATATCAAAACTAATTTTTCCACCCAAGCTTGGTATTAATGAATCCATTAAAGCTCTCTATGTTTCCATTGATGAAAGTAAAGAAAGAACAGCTAGGTTAAGGGCTAAGCGATAATTCCTAGAAAAAGTGATTCCGCCCAGTTTTTATCGTTGTCATGATGAAGATATTAAAATGATTGCTATTACACTCACTGAATCTTTGTTTAGCAATATAAAAATTGATGAAAATGGGACTGAAGATGATTCAACTTTACCTAGAAGGCATCCCCATTATTCAGAGGGTGATGATCTTAATGAAAAATTTGATAAAAGTGGGATTGGAGAGGTCAAAACTTTAAATAGCGATGTGCCCACTACTTTGGATTTCAAGGATTTTAATTATGATAGTTGTTATTTAGTTGAGTGTATTTCATTATTGTTATCCATGCTAAATTCACCCAATGCTTATGAACAAAATAAGGCTTTTACTAAACATATTGTAGAAGCTATGATGAAAGCTTTATTTGATGAGTGGGAACCTACTACTAAAGTTAAAATTAAAAATTATGAGTGCAATGCTTTATTTGATTTGGGTGCTAGCGTTTCCACTATACCAAAATCTTTATGTGATGAGCTAAGTTTTACCAATAGGGATGAATGTTCTCTTAATTTGCATTTAGCGGATTCCACTATTAAGAAACCTTTGGGTAGAATAAATAATGTTCTTATGCATGTTCTTATTCTTGCAAATAGAAATTATGTGCCCGTTGATTTCATTGTGCTTGATATTGATTGCAATCCGTCTTGTACCATAATACTTGGTAGACTGTTCTTACGTACCATAGGTCCTATTATTGATATGAAAGAAGGGATATAAAATTTCAATTTCCATTAAAGAAGGGTATGGATCACTGTCGGTGTCAATACCGCCGGATCTCGGGTAGGGGGTCCCGAACTGTGCGTCTAGGCCGGATGGTAACAGGAGGCAAGGGACATGAAGTTTTACCCAGGTTCGGGCCCTCTTGATGGAGGTAAAACCCTACGTCCTGCTTGATTAAAATTGATGATATGGGTAGTACAAGAGTAGATCTACCACGAGATCGGAGAGGCTAAACCCTAGAAGCTAGCCTATGGTATGATTGTTGTTCTCTATGTTGTCCTACGGACTAAAACCCTCCGGTTTATATAGACACCGGAGAGGGTTAGGGTTACACAAAGTCGGTTACAATGGTAGGAGATCTACATATCCGTATCGCCAAGCTTGCCTTCCACGCCAAGGAAAGTCCCTTCCGGACACAGGACGAAGTCTTCAATCTTGTATCTTCATAGTCCAGGAGTCCGGCTGAAGGTATACTCCGGCCATCCGACACCCCCTAATCTAGGACTCCCTCAGTAGCCCCTGAACCAGGCTTCAATGACGACGAGTCCGGCGCGCAGTTTGTCTTCGACATTGCAAGGCGGGTTCCTCCCCCAAGTACTTCATAGAAGATTTTGAACACAAAGATAGTGTCCGGCTCTGCAAAATAAGTTTCCACATACTGCCATAGAGAGAATAAAATTTTCACAAATCTAATCTGCTGACGTATTCCGTAGTGTGATGCACCACGGCCAAGCTTTTATCCGAATCATTTTATTATCCCGCCTCAGCGTGTCATGCGAGGCGGTTTCCTTGGCACGTCTTGTTAAAGCAGAGATCGTGTCCCCTTATTCCGGGATTCTCATCAATACGGGCGTGGGTAACCCAACCATGCCATTGATTACGGCGCTTGGAGATAAGCGAGTTTTACCAGGCTGGCAGGGACACATAGTTGCGTCCACCCATATAAGGGGATAAGGATCCACCTTTTCACCTACGCCTTCTTCCTCCTTTGCCTATCCATTCTTGCACACTCGAGCTCCAGCGCCCAAGTCCGCACTCCCCACCTCAACCTTCTCCAGCCATGTCCGGAGCGGGAGGCAAGTGGATGGCCTCCTCCGTCACGGAGGGGCACATCAAAAAACCGAGGAAGGTCGGATACTTGTCTAACGACATCACGCACCGGCTTCCCGAAGAGGGGCAGCTCCTCCCCACCCCAAGGCCCCATGAGAGGGTAGTGTTCCTTCCCCACTTCCTCCGTGGACTGGGCTTTCCTATCCACCCATTCGTCCAGGGACTCATGTTCTACTATGGCCTAGATTTTTATGATCTGGCCCCGAACTTCGTCCTCAACATCTCGGCGTTTATCGTCGTGTGCGAGGCTTTCCTCTGCATCCGCCCCCATTTTGGCCTATGGCTCAAGACCTTCAACGTCAAGCCGAAGGTGGTGCACGACAACCAGGCGGAGTGCAGAGGCGCCATGGTGGGCAAGATGCCCAACTTCTTATGGCTCGAGGGCTCCTATGTGGAGACCCTGAAGGGGTGGCAATCGGGGTGGTTTTACATCACCGAGCCGCGCGACCCTGAGTGGGTCGCAGCCCCCGTGTTCCGGTCCAGACCCCCAACACGGCTCACGTCCTGGAAAGAGACGGGCCTGTCGTGGGGCAGCAAAGGAGAGGTGACTGGACTGCAAACATGCATCAAAACCCTGGTGGACAAGCAGCTCAAGCTTGTCAACGTAGTCCAGGTTATGCTCATCCGCCTGATCCTCCCGTGTCAACAACGGGCCTTCAATCTGTGGGAGTTCAACCCGGCGCAGCACCGAACTCTGAGCAGGATCTTCGACACGACGTACGAAGATGCCTGGAAGGTGCTTTTCAAGGGTGCCGAGGCTCCCGCATCCGCTACCGAGGATCGCGGATTCAGCGCGCAGCGGCACGCTAGCGCGGTAAGTTGTTTGTACCTTTTACAGGGTATTAGTTTTTCATAGTTTATTTCTATGCAGGATCTAAGCTCCCTTACCTTTGACAGGTTTGGCAGGCGAAGTCCGGACAGATCGGCTGTCCGGCTCCTTTGCCCGAAGACCCAGCCGATGCCCGCTTGGCGAAGCTGCTGGTTCCGGCACCCCATGTGGTGCCGGAGAAGAAGGCCAAGAAGAAGGCCACGGGGACTCGAAAGAGTGCCCGGTGCCTGGAGGTGTCGGATCCCTCATCCGACGACTCCAAGACGCACTCCTCCCATGAAGACGAGGAGGAGGAAGAAGAGACCCCTCCCCCTCCAGCGGGGGAAGGGAAGAAAAGGAAGGCCGCCCCAACTAGGGAGGCTAAAGGGTCCAAGAAGGGGAAAACCCTTCCTCCGGACTACTCCACCGACGCCGACGGCGGCGGAGAGGAGCGGCCGCTCAGGGCCAAGCCCCTGGCTAAATCGTAACTATCCGGATACCGGAGTAATTCATAGTATTCCTTTATTGCACAGCTTTCCCTTATGTCGAATATGTTTATGCAGCCCACCCAAAGACCGGCTCGACGCGTCGTCGAGCGGTTCACTGGACTCGTCGGATGTGAATTCGCTTTCGACGGCTTCCTCCCCCTGCCCTACGGACGACACTGAAGTGTTGTCCCAACAGGTTCCAAGCCGGGAGGAAGTGGTCCTGGAGGCGCCGCAAGGCGACCTCCCGGACTCCAGGAGTAAAGGGGATAAAACCACCCAGGGCTCCAAGTCCGGCCCTAGGCCGGACACCGCTCCGGAACCTTCAAAGGTTCCAGAGTCCGGCAGGCGACCTCCTTCCAAGAGGAGCAAGCCCACCGTGTCGGTGACCCCCGTCCAACCGGAGGCGCCGGACAATCTGTTGGAGGTGCTCCAAGGCGCCTCCATCGACGAGGGGCACCGCACCATTATGAGTGTGGTGGTCCAGAAGGTTCAGTCCGCCAAGAGCGGGCTGACTGAAGCCTTTACTAGCCTTTTAACAGGCTTTGAGGTAAGTAAAGAATTTGTAAATAATATTACCGCATAGACAGTAGCCCCTGATGCTCTGTTTGGCGTTCGGGAAGAAAAGCCGAATAGAGGATCAAATAAAATTCGCAGGAGTCTAACAAAAAGGAGTCAATATGCGTATGCAGGCTTCTCTGTTGACGTCCGCCGCACTGACTGTGGAAGTGGACACGCTAAAGCAGAACCTCGAGCGGTCCGAGCAAGAGCTCGGGCGTGCCAAGAAGCAGCTTGAGGACAATGAAGGTAAGAAATACCTTGTTTAAGTATATATATAAAAAGTGCAATTGCAAAAAATGACAGGAGTATCGTGGCTATTGTAGGGGCCACGTCTGAGGTGGCGACCCTTAAGCAAGCGTTGGTCGAGGCCGAGAAGAGGGCGGCCACGGAGCGCATCGAGCGGGAGAAGTATGAGGCCGAGGTTGTCAAGGCGCGGCAAGAGCTCCAGGCTCTCATGGAAAAACATGAGAGTTTGGAGCTTGACTCAAAGACGCGGGCGTCCGAGCTCGCGGTGGCTATTGAAAATGCCAAGTCTGCCAAGGTCGAATCCCAGAAGACCCTCCAGCAGTTGGATGCGGTGAAAAAGATAGCGGCGGGTAAGGCATTCTTTATGCAAAGTAAACATGTAAACGTGAGTTACTTGTTACTTACCCGAATCCGGAGTTCTCCAGGAGCCGTCGCGGATCTTCCCCGTAGCGTGTCCGATGCTACCGCCTTCTATCGAGCCGAGGAGGGCAGCTCGACAGAGAAGGTGTTCTGGTCTCAGTATGCTGAGGCCGGACACCCCGTGCCCCTAAGAGACCAGCTGAAGCAACTGGTTGAGCTCCACAAGGCGGCCGAACAGGCCATGAAGGGCCTCATAGTTCGGCTGTGGCCTGGAGAGGCTCTGCCTGGGAGCTATTTCGGGCTGGTGCGGCGACTGGTGGGGGCCTGTCCAAGGCTCGAAGTCATCAAGCACTCTGTCTGCATTGAAGGTGCCTGTAGGGCCCTTGCCCGTGCTAAGGTGCACTGGGGCAAGCTGGATGCTGAGAAGCTTGTGAAGGACGGGCCACCACCGGGGAAAGAGCATCGCAAGCCCGAGAAGTATTATAAGGATGTTCTGAAGGGTGCCTGCCTTATGGCGGATGAATGTTCCAGGGATGTAATTTTTGAGTAAAACTCGCTCGTTTTGTCCTGTGTGCTGAAAACTTGTTCATATGCACTAAGCAATGCTGTTGGAATTTAAAATATTACCTTCTGTGCGGCTGTTTATCAATTCTGAGAGATGGCGAGTCATCAGCTTCTGCCCCCGTGCCGCTAGTGCTGGGGTGTTCGGGGATAAACCTGAGCGCTCTTTTTCCCATGTTTGGGTCCTTCGAGGGAGGCGCTCAGCACAACGAACAAGGCAATCAGACTATAATGCTTGAACACTCTCACTTAGCCATAGAATTCTATAATTTTAAATTTCGGCGAAGCCCCTAGCATTCGGAAGACCGAGTTCGGGGCGCTATCCACGCCTTGGCTGGACAGAGCCGGCTCCTCGCTCTAAGCGGCATAAGTCTTTAGGGACTCGAAAAACCTCTCGAACAGCGACCAGCTCTCGCTTCATCATGATAGTCAGTTTTAGCTTTCTCTACTGAGGTGCTCGACCCAGCTCAACTAGGGCACAATCACAGTAGTTCTCCTAGTGCTACCTTAGCCGATATAGCGGAACGTAAGGCACCAAAACATAGGAGCCGGGCAAACCCAACTATTGACCCAAGACATGATTCGGAGCCGATGTATATAATGCTATAAGTTCGGGGTGCCGCACTTGTTAAAGTGTTCGGACTTCTCACACCATATTAAGGGGTACTAAAGCCCCTGGCGTATTTTGGCCGTACCAAAGTGTACGGGTGCAACATGTCGTTAAGGAACATATATTTGTGAAAGAAAGTAATGCAAAAATAGACAAAAGCTATGCATTGTTTATTTAAAAAGGGCTGCGATCAAAGCAGAACGATACAAATAATGCGATAAGCAAAAGGTTGGACTATTTTAATATGTCCGTTCCAGGGGCAGGCTGCGGAATGGTATGCGAAACAGGTATACTGCTCGTGATAGAGACCATCTGGGAGTTCCGTAATGCGGCATGGCTTGTCTGCTTCCCTGGTTCTTGCATCGTTTGTGCGGCAATTGAACTGCTGAACAGGCCTTCTGAAGAGTGGAGTCCTGAAAGTAAGAGAAAATTAAAAAATCGGCAGCCCCTGGTGCGGTTTAAGCCATATTTCGGGCGTGCCGTGATGGTGCCCCTCCCCCTGTACCCATGGTATTTCTAGAGCGTAGTTATGTACGCAAAGTACTGGTGTCGCATTTTTGCGAGGGCTGGGGTTGGGGCCGCATTGCTACGCCTGCTCGGAACGTGCCAGGCGGTCTTGCCGTAGGTTAGTCCAGGCACGCTTGACGGTGTCCGGATGTTTAATGGCCGGACTGGAGAACTACCTGGAGAGGCTGCTTTGTACTTCTGCTGCAAGGGCCGCCGTGTGCTCCTTCATTCAGAGGGAGCGTTCGGTGTTTCCATTGACCGTAATTACTCCTCGAGGGCCTGGCATCTTGCTTAAGGTATGCATAGTGCGGTACCGCATTGAACTTGGCAAATGCGGTTCGTCCGAGCAGTGTGTGATAGCCACTGTGGAATGGGACTATGTCGAAGATTAACTCCTCACTTCAGAAATTATCCGGAGATACGAAGACCACTTCAAGTGTGACTGGGCCAGTACAGTTGGCCTCTACACCTGGTATTACGCCTTTAAAGGTCGCTTTGGTGGGCTTAATCCTCAAGGGATCTATGCCCATTTTCCGCACTGTATCCTGGTAAAGCAGGTTCAGGCTACTGCCGCCGTCCATAAGGACTCTAGTGAGATGAAATCCGTCAATAATTGGGTCTAGAACCAATGCGGCGAATCCGCCGTGACGGGTGCTAGTGGGATGGTCCCTTCGATCAAAGGTGATCGGGCAGGAGGACCATGGGTTGAACTTTGGGGCGACTGGCTCTATCGCATATACGTCCCTTAACGCGCGCTTCCGTTCCCTCTTGGGGATGTGGGTTGCGTATATCATGTTCACCATCCGCACTTGTGGGGGAAAACCCTTCTGTCCACTGTTGTTCGGCGGCCGGGGCTCTTCGTCGTCATCGCTATGCAACCCCTTGTCTGTATTTTCGGCATTTAATTTGCATGCCTGCTTGAAGACCCAACAATCCCTGTTGGTGTGATTGGCTGGCTTTTCGGGGGTGCCATGTATCTGGCACAAGCGGTCGAGTATTCGGTCCAAACTGGACGGGCCCCTAGGATTTTTTTGAATGGCTTTTTCCGCTGACCGGATTTATAGCCTCTGAATCCGGCATTAACTGCCGTATCCTTAGTGGTGTTGCCATTAATGTGGCGCTTCTGCTTGTTGGACGTGACCTGCCACTACTGTCCCTGGTATCCGAATTACCAGGGTTCTTGGTCATGTTGTTGCTACAAGCAAGCCAGCTGTCTTCTCCCGCGCAAAAGCGGGTCATGAGTGTCGTGAGTGCTGCCATAGATTTCGACTTTTCCTGTCCAAGGTGTCGGGAAAGCCACTCGTCACGGATATTGTGCTTGAAGGCTGCTAGGGCCTCAGCGTCTAGATAGTCGACTGTTTGATTTTTCTTTCTTAGCAACCGTGTCCAGAATTGCCTGGCCGATTCCTCTGGCTGCTGAATTACGTGACTTAGGTCGTCGGCGTCTGGGGGACGCACATAAGTGCCCTAGAAATTGTCGAGGAATGCGGCTTCCAGGTCCTCCCAACAACTGATTGATCCTGTTGGCAAGTTGTTAAGCCAATGCCGAGCTGGTCCTTTAAGCTTGAGTGGGAGGTATTTGATGGCGTGGAAATCATCGTCGCGGGCCATGTGGATATGAAGGAGATAATCCTCGATCCATACCGTAGGATCTGTTGTGCCATCATATGATTCGATGTTTACGGGTTTGAAACCCTCGGGGATTTGATGATCCATTACTTCATCTGTGAAGCATAGTGGGTGTGCGGCGCCTCTGTACTGGGCTATATCACGATGTAGCTCCAATGAGATTTGTCTACTGTGTTCGGCCCTACCGGATTTGTGTCCGGCGTGACGATTACCGTCTCGAGTCATGGGGCGCCCACGCGATCCGTAGATCGATCTTGTTTGCCTTGCCTTGTCCTCCAACATATCTCGCAGGTCAGGCGCACTTTCCCGTGCCTTGGTACGGGGTGCGGATTGAGTGGAGGGCCGAGAGGCCTCTCTGTCACAGCCACGAGGTGGCCGATCGGCCGTATCGAGTGCTGGTGATGTAGGTTTAAGTGCTTCCTCCTCTAATCGGGGTAGCAACCTGCGCTTTGGGTAGCTCTTGGAGGGGCGTTCGAGTTTATGCTCTTCGCCCGCAAGGACTTCAGTCCATCTGTCGACTAGCAAATCCTGATCAGCTCTAAGTTGTTGTTGTGTTTTCTTGAGGCTTCTTGTCGTGGCCATAAGCCTGCGTTGAAAACGCTCTTGCTCGATGGGATCCTCTGGCATGACGAATTCGTCGTCGTCGAAGCTTGCCTCATCTTCGGAGGGAGGCATATGATTATCGTCCTCGGCCTCTCTGTCTGCCACTCTCTCATGAGGGTTGGTTTCTCCATCCTCCTGTGCTGAATTTTGCTGGAGGGGGTTTTCTTCGGCACTCTCCGGAGTATTATTATCTCCCTTGCTGGAATCACCGTATTTGTTTTGACCGGGATTTTGAGCGGCGCTGCTGACGCCGGCGCTTAGGCTGTTTCTTGGAGGGGTCATCCTCTGCTGTTCCATTGCCATCTCCTTCTTTTGGGGTGTCCACCATGTATATGTCATATGACGAGGTGGCTTTCCAGGGCCCAATAGGCGCTGGTTCTTCATCGTCTCCTTCATCGGCGTCCATACCGTCGATGTCTTCGGAGTCGAAGTCGAGCATGTCGGTTAAATCGTCGATAGTGGCTACAAAGTGGGTGGTGTGTGGGCTTTGAATTTCTTCATCGTCCGTATCCCAACCTTGCTGACCGTAGTCCGGCCAGGGCTCTCCTGATAAAGAGAGAGACTTTAGTGTCTTCAGAATATCGCTGAAAGGCGAGTGCTGAAAGATGTTTGTGGCAGTAAACTCCATGATTGGCGCCCAATCTGATTCGATCAGCAGGGGCGCGGAGGGTTCGGAATCCGGAGAGGAGTCCGGCTCCTTGGAGTCACGAGTCTCGCAGGGTGCGGGGCTGGTGTTCGGCTCGATCGCCATTGAGATCACAGCCCCCGAGGCGGCGTCCAACCGCCAATCCTCGATCGGTGCAGTTGGCTCCGAATTAAGGGTCGAAGCCGATGCGGGTGCGGCCTCCAGGGCACTGTCTGGCGGCAGAGCTAGATCATGCTCGTCGTGACAGTGCGGCACGCTCAGCAGTGGCTCGAATCCGTCGAAGATCAAGTCCCCGCGGATGTCAGCCGTGTAGTTTAATCTTCCAAATTTGACCTGACGGCCAGGGGCGTAGCTTTCGATCTGCTCCAGATGGCCAAGTGAATTGGCCCACAGTGCGAAGCCGCCGAAGATGAAGATCTGTCTGGGAAGGAGGATCTCACCCTAGACTGCATCGCCATTGATGATCGTAGGAGCCATCAAGCCTGACGGCGACGACACAGAGGAACTCTCAATGAAAGCACCAATGTCGGTGTCAAAACCGGCAGATCTCGGGTAGGGGGTCCCGAACTGTGCGTCTAGGCCGGATGGTAACAGGAGGCAAGGGACACGAAGTTTTACCTAGGATCGGGCCCTCTTGATGGAGGTAAAACCCTACGTCCTGCTTGATTAATATTGATGATATGGGTAGTACAAGAGTAGATCTACCATGAGATCGGAGAGGCTAAACCCTAGAAGCTAGCCTATGGTATGATTGTTGTTCTCTATGTTGTCCTACGGACTAAAACCCTCTGGTTTATATAGACACCGGAGAGGGTTAGGGTTACACAAAGTCGGTTACAACGGTAGGAGATCTACATATCTGTATCGCCAAGCTTGCCTTCCACGCCAAGGAAAGTCCCTTCCGGACACGGGACGAAGTCTTCAATCTTGTATCTTCATAGTCCAGGAGTCCGGCTGAAGGTATAGTCCGGCCATCCGGACACCCCCTAATCCAGGACTCCCTCAATCACTTCCCTGGAAAGAGAATTAAATCACCATATGAATCTATTATGAGGGCAACCTATGGATTTAATTTGAAAGATGACAACACTTGAAACTATGCATTACATCTAGCTAGGGGTGTAAAACAATAGCGCTTGTTGGGAGGCAACCCAATAGCTATCGTTATTTTTCTTGTTTTTCCCTTTTTTTCATGGTTGTGTTTTTGTGTTTAAATTAGTGTTTGAGCCAAGTGAAGCCTTTGGGATGATTTGGATGATAGTTGCTTTGATTCTGTGAGAAAACACAAACTTTTTCGCCTGGTAACAGAATTGTTTAAATTCATTGGAACGTGATAAAAATCTGAATTTTTACACATGATTTATACATAATTTTCCCACGTCATCCTAATTTTTCACAATTTTTGGAGTTACATAAGTATGGTCATTGTTCAAATCATTATAGCTGTTCTGTTTTTGACAGATTCTGTTTTCGTTGTATTCTTTGCTTCTTTTGACGAATCTATGGATTATATCGGGGAGGTATAAGTCGTAGTGAAGTTAGAATACAATGGGTATTATGCAATAACAAAATATGATTGGGTTCACAACAGTACCTAAACTGGTGATTTGCTTGTTATACTAACAGATCTCACGAGTCATCAATGTATAAGGCTTGGATAATTTCCAAATAGGGGACTCTTTTTCTCAAATTGTCATTAAAAGCGTCATAGTCCTTAGATTCCAAACCATGCAATGTTTCTTTATCATAAAGAATTTCTTCTATTATGGGATGCATAGTATTATAGTAAGCGTAGATCCCCCTAGCCTCTCGGACTATGTAATCAAATTTGTGCATAAGGATAATGGTAGCAATTTTCTTAGCCTTAGGATCAAGTATATTGGGGAGTTCATAAAACATATTTTGTAAAGCCGGATGGATATGTAGGAATTTTCTCTCTAATTGAACCACAAGCATAGAAATAGCATCTGCATAGCAATTTGTATTATCAAGGATGGTTCCCCTATCTATAGGCATAACTCCCATGCAATCAAACAATTCTTGAATAACATTCTTCCCAATAATATTACCATCACCTACACCGTAGATCTTTGTTTTAAGATTGTAGAAGTGTCAATTTCAAAAGGATCATGGTTAAGGACACAAGATTCAAATTTTTCCTCAAGATTTTCACTAATTTTTACAATGATAACCTCCCCAGATTTAGACATGATGGCAAAGCAAGTAATCTAGCACACAAGCAAACAAAAGGCAAAAGAAAAGACGAACGGAAAGAAGGCGAATAAAAAGGCAAATATTTTTGTGTTTTCTGAAAACGTTATAGAAATGGGGAGATGAAAATGAGAGGCAAATGGCGAATAATATATTGGAAGAGATGAGAGTTTATGATTGATACTTGATGTCTACTACACAACTTATTCTTGTAGACTCGTGTTGGGCCTCCAAGGACAGTAGCAATTTTCCCTCAAGTGGATGACCTAAGGTTTATCGGTCCGTGGGAGGTGTAGGATGAAGATGGTCTCTCTCAAACAACCCTGCAACCAAATAATAATAGTCTCTTGTGTCCCCAACACACCAAATATAATGTTAAATTGTATAGGTGCACTAGTTTGGCGAAGAGATGGTGATACAAGTGTAGTAATGATAGTAGATATTGATTTTTGTAATAGTAACAATAAAAAACAACAAGGTAGCAAGTAACAAAAGTGATCACAAATGGTATTTAAATGCTTGAGAATGAGGCCTAGGGTCCGTACTTTCACTAGTGCAATCTCTCAACAATGCTAATATAATTGGATCGTATAACCATCCCTCAACGTGCGATGAAGAGTCACTCCAAAGTTCCTATGTAGCGGAGAACATCAGAAGAAATTGTTTTGTAGGGTACGAAACCACCTCAAAGTTATCCTTTCTGATCGATCTATCTAAGAGTTCGTACTAAAATAACACCAAGTTATCCTTTTCGGTCGATCTGTCCAAGAGTTCGTACTAAAATAACACCATATGATACACATCAACTAACTCTAATATCACCTAGATACTCCAATGCCACCATGAGTATCCGTGAGTAGATTATGCGATATGCCTCAAACAATTTCAGAGATTGGATCATAAATTATAGATATGTTGGATATGTATCAACATCCCCAAGCTTAATTCCTACTCATCCTCGAGTAGGTAAATGATAAAAGAAATAATTTATGAAGTGTGAATGCTAGCATAGTGCATAAGTTTTATCAATGACAATTTCAATCACTTTTCCTAGCATCATAACAACAACTCTTTCTTACAAAACTTCTCATGTTAAAGTAGCAACCAATTCACATGTTATGGTTCAAACAATGAATTCTCTTGAAACTTCACAACCTATATTCTCAGTCACCAAGCAATTGCAATTCAACGTATTCAACAAAGTCTAAGTAAGAGCTCCACATACTCAAACATCATATAGTCTTTTATGATTGCTAGTACTCAAAGCATCTTCTTAGAACAAATGAAATCCATTGAACACAGAGAAAGATAGGGGCTTAATGTTTCGCCTCCCAACTCATTTATCATAGAGATAATTTTCAACAAAAATAATTCATGATAAAATATATTTGACTAGTCATATGTGCCTAGATCTTTCCCCACCACATGATGCTTGCCAACTAGAGAATAATTGAGGTTGAAATGATAATGCATACTATTGACTCTTGCGTAAAAGTATATACTGAAAAGTAAAAGATAGGCCGTAACATCCCAAAATTCTAAATTTTGGAATGTTATAATAAATAGATAGATTTGATTGATTGTTTGATTGATTGTCTGAAAGTGAGTGAATTCGAAACTTTTTGAAAGTTAAATGAGAGGGAATAAAAGGACTTTCCCAAACTTTCATATTTGCTTTCTGATCTCCATGAATTCAAATTCTTTTCAAATACAAAACCCTTGAGCGAAGATGATATGACTTCTTCCATTTAAATTAAATGAAAGGGTATTTGAAAATAATTGAATTTCATTTGGAAATATTTCAATTCATAAACTGCATGCAGCTCAATGATTTTCATGAGAGAAGATAAAATGACTTCTTCAAATTATATGAACTATGAGTTGGGAGTTTCAAAGGATCAAATTCAAAGTCTTTTTGGAATTATTTTTCAATTTGGAGTTATTTGGATTTTATTCAAATCATTTTTCTCCAAAAATAAAATACATGAAAAATAGGGTAACATGATTCCCTACAACAGAAAATTGGAGAGAAATAAATTTGATTTCATTTTGATATTTTTAAAATGATTTTTATTGGATTTTATTAGACCAGTAGCACTCTTTGAATTATCTAAATTTGTGTGGATTTTATGCGGCATTATAAAAATATCCATGTTGCAGAAAATCTTTTTCTGAAAATTTTGATATATAATATGCCTATATAAAGTTTTTATTTTATTTTTGCTATTCGGTTTTCCTTCTATTTCTATTTAAAAAAACTGTACGTGCGGCCCATATTTACTTATCGCCTACATGCACAACATAGTAGCTTCTGGCGCCCCATTGTTTTTTTTCTCTTAATGGGCCAGGCCCAGCCAGCATTTTCATTTTTTTAGGCCGAATTTTGTAAAAAAATTGCAGCCATTGGAGGCATGAACAAGGCTTGAAGAGTTTGGAGACGTTGAAGATTTATTGACCTTTAGAAGACCAAACCCCTGTTATATACCTACGTTAGATGCGACGTTTGTGAGCTGTCATTTGTTTGATGTTTTTCCGACAGCCACAGATGAAATCTGTCTTTTCAAAACCATTGTTTGTATTGTGCATCCCTCTCCCTCTCTCTCATCTCGCCCCAAAACCCTTGGACCCAATAGAGGATGAATGGAGATGAGCTTGTATTTTCTGGACTGATGAGTCAGCTGGAGACAGACCGATGGATTCAGAACATGGAGGATCACATGGAGAATAACCCTATAGTTGGAAATGATATGACCCAACATGCTCTTCAGTGCTTTGAAAGAGGTGCTGCTACTTGGTGGAGGATGTACCAAACCATGAATGGATGGCAAGGAGTAACCACTTGGAGAGAATTTAAGTTGACTTTGCCAAAGTTTCGGTTTGTGTCCCAGAAGTTGAAGCCTTACGGAAAGGATATGAAGAAATCTTGTGCATGCAAGATTTGTGGAGAAATAGGACACACCCATAAAGAACACAATGATGAATGCCCTAATTGTGAAGGAACTCACCCAGTTGAAGAATGCCCAACTACGCAGATTACTTGTTTCTTGGGACTACCCACTATCCTGCTCAGTGTCACATTTACCCCATGGTACAACGAACCATCCAGCAGAAGAAAGAAGTAATGAAAGGAGCCCTCATGGAAATTTTAGAAGAAGCTGTGATGGAGGACACACCTAAAGAAGACCCGAGTAAACCCTACACTAAGTCTTGCTATTCATGTGGAGAAGGACACATCTCCCAAAATTGTTTGAATGGGGATTTAGTAGAATTCCCGACAGAGGAAGTAGAATATGACCCACAAGAAATAGAAGCCATGATCGGCATGGAAAGGTCCAGGAACAGAAGCAGATTGGATTCCAGGAAGGACCTGAGTCATATCACCTGTTACAGGTGCAAGGAGTCAGGGCACTACCTCAATAGTTGCCCAAAAAGGAAACCTCGATACTTGTCAGAAGTAATATGTTGTAATAGAGCAGGGCACTTTGCTAGAGGATGCCCCAAGGAGAAGGAGACTTGTGCTAGATAGTGAGTTTGCAACAAAAGAAATGGAGTAGTAGAAGTGAGAACATTTTATTTTATATTGAGGTGTTGAGTTGAGGCATGTAATGGAAGTGCGGGAGATTGTAATACTTTGAGAATTTGAGAAAGTAGCATCGTTGGTACTGATATGGATTTTATGAGTTGTTACCCTATGAAGAAGAATTTTGACCATTTTTGAGGATATGAGAAATATGGTCTATGGAAGATTTGTGCATTTTAAGGGTGGTAGTACCCTGTAAGAACCCTTGACCCCTGGAAAAGATAAGGATACTCCACTGAGTGGATTTTGGACAAAATGCATACGAGTTTTGTCTCGATATGTGTGATACCCCAAGAGTATGTGGGATGAAGTTGGAGACCGTCAGTTGTTTGGACCAAATGTGATCAAGGAGTCAGAAGAGAATGTTAAGTTGATTCAAGATAGACTGAAGGTAGCTCAGTCCAGGCAGAAGAGTTATGCAGACTAAAAAAACGCAAGGAGGTAGTCTATGAAATTGGAGATAGAGCATGTCTTCATGTGTCCCCTCTGCGAGGAGTTAAACGAATATGAGTTAAGGGAAAGTTAGCCCCGAGATTTGTAGGACCATACCGAGTTTTGGAGCGTAAGGGAGAAGTGGCCAACAAGTTGGAGTCACCCGAAGGACTGTCAGGAGTTCATGATGTGTTTCATGTTTCCCGGTTGAAGAAGTGTCATGCAGAGATGGCCAATATTCCCCTATAAGGACGCTTGACCCTGGAAAGGATAATGATGTTCCACGAAGTGGAATATGGACTTCATAAGTATAAGTTTTTATCTCGGTATGAGGGATATCCCACGAGTATGAAGAAATGAAGTGTTATTGGATATAAAGGAGATATGATGTTGGTATTATGGAACGAATATAACTCCAGGATGAGTCTGAGTAATCACATCTTAGTTTGGTGCCAATAGAACGAAGGAAGACAGTACAATTGGATGGATTTAAGAATACTAGGAAGTTGGAAGTTGGAATAATGATCAGTTGCCCGATGATAAGTTCAAGGACTACAAGTGATGAGATGGGCCATAACCCACATGCCCCAGGACCTGCCAAGAAGCAAGCACATTCTTGCTGAAGGAAAAACCCTGGAGGAAGATACGATGTTTATCGGCAGACAATTTTATAGGAGTAAGGCAAAACCTGAGAGTTGTGAAGGAACGATAGATGTTTGTTTGGCTTGTACAATCAATGGATTATTCCGAACGCAGTTCATGGACAAGAGAAATTCTGCAATGCTTGTGAGGATGACCGAGTGTTAGAATGCGAGATTCATTAAACCGTATACAAGGTAATGATTTGGGTGCGGGATGGATTGATCACCATACCGACTTACTCTTATTATTCGCCTTGCTATATGGGATGGTAAATCTGAGTGACTTACCTATAGTAGAGAGACGACGATCAAAACCTTGTTTAAGCCTTAGAATGGTATAGGTATTTTCCCCTTGTACACGGCAATTTTTGCCAACCGTAGGTTATACGGTGAGGATCAACCCAGACCCATTTCCTGCAGGAGAAACCATAAATGGTTGCCACCATGAGATATCGATAGTTGTTCAGTATTGGCGCCAGACCCGTCAGCTAAGAAGACCCAGTCTCGGAATAACCTTACCTAGATGAAAGACACAAGAATTGAGGAAAAGGTTATGCCACTACCGAAAGAGCCCAGATAAGGAATTATCCTGAAGATCTGAGAAGACCGACACTGTTAACAATATGGATGAAGTATATGAGTTTTGATGGAACCATAACCATGCTTCTAAGGGTGGTAGCACCCCAAACTCCCCCTCCAGCGACAATTGATGGATTTTGAGAAGACCCCGACCCTAACCTATTTCTTTCTAGCCTCTCTGAATCTCGAGGACGAGATTCATTTTAAGGGTGGTAGGTTTGTAACATCCCACAATTCTAAATTTTGGAATGTTATAATAAATAGATAGATTTGATTGATTGTTTGATTGATTGTCTGAAAGTGAGTGAATTCGAAATTTTTTCAAAGTTAAATGAGAGGGAATAAAAGGACTTTCCCAAACTTTCATATTTGCTTTCTGATCTCCATGAATTCAAATTCTTTTCAAATACAAAACCCTTGAGCGAAGATGATATGACTTCTTCCATTTAAATTAAATGAAAGGGTATTTGAAAATAATTGAATTTCATTTGGAAATATTTCAATTCATAAACTTCATGCAGCTCAATAATTTTCATGAGAGAAGATAAAATGACTTCTTCAAATTATATGAAATATGAGTTGGGAGTTTCAAATGATCAAATTCAAAGTCTTTTTGGAATTATTTTTCAATTTGGAGTTATTTGGATTTTATTCAAATCATTTTTCTCCAAAAATAAAATACATGAAAAATAGGGTAACATGATTCCCTACAACAGAAAATTGGAGAGAAATAAATTTGATTTCATTTTGATATTTTTAAAATGATTTTTATTGGATTTCATTAGACCAGTAGCACTCTTTGAATTATCTAAATTTGTGTGGATTTTATGTGGCATTATAAAAATGTCCATGTTGTAGAAAATCTTTTTCTAAATTTTTTGATATATAATATGCCTATATAAAGTTTTTATTTTACTTTTGCTATTCGGTTTTCCTTCTATTTCTATTTAAAAAAACTGTACGTGCGGCCCATATTTACTTATCGCCTACATCCGCAATATAGTAGCTTCTGGCACCTCATTGTTTTTCTTTCTTTTAATGGGCCAGGCCTGGCCAGCCTTTTCATTTTTAGGCCGAATTTTGTAAATAAAAAAACTGCAGCCGCAGCGTCGCGGCCGGCCGAAGGCCTTTAGGCCCATCCGCCTCTTTTCTTCTCTGTTTCGTATATTTTTGTCTACGTTTAGTCCCACATTGCCCAGGCTTTGACCCCTAAGCCTCTTTTCCACCAATAAATATAGACCCATAGAGCCTCCAAAAATCATCCGATTCGGGTTAAATCAATATTTTGGTTTGACTAGATTCATTTAAGAAAAATATATTTCTCCCCTCCGGCGTGACCTATGGAAGTTGTCTCCTCTCTCCAAAGTTGTCTTTTCTCTGCCTTATAAAGGTATCTTTCTTTGTTTTTTTCTTATACTTCCGTAGTTTATTTTTTTTAACTAATACGATAGAATAATTAGATTATCAATTAGTCTATGTATTTATACGTTAGATCTTAACCGTAGCTATTTTTCTTTCGTAAAACAGCTTGGCCCTGATTTTTCAAATAGCCATAACTTTTCACTCGTTTATCTAAATTAGATGAAACCAGCGCTTATAGCTTCGTCTCATTTTCACCTATCCAGTGAACCTGTCACATCAAATTTTTGAAATTTTAAATTTTCGAATTTTGTTCAGATTCATATTCCTACTTCTTTTGAACATAACTTGAGTTTCGTAACTCCAATTTAGTTGATTCTTTTTGCAAATCGAAGCTCTTGACCTAAACTTTCTGATAAGGCCAAATTCACTTAATTTTGGTACTGTTAGAGATTGTTTTATGTTGCAAGAGTTATTTGATTGGTTTTGACGTTTTCCGAATTGTCTTCTTCGTTATTCCCGATCTTTTGAGTGATTGCTTATGTGTGGTTACTATTGCTTGCTTACGATAGATTGACCGGAGTGTGACGAGTAGAACTATCAAGAGTTATGAGTGTGAATCATCTTCATCAACATTGCAGGCAAGTTCACACTTTGATCATACCCCTTTATCACCCAGTTTTTATGCATTAGTTCCAATCCTCAAACATTGCATGATTAGGACGTCATTAACTTGTGGGTTGGGAAGTAGTTGATGAGGTAGAACTTATTACCCTGTTACATTCAAACCCTTGGGAGTTACTTCTACGCGTTGCTTAATTTGCTATGCTATGCTCGTAGACGTGGTTTGGGTGAGTGAAATCCATGACAGACGTGAGATTGTTAATTAATGGTTCAACTTAAGGTGGCAACTTAAATACACATCTAGGTGGATTGAGGCACCTGGTGTACCCAGTGTTGCCTGTATTTTTGGAAATCCCGGAGTACCCGTGTGATTTTCCTATGGACCGCCACCCAGGCTTAAAGGTATCATAAGATTATTCATGCTAGAAATTTCCGTGTGCAGCCACAAGCTATTATGGGCTCTAGCATAGTTGAGTAAGTTACGTGAAGCTCTTGAAGAGGCAGATCAGCAAGTAGTGGGATGTAGGTTTGGTATGGTCTGTCCGGAGTAGAGAGTTAATATTTCTGAAATATTGTGTATCGGTCATCCGTTTCTCAAACACCCTGTAGTGCGAGAAATCCAATGGAGGACATCGAGTCTTGTGGGGAAAAGTGCGCAAACCTCTGCAGAGTGTACAATCTAATCATGGTTAGCCGTGTCCCCAATTATGGACAATTTTCAGTCTCTAGTCTTTGGATATTCATGTTGATCTCAGCACTCTATTTAATCAACTTGATTGGGTTAATGATTATTATTTTGGGATTGAGTTAGAGGAACCTTCTCAATATTTTCAACCAACTTTGTAACCATAGAGCTTTTCCACCAGCCATATATGCATGTAGTGATAGCTATTATTCATCATTATCCTCTGGTGTGAATTTTCTAGTACATTCAATGTACTGACCCTTTGTGGCTGCAACGTCTCATGTTGCAGGAATCTTACGACGAGTAAGTGATACGTTACGGTTACGATTTCTACACTCAACTTTGCCGTTGGTGTTGATGGGAATCCACAACCTTGTTGTTACTTCTGCTATTTGGATTCAGGTAATAGTATTTACGTTACTTTATACATGTGATTTACCTGTTATAAATTCTCGAGTACTGTGTGTGTCAGCATACCGATCCAGGGATGACACTTAAGCACAGAGACTTGACCGTCTGAGGTTGGGTCGCTACACCTTCGCAGAGGGAAGTTGAGGTTGTGAAGCGCTTTTAATTTTTGTATGCGCAAGCTCTTAGTGCCAAGGAATGTCACGTTCTATTTCCCCTTATGATAGCAACCTCTATTATGCAGCCCGTCGCTTTTATTACTTTGCCATCACAAGTTTGTACAACACTTATTTTCCCTTACAATAAAGGATCAAACATATTTAGGAGCAATTTTTATTGCTTTATGCACCCATGACAACTTACTTGAAGGATCTTATTCAATCCATAGGTCGGTATGGTGGACACTCATGGCAAGAAACTGGGTTTAAGGGTTTTTGGATGCACAAGTAGTATATCTACTTATTACAAATTTTGGCTAGCAAAAGATTCTAAGCAAACACCACATGTTTGAGGATCCATAACTCATTACGTTGTCTTCCTTGTCCAACTTCAACTAATTTTCCCAAGTTTGAAATAATTAATGCGCATTCACAATCATAGAAGATGTCCGAGATAATATATTTGTATGTGAAAGTTCTCTTCCTTATACTAATCATTCATGAATTGCTTGTATGACCAATATTGCGATTGTCAAGCTTCAAAAGATTTCACTTCATAAAACCAACATTAAGCTACTACTAGGCATGATATGAACATATAATTTCAACTTCATGATATTCAATTCATTCAAAAATTTACTCATAGCATATAAGTGAAGCACAAGAGTAAATGACAAGCTACTCCAAAAATTAATAAGTGAAGATCAAGCGAGTAGTTAAGTAAATGGGTAGCTATTTGAGGACTCTCTCTTATTTAAAAACTTTGAGATATAAGTATTTCATTAAAACAGCAGGCTAAAGAAAATAAAATGACATTCCAAGAATAGCACACATCATGTGAAGAAGCAAGAACTTAGGATCAACCGAGGCTAACCGATAATTGTCGATGAAAAAAGGTGGGATGCCTACCAGGGCATCCCCAAGATTAGATGCTTGAGACTTCCTTGAAATATTAATTAGGATGCCTTGGGAATCCCCAATCTTGAGCTCTGGTGTCTTCTTCATTACTTTTATATCACAGTTTCCCTAAATCTTGAAAACTTCATCCACACAAAACTCAACAACAAGTCATGAGATAAGTTAGTATAAATCAATGTTAAAACCTTATCATTCTCTACTGTAGAAAAACAATAAATTTATTATTTAACATTGAATACCAAATGCCTCTGCATATTTAATAGTCCTACCCTCAAATAGAATCATTAAACATGCAAAAATATGCAAACATAACAGCAATCTGTCAAAACAGGATAGCTTGTAAAGGATGCAAGAAGATTCATAGTTATATAACTCCAAAAATTCTGAAAAATTTCCACACTGTTGAAAATTTGTTTTAGCATATTGTGTAAAAATTTCAAGATTTTATCACGTTCTGACTTTCCAGAAGAATTCAGACAATGATAGAAAACTTTCGGTTTTTAAACAGCTACATTTTGACTTGCAAAATGAGCATGGTAAAGGCTATACTTGACATTTTTATTGAAATAAAAGATACAAAACACTATTCTAGATAACAGCAAGCAAATTCTAACAAAATAAAATGACGCTCCAAGCAAAAAACATATGATGTGACGAATAAAAATATAACTCCAAGTAAGGTTACCGATAGTGTTGGAGACGAAAGAGGGGATGCCTTCCGAGGCATCCCCAAGCTTAGTTGCTTGGATCTTCGTTGAAAATTACCTTGGGGTGCCTTCGGCATCCCCAAGATTAGGGTCTTGTCACTCCTTACTCTCCTCATATCGATATCTCACCCAATACTAGAAAACTTCAGTCACACAAAACTTAACGGAACTTTGTGAGATAGGTTAGTATGAGCAAACCATTCACTTTGGTACTATTAAAGACAAGATTCATAATTGTTCTCACACAATTCCTAATGTACCTTATCATTTCCACAATTAATATTACTTAATATAAGGTATGGAAACACTAAAACAAGCGAACTTTGCATTGAAAACAAAATCTGTCAAAAATAGAACAGTCTATAATGATCTGAACAACTACCATAACTCTGTTACTCCAAAAATTCTGAAAAATTAGGACAACGTACGGATTTTTTATATCAAACATGTGTAAAAAATTCAATAATTTATCACGTTGTAGAAGACCAGATCAATTATGTTACTGGGCAAAAAAGTTTCTGTTTTCCAACAAGATCAAATCAACTATCATCCACACTGTCCCAAAGGCTTTACTTGGCACTTTATTGAAACAAAATCTATAAAACATGATTACTACAGTAGCCTAATCATGTGAACACAAAACAACAGTAGGGGTAAATTTTGGGTTGTCTCCCAACAAGCGCTTTTATTTAATGCCTTTTTAGCTAGGCATGATGATTCAATGATGCTCACATAAAAGATAAGAATTGAAACATAGAGAGAGAGAGCATCATGAAGCATATGACTAGCACATTTAAGCCTAGCTCTCTTCCTATGCATAGGTATTTTGTGAGAAAACAGTTTATGGGAACAAGAATCAACTAGCATAGGAAGGCATAACAAGTGCAACTTCAAAACTTTCAACAGAAAGAGAGGAAACTTGATATTATTGCAATATGTAAAAGCATATGTTCCTCTCTCATAATAATTTTCAGTAGCATCATGAAGGAATTCAACAATATAACTGTCACATAAAGCATTCTTTTCATGACACAAAAGCATAGAAAACTTATTACTCTCCACATAAGCAAATTTCTTCTCATGAATAATAGTGGGAGCAAATTCAACAAAATAACTATCATGTGATTGAAAATTAAAATCATGATGACAAGTTTCATGCTTATAATTATTCTATATAACATATATGTCATCACCATAATCATCATATGTAGCAACTTTATTGTCACAATCAATTTAAACCTCTTTCAAAATAGTGGATTCATCACTAAATAAAGTCATGACCTCTCCAAATCCACTTTCATAATTATTACAGCAAGATTCAACACCCTCCAAAATAGTGGGATCATTACTACCTAGAGTTGACACTCTTCCAAACCCACTTTTATAATCATCATAAATAGGAGGCATGCTATCATCATAATAAATTTTGTCATCAAACTTGGAGGACTAAAAATATCGTATTCGTGAAATATAGCATCCCCAAGCTAATGGCTTTGCATATCATTAGCATCATGGATATTCAAAGAATTCATACTAACAACACGACAATCATGCTCATCATACAAAGATTTTATGTCAATTGTTTTTTTGAATTCTTCTTCTATCAATTGAGCACAATTTTCCTTTCCATCATTTCCAAGAAAGACATGATAAAGACAAATAATATGAGGCCACCTCAATTCCATTTTTTGTAGTTTTATTTTATAAACCAAACAAGTGATAAAACAGGAAACTAAAAGATTCAACTACAAGATCTAAAGATATACCATCAAGCACTCACCTCCCCCGCAACGGCGCCAGAAAAGTGCTTGATGTCTACTACACAATTTATTCTTGTAGACTCATGTTGGGCCTCCAAGCGCAGAGTTTTGTAGTACAATAGCAATTTTCCCTCAAGTGGATGACCTAAGGTTTATCAATCTGTGGGAGGTGTAGGATGAAGATGGTTTCTCTCGAACAACCCTGCAACCAAATAATAAAAAGTCTCTTGTGTCCCCAACACACCAAATACAATGGTAGATTGTATAGGTGCACTAGTTCGGTGAAGAGATGGTGATACAAGTGTTGTAATGATAGTACGATAGGCACATCCTCACAAATACCGATGGATATAGTAGTTGATTTATAGGCCATTTGCAAAGAGATTTCAGTTGGTGTCAACTTATTCAAGTCAAGTCTATGATACAAAGAGAAAGGCATAACACTAACACCGGCTCCAAGATCACATAAAGTGGTTTTAACATAGTTTATTTTAATGGATCATGGTATAGTTGGTATTCCTGGATCTTCTAGTTTCTTTGGTATTCCATCCTTAAAAGTATATTTAGCAAGCATGGTGAAAATTTCAGCTTCCGGTATCTTTCTTTTATTAGCAACAATATCTTTCATATATTTAGCATAAGGAGACATTTTCAGAATATCAGTCAAACACATACGCAAAAAGATAGGCCTAAGCATTTGAACAAAGCGCTCAAAGTCCTCATCATCCTTTTTCTTGGATGGTTTAGGAGGAAAGGGCATGGGATTCTGAACCCATGGCTCTCTTATCATATATTTTATCTTTACCATGTTTCCTAGCTCTTATCATATCTTTTATCTTTAGGTTGTGGGTTATCAAGATCAACAACAGGTTCTATCTCCGCATCATTATCATTACTAGGTTGAGCAACAACATGAACATCATCATTCACATTATCCCTAGGTTCATGTTCATCACCAGATTGTGTTTCAGCATCAAAAACAGGAATATCATTAGGATTCTCAGGTGTGTCTATAACAGGTTCACTAGAAGCATGCAAAGTCCTATCATCATTTTTTATTTCTAGAACAACTAGGTGCATCAGTATTAATTCTCTAATAGTCTTGTTCTACTCTCTTAGGATGACCCTCAGGATACAAAGGTTCCTGAGTCACTTTACCACCTCTAGTCATACTCTAACAGCATTATCATTGCTCCTATTATTCATCTCATTCAACAACTTATTTTGTGCCTTAATAACTTGTTCTACCTAAGTTTTAACATGGAAGCATGTTTAATAATAATCTTAAGATCATTGACTTTTCTACACATATAGTCACCCAAGCAGTTAAGAATAAAAGCATTATGTTTCAATTGTCTACTAACATATGCATCGAATTTTTCTTATTCAACAATAAATTTATCAAATTCATCCAAACGTTGACTAGCAGACTTATTGTGGAAGGATATCACCTTCATCAAATCTATAGAGAGAATTTACCTCTACTACTTGTGTCGGGTTATCATGACCATATATTTCTTCAATAGGTGGTAAATTCTAACATCTTCAACTTTAATACCATTTTCTTTCATAGATTTCTTTGCCTCCTACATATCTCCAGGACTGAGAAATTGAATACCTCTTTTCTTTGGAGTTGGCTTAGGAGGTGGTTTAGGAAGAGTCCAACCACTATCATTACTCATTATATTATTCAATAGCACTTCATCTTGTTCAACAGTTTATTACTTGAACACACAACCAACACAACTATCTAGGTGGTCCCTAGAAGCACCGGTTAGTCCATTATAAAGATATCAAGTATCTCATTTTTCTTGAGAGGATGATCATGCAAAGCATTAAATAATTGGAGAAGCCTCCCCCAAGCTTGTGGGAGACTCTCTTCTTCAATTTGCACAAAGTTAAATATTTCCTGTTAAGCAGCTTGTTTCTTATGGGCAGGAAAATATTTTCCAGAGAAGTAATAAATCATATCCTAGGGACTACGCACACAACCAGGAGCAAGAGAATTAAACCATATCTTAGCATCACCCTTTAACGAAAAAGGAAACAACTTAAGAATATAGTAATAGCGAATTTTTTCCTCAAGAGCAAATAGGGTGGCTATGGCATTCAATTTGTAAGATGTGCCACAACAGTTTCAAATTCATAACCATGGAAAGGAACAAATTCAACCAAATTAATTAACTCAAGATCGACAGAGAATTCATATCCTTATCAATAACAAAGATAGGTGAAGTAGCAAACTTAGGATCATATTGCATTCTAGCATTCAAAGATTTTTCTTTCGATTTGCTTAGCAATTTCTTAAGATCATCTCTATCCTTACAAGCAAGAAAGTGCCTATCTACCTCTACATCCATAACATAACCCTCAGGCATAATAGGCAATTCATATCTAGGAGAGCTAGGTCTAACATGTGTTCCAAAGTGTTCAATTTCAACAATTTCATTAGTTTCAGAAATATCATCTTCATCAGCATTCTCAATATTTTTTAGCTCTAGTAAGTTGTTCATCAAGAAATTCACCCAGTGGCATACTATTATTGAGCAAAGCAATAGTATCATCATAAGCATCATGCATAGCAAAAGTAGCATCATCTATAACATGCTACATATCGAAATCAATAGCAGGTGTAGGTGTTGCAAGCTTACTCAAAACAGAAGGTGAATCAAGTGTAGAGCTAGATGGCAGTTCCTTACCTCCCCTCGTAGTAGAGGGAAAAATCTTGGTTTTGGTATTTTTCAGATTCCTCATAGTGATCAACAGATATAAATCGCAAGTGACTCAGAGAATAGAGCTATGCTCCCCAGCAACGGCGCCAGAAAAAGGTCTTAATAACTCACAACTATAGGGGATCGCGATAGTTTTCGAGGGTAGAGTATTCAACCCAAATTTATTGATTTGACACAAGGGGAGCCAAAGAATATTCACGAGTATTAGCAGCTGAGTTGCCAATTCAACTACACCTGAAAGACTTAATATCTGTAGCAAAGTATTTAGTAGCAAAGTAGTATGGAAGTAATGAAAACAGTGGCAAAAGTAATAGTAGTAGTTTTGTAATGATTTTAATAGCAGTTGCAACGGAAGTAACTTAGCAAAGATTAATATGTGAAAAGCTCATAGGCATTGGATTGGAAGTTATAATTATGTTGGATAATATTCATCATGTAGCAGTCATAACCTAGGGTGACACAGAACTAGCTCCAATTCATCAATATAATGTATGCATGTATTATGTATATAGTCATACGTGCTTATGGAAAAGAACTTGCATAACAACTTTTGGCCTACCCTCCTGTAGCAGCGGGGTCCTAATGGAAACTAAGGGATATTAAGGTCTTCTTTTAATAGAGAACTGGACCAAAGCATTAGGACTTAGTGAATACATGAACTCCTCAAACTACGGTAATCACTGGAAAGAATCCCAATTATTGTCACCTTGGGGTATGCGGATCATAACTCGTAATAGGTGTCTACAACTTGCAAGATAGGATCAAGAACACAATATATTCATGAAAAAAATAATTGGTTCAGATCTGAAATCATGGCACTCGGGCCCTAGGGACAAGCATTAACCATAGCAAAAGTCATAGCAACGTCAATCTCAGAACATAGTGGATACCAGGGATCAAACCCTAACAAAACTAACTCGATTACATGGTAAATCTTATACAACCCATCACCGTCTAGCAAGCCTACAATGGAATTACTCACACATGGCAGTGAGCATCATGAAATTGGTGATGGAGGAAGGTTGGTGATGATGATGGAGACGGATCCCCCTCTCTGGAGCCCCGAACGGACTCCAGATCAGCCCTCCCGATGAAGAACAGGGGGTGGCGGTGGCTCCATATCGTAAAATGCGACAAATCCTTCTCCGTGATTTTTTGTCTCCTCGAATAGGGTTATATGGAGTTGGAGTTGAGGTCGGAAGAGGTCCAGGGGCCCACAAGCCCTCTAGGCACGCCCTAGGGGGGCGCACCCCAGGCTTGTGGCCTCTGGCTCTGGGTGGACCCCCTCTGGTTAATTCTTGCGCCAATATTTTTTATATATTCCAGAAATATTCTCCGTAAATTTTTAGGTCAATCCGAGAAATTTTATTTCTGCACAAAAATAACACCATAGCAATTCTACTGAAAACAACGTCAGTCCGGGTTAGTTCCGTTCAAATCATGCAAATTAGAGTCCAAAACAAGGGCAAAAGAGTTTGTAAAAGTAGATACAATGGAGACGTATCAATTCCCTCAATATGTTGCTTGGCAGCATCCACGGATTCCTCCACCAGCCTTTCACGCTCGATGCGGAGCATGGCATTCTCGTCCGTAAGTTTCTTGACGATGACGTCCGTCTTCTTCAACAAGGCAGTGGTCTCCTCGTGCTACTTCTCCCTTCCGGCGATCTTCGCCCTCAGCAGGTCGTGCTTGGTGCGGAGCTTCGCCTTGTCATCCCTTAGTCCCCAGATGACGCCGGTAGAATTATCAGACGAGGTATTCATCTCCTGCTACAACTTCTCCCAGCCAGAGATCGGATCCATCAGGTTATCGAGCATAGCGTGCATGCACATTTGAGTGTCCTCGCCTGCCCGCCAGAGATGTTCCCAGGCCGCCATGGCACAGGAGGACCTCTCTGCTGCATCTGTGGAGCGGTGGAACATCTGTTCTTCTTTCACAGCACGACTGGACTAGTCTGCTGCTTCGACAGTGCGGCGGGACCTCTATGCTACTACGGTGGGACATGTCGCCTAATTTTGTGACGAGGCGGGAGATCTCTTGTGGTTCATCTTCCATGCTCGCCTCTCCCTGGTAATTTCTCGACCCAGAACTTATGCGGGCCATGTGAAAGCACAAGTGCTCCCTGGGTGGTTTTGGTAATTAATGTCAACATATCTATTGTTGGACTAACACTTTTACCTAGTATGTTTCAGATAAGTTGAACAATGGAGTGGCATGGACTAGAGGATGTGGAACCCCTTCAAGATGCTAAGGACAAAGGATTGGCTCAAGCTTCAAGATCAAGACTCTACATTTTCTATTTTAGTGATCCAAGATCACATTGAGTCTATAGGAAAAGCCAATACTATCAAGAGGGGATGAGGTGTTGCTTAATGGCTTGCTTGCTCAAAGTGCTTAGTGATATGCTCCAAAACCCTCAACTACCTTCCCACGGCCACATATGACCTAAACCAAAAGTCAAACTTGGCCCCACCGATTCTATCTATTCGGCGCCTTCGAGTTTCAGATGTCATAGCCACTTCCACAAACCCTAGCAAATCGGTTTCACCGATAGGGATCTCGGTCTCACCGAGATGGGATTGTAATCTCTCTATGTATGTCCATTACCAAACTCGGTCTCACCGAGTTTGAGCAATCGGTACTACCGAGATTACAATGCAAACCCTCTGGTTAGCTTATTACCAAAATCGGTCCCACCGAGTTTGTGTAATCGGTCACACCGAGATTACGTTATGCCCTAACCCTAATCATATCGGTCCTACCGAGTTGCATCTCAGTCCCACCGAAAATCCTAACGGTCACTAGGTTTGCTGAATCGGTCCGACCGAGTTTAACCATTCGGTCCCACCCCACCGAGTTTGGCAAATTGTGTGTAACGGTTAGATTTTGTGTGGAGGCTATATATACCCCTCCACCCACTCTTCATCCGTGGAGAGAGCCATCAGAACATACCTACACTTCCAATACACATTTTCTGAGAGAGAACCACCTACCCTTGTGTTGAGGTCAAGATATTCCATTCCAACCATATGAATTTTGATCTCTAGCCTTTCCCAAGTTTCTTTCCACTCAAATCTTCTTTCCACCAAATCCAAATCCTGTGTGAGAGAGTTGAGTGTTGGGGAGACTATCATTTGAAGCATAAGAGCAAGGGGTTCATCATCAACACACCATTTGTTACTTCTTGGAGAGTGGTGTCTCCTAGATTGGCTAGGTGTCACTTGGGAGCCTCCAACAAGATTGTGGAGTTGAACCAAGGGGTTTGTAAGGGCAAGGAGATCGCCTACTTCATGAAGATTTACCGCTAGTGAGGCAAGTCCTTCGTGGGCGACGGCCGTGATGGAATAGACAAGGTTGCTTCTTCATGGCCCCTTCGTGGGTGGAGCCCTCCGCGGACTCGCGCAACCGTTACCCTCCGTGGGTTTAAGTCTCCATCAACGTGGATGTACGATAGCACCACCTATCGGAACCACGACAAAAACATATGTGTCTCCAATTGTGTTTGAATACTCCAAACCCTTCTCTTTACATTCTTGCAAGTTGCATGCTTTACTTTCCGCTGCTCATATACTCATTGCATGCTTGCTTGATATGTATTGTGTTTGTTAAACTTGTGCTTAAACTCCACTTAAATTTAAGAATATTAAAAACTGCAACTTTTGGCACTTAGTGTCTAATCACCCCCCCTCTAGACACCTCTTCTCGATCCTTTCAATTCGTATCAGAGCTTCGGTCTCCATTGCCTTGGTTTAAACACCATTGGAGGAAGATGGATGTGTCTACTTTGGGGAGTCTTAGACATAGAGTGCCTATTCTTGATGGAGAGTATTTTCATGAGTGGAAAAATGAAATGCTTGAGATTTTCAATGAATATCATTTGAACAAGTACATTACTAGCCCTTGTGCACCTCATGTTGATCCTTTGTACCCTACCCTAGATGAAGATATTTACATGATTCGCAATCTTAGAACTGTTGAGCTCATCATTAGAGGCTTGCCTAGAAACTTGATTAGATGTTTGCCTACTCTCAAGTGTGCCTACACCATATGGAGATTTCTTGAGGAACGATTTCCAGATTATTCCTTGAAAAATTTAGACGAAATTCTCCATAAGCCTATTGCCTTGAGTAAGATGAACTCTAGTGATCCTAGCTTTGGTGATTGTCTATTTGAGCTTACCAATCTCATGTGTGTTAAAGGAAATGTTGGAATCATTAGCGATATCATATCCGAAGCTATTAGAATTCATAAAGGTAACCATTGTGATGATCATTTATCTAATGAATTACCCTCTCTAGGAATTGATCAATCACAAGATGATGTTGAACGTGGATACTATGATGAAGATGATGATAGTGACTATGATCTTGATGATGCAATGAGGCATTTTGGTCTTATGGCAAATCTTCGCGGCTACATGGCTGGAGGAAAGGAATGGGTCCTTGATAGTGGATGTACTGATCATATGACCGGAGATAAAGATATGTTCCGTGAGCTTGCTGAAAATGACGACCCTCGAAAATATGTCACTTTTGGTGATAATTCAAAGGGTAAGGTGGTTGGCCTTGGTAAGGTGGCCATCTCACATGATAGCTCCATACAAAATGTCATGCTCGTTGAATCCCTTGGATACAATTTACTTTCAGTTTCTAGACTTGCGGATTTCGGTTTCAATGTCTTATTCACTGAAGTAGATTGCCAAGTGTTTCGTAGAGACAATCATAAAATGGTCTTTACCGGTATACGTAGAGGAGATCTTTACATTGTTGATTTCACTAAAAAGGCTCAGCCTAGAACTTGCTTAATTACCAAATCTTCTAAAGGCTGGTTGTGGCATAGAAGACTAGGTCATGTTGGTATGCGAAATCTTGATAAGCTTATTAAAGGTGATCATATCCTTGGAATAAAAGATGTCATATTTGACAAGGATAGACTTTGTAGTGCTTTTCAAGCAGGGAAACAAGTTGGAGGAAGTCACCGCGCGAAGAACATCATGACCACAAGAAGACCACTCGAGCTACCTCACATGGATCTCTTTGGTCCAAATGCCTACAAGAGTCTCGGTGGTAACTCATTTGGTCTAGTCATAGTTGATGATTTTTCAAGATTTACGTGGGTGTTCTTTCTTGATGACAAATCGCAGGTCCAAAAGATCTTCAAAAACTTCGCTAGGAAGGCCCAAAATCAGTTTGACGTGAAGATCAAGAAGGTTCGGAGCGACAACGGAACAGAGTTCAAGAACGCAAATGTGGACACCTTTCTTGACGAAGAAGGGATTTCACACGAGTTCTAGGCTACGTACACACCTCAACAAAATGGAGTTGTTGAAAGGAAGAACCAGACTCTTATCGAGATGGCAAGAACGATGCTTGATGAGTACAAAACGCCAAAGCACTTTTGGGCGGAAGCGGTTGAGACAGCTTGTCATGCAACAAATCGCTTGTATCTTCACAAGCTACTTGGCAAGACGGCATACGAGCTCCTCACCGGTAATAAACACCAAGTTGGATTTTTCGAGTATTCAGCTCAAAGTGCTACATTCTTGATAAGCATCATCGTTCTAAATTTGCTCCTAAATCTCATGAAGGTTTCCTACTTGGTTATGGCTCAAACTCTCACACTTACCATGTCTACAACAATTTCACCGGAAAGGTTGAAGAGACGGTAGATGTGAAGTTTGATGAATCTAACGGCTCGCAAGTAGAGCAATTGCCAATTGATGTAGGAGACAAAGACCCTTCAGAAGCAATTCAAGACTTGTCCATTGGCAAGATTCGTCCAATGGAAGTGAAGGAGAGTAAATCGTCCGTCCAACTGGAAGCTTCTACCTCATGACAAGGTGAACCAAGAGTTGATACGGAAGCATCCACAAGTGGGACACGCCAAGATGAAGAAAACGAGGAAGTGCACCAAGATGAACATCAACAACCTCCTTCTCCACCACGACAAGAGAACGACAACGTCAACAATGAAGAAGGCCAAGAAGAAGCACAAGATGAAGAGGATGTTCCACCCCGACCCAAGCAAAATCTTTCACGAGTTCAAGCAAGAATTGCTAAGGATCATCCCGTCGAGCAAATCTACAATGATATCCAAACCGGGAGAATCACTCGCTCTAAAACTCGTTTAGCTAACTTTTGTGAACATTACTCATTCATCTCTAGCATTGAACCTATGAAGGTTGAAGAAGCATTGGAGGATCCGGATTGGATAAACGCTATGCATGAAGAGCTACACAACTTTGAGAAAATCAAGTGTGGACATTGGTCGAGAAGCCCGACAACAACCACAACATCATTGGTACCAAATGGGTGTTTCACAACAAGCAAGATGAAGATGGACAAGTGGTTCGCAACAAAGCACGTCTCGTCGCCCAAGGCTACACACAAGTTGAAGGTATGGACTATGGTGAGACATATGCTCCCGTTGCTAGACTTGAGTCCATTCGCATCTTACTTGCTTATGCTAATCACTATGATATCACCTTGTACCAAATGGACATTAAAAGTGCTTTTCTAAATGGCAAAATTGAGGAGGAAGTTTATGTTAAGCAACCTCCCGGCTTCGTCAATCCTAAGAAACCTAATCATGTTTACAAACTTCACAAAGCCCTTTATGGTCTTAAACAAGCTCCTAGAGCATGGTATAAATGCTTGACCAAGTTCCTTATTGAAAAAGGCTTTGAAATTGGTAAAATTGATTCTACTCTTTTTACTAAAAGGGTTAATGGAGAACTATTTGTGTGCCAAATTTATGTTGATGATATCATATTTGGTTCAACTAACCCTCATTTTAGTGAGAAGTTTGGAAAGCTAATGTCGGAGAAGTTTGAGATGTCTATGATGAGTGAACTCAAATTCTTTCTCGGTTTGCAAATCAAGAAAACTAAGGAAGGTACCTTTGTCTCTCAAACGAAGTACACCAAGGACTTATTCAAGAAGTTCAATATGCAAGAATGCAAAGGTATGACTACACCCATGCCTACTAGTGGACATCTTGATTTGACCAAAGATGGTGAACCGGTTGATCAAAAGGTTTATCGCTCTATGATTGGTTCATTGTTATATCTATGTGCCTCTCGTCCCGATATTATGCTAAGTGTGTGCATGTGTGCACGATATCAAGCTGCTCCTAAAGAGTGTCATCTTAAGGCTGTGAAAAGGATAGTGAGATACCTAATCCATACACCAAATTTTGGCATTTGGTATCCTAAGAGGTCCTCTTTTGATCTTGTTGGCTACTCCGATTCGGACTATGCCGGAGACAAGGTTGATAGAAAATCCACTTCGGGTACTTGTCAATTCCTTGGTAGATCTCTTGTGTCTTGGTCTTCCAAGAAACAAAACTCGGTATCCTTATCCACCGCCGAAGCGGAATACATTGCCGCTGGTTCATGTTGTGCTCAATTACTTTGGATGACCCAAACTCTTAAAGATTATGGGATATATGTGAAACATGTTCCATTGCTATGTGACAATGAAAGTGCTATTAAGATTGCTCACAATCCCGTGCAACATTCTCGAACTAAGCATATTGAAGTTCGTCATCATTTCATTCGAGATCATGTTGCAAAAGGGGACATTAACCTTAAGCATGTTCGCACCGATAAGCAATTGGCGGATATATTCACTAAACCACTTGATGAGAAAGTGTTTTGCAGGTTGAGAGGTGAATTGAACATCATTGATGCTTCAAACTTGGAGTAGGAACTCCATTTGATACATGCGGGGCATGAGCCTATGACTAATCCTCGATATTTCTCTTATGATGCTATTCATATGTCTTGGATATATTTGTACCTTGCATGTTATCTAACCCGTGTAGGTACTTGGTTGAATCTAAATCTATGAGATTGCAACTCACTCACATCTTGAGCAATCTCTACATCACCAAGTCTCTACACAATGGTGGTTGAAGACAAGGAAGCACGAAACCATTCAAACATATCCTTTGGCAAATTCTATGTTGAGTCTCATGATTGTCATTTTGGATACACAAGTGCTCTTCCTTGCAAAGCTAACCCATGTAGGTAGATGAACTCAAACTCCAAGTGGTGCTCCCAACCCTTGATGAACTACATCAACCTTGAGCAACCCACACAAGTTCAACTACAACACCACCACCCAAGGTATGTTATTCCATCTTAGAGAAGCTTTACTCCAAGTCATGAGTCAAAGCAACTCGACAAGATGTGAATATATCAAAAGGCTTAAACGAAAAATGGTAACCCCATTTTGAGCTTAAACGATGAGTATGACCTATGATCAAGTGCTCTCACTTGACTCCTAAGTCAATATACTCTAACATAGGTGACTTTGTCGCCGACCATCTCTAGATGAAGTTCTCGTGTGTCTCTCCGTGCTTTTGTCTCTTGCATATTTGTTTCCCCTCATCTAGAACTTTTAGTTTCTTTTCTTTCCTTTTTGTTCTGCATTTTCTGCATCCAATTCATTGCAAATCTTTCAGTAAATTCCTTGCATATCCTTGTGAGATCTTACTTGTCTAGTGAGCTGAGGTGACAAGTGGTTTCACTCTAATGAACTCGGTCACACCAGTTCGTTTTCTTTGGCCCAACCGAAATCTTTCGGTGCAACCGAAGCACACAACTCGGAGTCACCGATTCCATCATAGGAAAACCAACTTGCCACTTATTCTTGATTTCTGTTTGCTCCAGCTCCACTCAATGATTCGTGTCCTCTACCAGCATCATATTAGACATGTTGCTTTGCTCTATGACTCGAGGACCAACCCATTTGTATCACATGTCCAGAAGAGCCCTTCTTGGAAATTGATGTCAAAGGGGGAGAGAGAGATCACATCAAAGCTTAATCCTTCCTATAGGGGGAGAAAGAGAGAATACTCAGGGGGAGAGAGTTTCTCAACTA